>NW_028317910.1:5555000-5861785 GCF_062004578.1 Staurois parvus
TTTGCTAAGCGCTGCACTCTGTTGTTTTACAGTGCAAATTATAGTCTGCTTCTTGTTCTTAGCTGACAGGAGTGGTCTTCTGCTGCCGTTGCCCATCTACTTCAAGGTTCGACATGTGCGTTCAGAGATGGTATTCTGCATACCTTGGTTGTAATAAGTGATTATTTGAGTTACTGTTGCCTTTTTATAATCTCAAACCAGTCTGCCCATTCTCTGACATCAAGAAGGCATTTTTGTCCACACAACTGTTGCTCACTGGATAATTTCTCTTTTTCGGACCATTCTCTGTAAACCCTAGAGATGGTTGTGTGTAAAAACCCTAGTAGATCAGCAGTTTTTGAAATACTCAGACCAGCCCGTCTGGCACCAACAACCATGCAATGTTCAAAGTCACTTAAATCCCCTTTCTTCCCCATTCTGATGTCGTTTTGAACTTTAGCAAGATGTCTTCACCACGTTTAGATGCCTAAATGCAATGAGTTACAGCTGTGTAATTGACTGATTAGCAATTTGTGTTGCGAAATGATTGAACAGGGGTGCCTAAAAAAGTGGCGTGTGTGGATATATATATATATATATATAGTCTGGGTGCTCCTCTTTTTAATATTCGTTTTTTTACATTGTCTTACTTCTGTGGTAGCTGTTCTCATTGTGACTAGGCAGTAATACCTTCCTCTTATCATTTATGCTCATTGCTGTTCTGAAGGTTCGGTGCTTTTACACGTAGGTGTGTAGTTTCTTATCTGGTAATAAAATTTATTGAGGCGAATCTATCAAAATTGCCGCAGCCAGGATCTGATGTGGCTGCATGACAACCAATCTTTTGTCTTTCATTTTTAAAGCTTAGCAGAACAGGCTGAAGAAGAAGCTGATTGCCATCTATAGCTGCTCCAGATGCTGTTCCGCTTTTGATAAATTTCTCTTATCTGTTCTGTTATTGTGCAGTGTTCATTTTGTGGCATTTTATTCTTTTGACTTATTTTAATTTCTGTTCTCTATGTAACATTTTACATAATATCTTTTACATTTAAAGTGCAACTCCATCCGGACTATCTATTAATTGGAGTGTTAAACACACATCTAAACCAAATAACATAAATGTAAAATGTAGATGCCACATCTAAGAATATGTTCAGTAGCTACAGAAAATACTTGTTGATCTTGCCAGAAATGTAATATCCTTGTAACTTTGTGAGCTGAAGAGACGTTAAAAACATATCTTTTGTAAACTGGTAATTCCAGCAGTCCGTCTTGCAATGGAGATGAAAAAGGGAAGGCATGTTTGAAGTCCAGCCCGTCTGACAACCATGGTTTCCTTCCTCCGTAGATAATGTGGAGAAATGAATGTAGCCATAAAGGGACAGGAAGTGTGGTGTTTGCTAGTTGAAAACGAAGGGGGAAATCCTGTAGAGAGAGAATACAGCCACATATAAAGGAAAATGTATTTCACCTTTTCCATCAAAATAAGAAAAGCACCCAAATATTGCGAGAAGCGTTTATTTTATGCATTTGAGCTTGCAGAGCACTGCAACAGCAGTACATCAATGGTACAATTATCTGACTCCTGCAGAGGTCCATACTTCAGTATAAACCATCTGCTAAATAGATCAAGAAAGTATCTGTGGATAACAGATGCGGTGACCTTGCCACACTTATACTCTATTGAGAACTAAAGTTCCTCTGCCGGATGGGGGCTGTGGAAGCTAACCATATTTCTTGTTACACCTTTAACCGCCTCCCGCCCGCCATATAGTAAAATTACGGACGCAAGGCGGTTCTCTTGTTCTGGGAGGACGTCATATGATGGACGCAAGGCGTTTCTCTCGTTCTGGGAGGATGTCCTCCCATTCTAACCGCGCATGCATGGCTCCGGGAGGGCGCGGCGATCAGCAGTGCGCTGTGTCCCTCGGACACAGCGTATCACCGATCAATGGAAAGAGCCGAAGATGTCAGCTCGGTCATGTGATCAACTCGAGAGAAGAGCCGGTAATCGGCATTCCTCGGAGGGGACATGTACACAATCATCAGAGCACTGATGATCGGTGTGCCCTGATGATCTGTGTAGCCCCGGCTGTGCCACCAGTCAGTGTCCATCAGTACCAGCTCTCAGTGCTCATCCATGCCACCTGCCAGTGCCCATCAGTGCCACATATCAGTGCCCATCTGGGCTGCCTTTCAGTGCCGCCTATCAGTGCCAGTCAGTGCTGCCTGCCAGTCAGTGCTACCTAACAGTGCCAGTCAGTGCCGCCATATGTGAGTGCCACCTATCAGTGCCCATCAGTGCAGCTCAGTAGCGCACATCAATGAAGGAGAAAAATCACTTATTTACAAAATTTAATAAAAACTAAGAAAACGTTTTTTCCCCCCCAAAATTTTCAGTGGTTTTTGGTTTAAGAAAAAATAAACCCAGAGGCGATTAATTACCACCAAAATAAAGCTCTGTCACAAAAAAAATTATAAAAATTTCATATGGGTACAGTGTTGCATGACCGTGCAATTGTCAAAGTGCAACAGCGCTGAAAGCTGGAAATTTTCCTGGGCAGTAAGGGGGTATACACCCTGTTCCAAATTATTATGCAAATTATATTTTTCCCGAGTCATCTTCTAGGACAGCTCACTTGAGAGATAGGGCTCCTCCCAGGAAACACCCGCTCCACCTTTTTTTCCCTTTATAGGCGTCCTCTCTCCCATTGGCCCCCAGTTTTAGTGTTTCCTCCGGCCAGGAAGGAGCTACGCCCGTTTTTTATTTTTGTCTGGGCTCTCTGGCGGAGTACAGAGGGTCCCTGGCAGAGGCCCCCCCCTTCCTCCAAGCGAGGCAGGGGCCTTGTGAGGGGGGGGACCTTTCAGCCAGTTTCACTCTGGAATGCCCGATTGTAGGGTGGGGGCGTCGGCCCCAGATGGTCCCAGCGGGGCTCTCCAGGGGGGTAGAGCCCGCTCCGCCGACCGAGGCATTGGTGCCTTTCCCTGCGGGGTTTCAGGTAAGTCTTACCTGCTCCTAGGATCCCGGCAGCATGGCCAGGAGGCTCGGCTGCGGAAGGTCTGGACGCTGCGATCGCGTCACTTCCGGGCGCCGGGTGTCGTCACTTCCGGCGCAGGAGCAGGGAACGGCCGCCGCCATCTTGGAAATGGGTGGCGGACCGTGGAAGGAACCCGTGCCACGGCCGCTTCTCCACCGGCGGCCGTGAGAGGGGGGTCGGCGAGGGGGGATCGCAGGGGGGGGGGCGGAGCCCACCAGCCCCTGAAAAACCGCCGCACCGAGGCAGAGTCTGCGGCAGCATGGAGGCAGATCTGTCAGGAGCGGGGGAGGCCTGCAGTAAGGTAAGGGCCTTTGTTTGGCAACTCTTTTGTTTTTACCCCCCTCCTCCCCCCCCTCCCCCCCCCCTCCCGGGATGATTGGGTACCCCCCACGCACACACAGCCCCCCTCTTCCCCCCCAGGCCCACGGCTGGAGCTTTCACAGTGGCACAGGGGGGGAGGCGTTGCTGTTACAAACGCATGAACGCGTGTATCTCCTTGTCCCCAGATGGGCCCACAGGAGGAAGATAGAGGGGAGAAAGAAGCTCCTTGTGAGCAGAAAAAGAAGTGTGCCACTTGTAGGAAGAAACTGGCGAGCTCCTGGAGGAAGCAGCTCTGCCAGGGGTGCATAGACAAGCTCATCAAGAAGGAGTCTGGATCTCTTTTTAAAGACTTCCTACAGAATATGACACAAGAGATGTCCAAGACATTTCAAAGCTTCAGGGAACAGAAGCCGGGACCGGCCCAGGATGAGCCCCAACCGGGCACTTCTGGCACCCAAGGGGGGAAAAAGAGGAAGCTGGACAAGGTAGCGCCGGTAAGGGACTGGGAAGAGGCCGAACAGTTGGACACCTCAGACTCGGAGGAGGGTGAGATTGAGGCTCAGGGCCCAAAGGCAGACAGGTTCCTTTTTCAGGTGGAAGACACGGAGGACCTGTTAAAGGTGATCTATGAGACCCTGGATCTGGAGGAGGAACAGCAGGACCTCTCTCTCCACGACCAACTGTACGCAGGGCTACAGGCAAAAAGCAGCCGTACATTCCCAGTACACCCTGCCCTATGGTCCACGATCAGGAGAGAATGGGAAGAGCCAGAGAAGAAGGCTTTCCTTCCCAAGAACCTCAAGAGACGTTTCCCCTTTAAGGAGGAAGATGCCTCGGTTTGGGAGACTTGCCCAAAGCCAGACGCCCCTCTCTCGAGGATCTCGAAGGACACGGACCTGTCCTTTGAAGACGGTGGGTCCCTAAAAGACCCGATGGATCGGAAAGCGGATGCCTTCCTGAAGAGGGCATGGGAAGCATCCGCAGTGAATTTTAAACCTGCAGTGGCAACGACCTGTGTGTCCAGAACCCTGGATGTGTGGTTGGGGCAGCTCCGTTCACATCTGGAACAAGGCACCCCGGGGGAAGAGATTCTGAAGTCCCTTCTGGTGCTGGAGAAAGCGGTAGCCTTCATCGCGGACGCATCAGCAGAGACCATCAGACTCTCTGCTAGATCTACAGCGCTCATAAACACGGCAAGGAGGGCTATTTGGCTGAAATCTTGGCAGGGGGATCTGGCCTCCAAGTCTAAGCTCTGTGGCCTGCCGTTTGAAGGAAAACTCCTTTTCGGCCCGGAGCTGAATTCAGTCCTGGAAAGGTCGGCCGACAGGAAAAAGAGCTTCCCGGTCCCCAGCAGGCAGGTTGGACGGAAGGGGTTTCGCCCATCCAGGCGATACGCGTCGAGGGAAGCTAGGTTCCAAGCCCAGCGCCCAGGCTGGGGCGCGAGAAGAGGCAGGAACGAGCCGAGAGGCAGGGGAGGTTTCCTTTTCAACCCCAGCCAGAATAGACCCAAAACCCAGCCGAAGTGACTGGAGAGGCCAGGTGGGAGCGAGGCTGGGGCGCTTCCACGCACAATGGCTAAGGATAACCCAGAACACCTACATTCTGGAGGCCATCCACAGGGGGTACAGAATAGAGTTCACAAGGGCCCCCCCTCAGAGATTCTTTGCAACACCCCTGCCAAAGGACAGGGCCATGGCGGATGCGCTGGTGGACCTCCTACAAGATATGCTCAGTCAGAACGTGATCTGCCAGTTGAGAGAAGAGGAAAGGGGAAGTGGATTCTTCTCCCATTTCTTTCTAAGGAAAAAACCGTCAGGTACTTACAGGATGATATTGAATCTGCGGAAGGTGAACGAGTTCGTGAGGCCCAGCAAATTCCGTATGGAATCCATATACACGGTGAAGGAGCTCCTTTCACCTGGGGTGTTCATGGCCTCGATAGATCTGCAAGACGCATACCTGCATGTCCCGATAAGAGAAGATTCCAGGAGATTCCTGAGGTTTGCGCTGGAAGGAGAAAAGGGTCCGGTGCTATTTCAGTTCAACACACTCCCCTTCGGCCTGTCGTCGGCCCCGAGGATATTCACCAAGATTTTAGCGGAGCCTTTAAGAGTTTTGAGACTGGAAGGGATAAACATCATCCCCTATTTGGACGACCTGCTTTTATTTGCGGACACAGAAGGAGGCCTGAGATCGCACATCGAACGTACGATATCTTTTCTGGAAAGTTTGGGGTGGCTTATCAACCAGGAGAAGTCACAGCTAACCCCTCCAAGAGGATTACGTACTTGGGGTACGTCCTGGACTCCGCACAGGCCCGATCGTACCTAACATCAGAAAAAGCCCTCAACCTGCGGCAGGACACAAGGGCCCTCCGGAGGATGTCGACCTGCACGGTCAGGACCGCGATGAGAATAATCGGGCGGATGACAGCGGCAATACCAGGGGTGCAATGGGCGCAACTTCACTCCAGGGTTCTGCAAAATCACACCCTTTCCCACTGGGACGGCAGCCGAGCAGGTCTGAGTTCCAGGATCCGCATCACGCACGAAGTAAAGGAATCGCTAAGGTGGTGGGGAAGCATCCTCACCTTGGAACGAGGAAGAAGTTGGAGGCTGGCCAGCCCAGTGCGGATCACCACGGATGCAAGCATGACTGGTTGGGGCGCCCATATGGAAGACGGCCTGGCCCAGGGCACGTGGGGTGCAGTAGACTCCAGCAGGTCGTCAAATTACAGGGAGCTGTTGGCAGTTTTCAAGGCACTTACGACCTTTCAGGAAAAGATAAGGGGGAGAGGTGTCCAGATTCTCTCCGACAATACCACTGCAGTGGCGTATTTGAACAGGCAGGGAGGCACAAGGTCCCCAAGGCTGATGGAGTTGGCCGGATCCCTCCTGAGCTGGGCGGAGGAAAACCTGGAGTTCATCACGGCAGTACATCTGAAAGGGGACCTGAACCAGTTGGCGGATCAGCTGAGCCGAAGAGAGGTCATCCAGACAGAATGGTGCCTCAGCCAGTCAGCGTTCGATCAGATTTGCGCCAGGTGGGGCTCCCCCTCTATCGATCTATTTGCCAACGGCCAGAACACAAAGCGGGAAAGGTACTTCTGCCTGCAGAAGGACCCCAAAAGCGAGGGGATAGATGCGCTAGCCCAGCAGTGGGAAGGAGACCTCCTTTATGCCTTCCCTCCATTCAGACTACTGCCGAAGGTGATACAGAAGATCCAGTTGTCTCAAGCCAAAGTTATTCTGATCGCGCCATTCTGGCCCAAGAGATCTTGGTTCTCCCGGTTGAAGGAGCTCAGTTTAGCAGACCCTTGGATGATGCCACCCACACGCGATTTACTCACCCAGGGGAGGGTGATGCATCCTCATCCAGAAAGGCTGTCCTTAGCGGCGTGGCTTCTGAGCGGGACAGGCTAGCAGAAAAGGGGCTCTCGGCAAGAGTGGTCACCACCCTCTTGGATGGCCGGAAGAGGTCGACGAACGCCTTGTACGACAAGGTCTGGAAGAAGTTTTCCGCCTGGAAGGTCAGAAACGAAGCACCGGGCACGCCCATTTTGCATACAGTTCTTGAATTCCTTCAAGCCGGGGCGGATAAGAATCTGGCCGCCAATACCCTCAAAGTACAGGTAGCGGCTCTGTCGAACTTTCTCGAGCTGAGGTTGGCGGCAGACCCATTAGTAATCAGATTCCTGAAGGCTATCTCCAGGCGCCGTGCCCCGTCCTTGCCAAAACTTCCAACATGGGACCTGGGCACAGTCCTGAAGAGCTTTCAGCGGGGGCCTTTCGAACCGCTGGATGAGTGTTCGCTCAGATCTTTGACTCTTAAAACCATCCTCCTCACGGCACTAGTTTCTGCCCGCAGGGTCAGCGAGTTGCATGCCCTTTCAGTGATCGAGCCGTACTGCACCATCTTATTGGATAGAATCATCCTCCGCACGGACGCGGCCTTCCTACCTAAGGTCGCGTCACACTTCCATAGATCTCAGGAAATAGTAATACCTTCCCTGGAGGCCGATCCGGGCAGCACGGAAGACTATAGCAGGTTAGACGTTAGACGGTGTTTGATCACGTACATCGAACGCACAAAGACATGGAGACACTCGTCCCGGCTTTTCGTCCTATTCCAGGGGCCAAGGAAGGGGGACGGTGCCTCCAAGGGCACCATCGCCAGATGGATCAGGGAGGCAGTTTCGGAAGGTTACAAGTCGGCAGGCCTGTCACCACCGCCCGGCCTAAAAGCCCACTCCACGAGGGCCACTGCGGCCTCCTGGGCGGAAAAAGGGGGGGCCTCCCCCGGACAGATCTGCAGAGCCGCAACGTGGTCCAGTTTCGCCACCTTCACTAAGCATTACAGGCTGGATCTGATCGGCAGCAAGGACCAGGCATTTGGCAGGAAGGTCCTACAAGCAGGGTGCCCGCCCTAATGTACGTATTTCTATTCTACTCCTCTCAAGTGAGCTGTCCTAGAAGATGACTCGGGAAAACGCAGTTATTTACCTGTTAACTGTATTTCCAGGAATCTTCTAGGACAGCGTAACTCCCCCCCCCCCCCGATTACTGTTTGATCACACAATTATGTGCAGGTATGTTGTGAACCTATGGGGGATGTCTTTATTACCGGTTTTCTTCTTTGTTTTCTCCTAGGCCTTCGGTCATATTCTTATACTGGGGGCCAATGGGAGAGAGGACGCCTATAAAGGGAAAAAAAGGTGGAGCGGGTGTTTCCTGGGAGGAGCCCTATCTCTCAAGTGAGCTGTCCTAGAAGATTCCTGGAAATACAGTTAACAGGTAAATAACTGCGTTTTCTCATTTACCTAAATAATTGATGTAAATAAGTCAGCATAATTCTCATGTTATCAACTATTAAGAGTACAATTCAAATTTTATTGAACAAACCTCCTAATGATAACAGTATTTTTTTTAAACATAAAAAACTTCCAATGCACTGTTCCAAATTATTATGCACAGTAAGTTTCAAAACTCTTTATAGGTTGTAAAGAACTGAAAATTGTCATTTGTTGTGTTTGCAGCATATTTACTGAAATCAAAAGCTATTTCAATCAAACTTTTAACAAATTTTAACTTTTTAAACATTTTAACAGGTCACGTTCTGTTTTAACATAGGACCCCTTATTTGATAGCAGCTTCACAAGTCTTGCATCCATTGAACTTGTGAGTTTTTGGACAGTTTCTGCTTGAATTTGTTTGCAAGATGTCAGAATAGCCTCCCAGAGCTGCTGTTTGGATGTAAACTGCCTCCCACCCTCATAGATCTTTTGCTTGAGGACGCTCCAAAGGTTCTCAATAGGATTGAGGTCAGGGGAGGATGGAGGCCACACCATGACTTTCTCTCCTATTATCCCCATAGCAGCCATTAATGCAGAGGTAATCTTTGCAGCATGAGATGGTGCATTGTCATGCATGAAGATGATTTCATTACGGAAAGCATAGTTCTTCCTTCTGTACCAGGGAAGAATGTGGTCAGTCATAAACTCCACATACTTTGCAGAGGTCATCTTTACACCTTCGGGGACCCTAAAGGGGCCAACCAGCTCTGTTGCCATGATTCCGGTCCAAAACATGACTCCACCACCGCCTTGCTGACGTTGCAGCCTTGTTGGAACAGGGTGGCTGTCCACCAACCATCCGCTACTCCATCCATCTGGACCATCCAGGGTTGCACGGCACTCATCAGTGAACAGGACTGCTTGAAAATTAGTCTTCATGTATTTTTCTGCCCAATGCAGCCGTTTCTGCTTGTGACTATTGGTTAGTGGTGGCCGAATAGAAGGTTTATGCACAGTTGCAAGACTCTGGAGGACTCTACACCTTGATGTCCGTGGGACTGCAGAGGCACCAGCAGCTTCAAATATCTGTTTGCTGCTATGTAATGGTATTCTAACAGCTGCTCTCTTGATCCGATGCATAGATCTGGCAGAAATCTTCCTCAATGTGCCTTTATCTGCACAAACCCGTCTGTGCTCTGAATCAGCCACAAATCTCTTAATAGTGCAATGATCACGCTTAAGTTTTAATGAAATATCTCATGTTTTCATACCTCGTCCAAGGCATTGAACTATTTCACTCTTTTCGGCAGCAGAGAGATCCTTTTTCTTCCCCATATTGCTTGAAAATGGTGCTCTGCTTAATAATGTGGAACACCCTCCTTTAGTAGTTTTTCCTTAAATTGGGCGCACCGGCCAATCTAATTATTACAGGTGTCTGAGATCAAGAGCCCTGAGACACAATGCCATCCATGAGTTAAACTGAAAAACAAAATATTTAATCTTTGTGACACTTAAATAGAAATTGCATAATAATTTGGAACAGGGTGTAAGTGCCCTGTAGGCTAGTGGTTAATATGATAAGCTGGAATATTATGTATTTGATTTGGGGGATTAAATACACTTAAATATCTGTTAATAATTATGGACCCTATCTAGTTCTTTAAACTGGGGGTTTTCCCTGGCATAGACAGTATTAGCTAGTACATAAACCCATGTAATTGCGGATCAGAGACAGAGAATTCCCAAATTCTATGAAACACAGCCAAGGTACATTTGAGGCTTTGTGAAAGTATACAATGCTTACCACTTCTAATGGCTCTTTTGGGGAGAGACAGACCATTACCGATTCCTGCAGTGGGCATTTCATAGCTGTGCCTGCTGTGGTATGTGAGTCAAATTGGGGGGAGAGTTCTCAATTTCTATGCTCCATATTCCTGTTAAGAATGGAATTGGCACTATCAAAGACAATCCTGTAATTTGTAGCTTCAACCCATGGGGAAAAAGCAGCCCCTTCCTTTGTACCTTGAATGCCAGGATGTTTGTGTTTAAATATAAACCTTTTTTTTTATAGTACTTTAAGCAGTTATGTGATGTGTAATAAACAATGAACTCTCAGTACTCACACAATGGACGGTCTGTCTGATAGGTGGGTTTGGTGTTCAGCTTAATTAGGGGGTCCCTACAGGTAGAACTAAACAATATGTTGTGTGGAATGGTTTTTGAGAACTAGGTCTTATGACTTATTTGTGGACAAAACATTCTTTCAGTTGTTAATTGCCTTATAAGGCTTGATGGTCAAAATCCATGTTTCACAAAAGTATTGCTTTCTTCACTTCTGAAATATTTTCCATTGCTATAAATCAAGGTTTGTGGAGTTTGTGTTGCTTTTTTTTTATCCAGGAATTGCTTTGTATTACACTGCAAGAACAAATGGCAAAAAGAAGCCACTCCTCTGTAAAACAACCCTTCCAGTTAGTCAGCAAGTGTGATTAAGTAAATAAAATAAATCTTGGTGTATTGTTTCATTGTGTTTTTATAATTTTCATTCATATGTAATTTGTAGTTCAAAGGTATGACCTTTTGGTCTGCATATGACATTGCTAAAGAAGCCTTACAAGTTAACCGCCCGCCATGTACTGTGGCTGGGCGGCAACTACAGGCAAAGTGTTCCCCCCCCACGTGACTGCGGAATGATTATCCCGGTGAATGGGATTCGGTGATCATGTGATCGCTATGCAAGAAAAGCTGTTACGAATCAATCTCATTCATATAACAGCTTTGCTTCTCCTCCTGTGATTGGCCCACAGCCGTCACATGATACATGGGGCCAGTCACAGCACCCTGTACCATGTGACCAGCTCCAGCCAATCACAGATCACTATCTTGAGCTGTCATAAACCTAACTCGGTTCATGAATGAGTTAGGTTCATGACAGCAAGCTTTGCATTGTTTTAAACTACTATAATAGTGATGTAGCGCTGTATTAACTATTATGACCCTTATGTTAGGTAAAACATTGCTTCTACAATATGAAAAACCCAATATGCTGTTAACCAAAAATAAACTTTTGACATTTGTATAGATATATATCTATCTCAAGTGATCATAATGAAATTATCGTGAAACACAGTGATACCCTGTGCAGGGGTATGTGTCACTTTAAATAGGTGATCTATTATAATAGGTAATAAAACAGTCCACAATATCCGGTGTCTAACTTGTGTATCAATAGCCCACACACACAATGACAAACTGCATGATCCTGTGCAGGTGGGGAGTATTGCTCCTATATGGCAGTGATCACTGTATTCCTGCCACTAGCGCCATCAAATAACGTCTGGGTCGGTAAGCGCCTCACCCAGCCAGGGTCAGCAAGCATTAGATTGCCCGCACACTATTGCACTCACGCTATTGGTCGCTGACGCCCTTTACTAGTATAGTGTTTGTACGGATCAATATAATGATCATGAACAGAACTATACTACTGCATGCTTAGTATAGTGTCCCCAAAAATGCAGTGTTAGCAGGATCAGCCCTGTTCGCTGCCTGCACTAGCGTTTAGCCCCTCCTCTATTTTTCACAGAAGATTTGTACCAATTGATTGATGGCAAAAGCAATTTATACGCACAACAATACATGGCCGCCCACCCAAATTCAGCTCTTGCCAGACAATTCGCATGGAACCCTATCATGGTTTCTGAATTTAAAACTTTTCTGTGCCTAACCCTCAACATGGGCATTACAAAAAAGAATGAATTGCGGTCATATTGGTCCGCAGACCTGATTCACCATATGCCTATGTTCTCTGCTGTTACATATATGCCCAACATGGACCAGCAATGTACTGGTATGTCGCTGGACTTTGAGTGGTTATACCGGGGATGATGCCTGATGCTACAGGCATCATCCTGGTATTGTTTTTTTTCAGCTGGCGGTTTTCAGCAATGCTAGTGGCCAATTAGCTGAATTGTTTTTATGAGCAGTGGGAAGGGACATCCCCCCCCCCCCCCCCCTGCTGCCTTCCATAGTTTTCTTGGGCTCTCCTGTTTTACAGGGGAATCTGAGAATGCAGCCGGCAGATCCGTTGGCTGACCATAGAGCTGATCAGAGACCAGAATGGCTCCAATCATCTCTATAGTCTAAGAAATTGAAAGCTACGAGCATTTCATCACTTCAGTTTTGCAGGATATAAACAGCTCCATTTGTAAATTGGGAAAGCATCTAATCACATTGGTCTTGATGAGATCAGATGATGTAAGGGCAGAGGAGATAGCTAGAGTCTAATAGACCCCAGATTTCTAAAAAAAAACAAAAAACCTGTCAATGCCTATTGCTATCAGAGGGGATATTTACATTCACTGTGATAGCAATAAAAGTGAAAAAAAAAAGGGACAGTGTACAAATAGTAGAAAAAAAATCAAAACTAAAAAGAAAAAAAAAGGCACCCTTGCCGCTTTGTTGCCATGAGCATGTGCAATTTTAAAGCATGTCATGTTTGGCATCTATTTACTTGGCATAACATCATCTTTTATATGTTATCAAGCAATTGGGCAATGTATTGTGTTTTTGTGCATTAAAATTCTTAAAATGTATTTTCCCCAAAAGATTTGCATTTGAAAAATTGCTGCGCAAATACTGTGTGACATAAAAAAATGTCAACACCCACAGTTTTATTCTCTAGGGCCTCTGCTTTAAAAAAAATATATAATGTTTGGGGATTCAAAGTCATTTTCTATCAAAATAAAGTGTTTTTCATGTGAACAAAAAGTGTCAGAAAAGGCTTGGTCTTCAAGAGTGGGTGATGTGTGGCATAAGCTTCTAATGTTCACCCTGAAATGCCAGGATAGTAGAACCCCCCCCCCCCCTCCAAATGACCCCTTTTTGGAAAGTAGACACTCCAAGGTATTTGCTAAGAGGCATGGTGAGTATTTTGCAGATCTCAATTGTTGCCACACGTTTTTGGATAACGCAGAATGAAAATTTATTTTTTCTTTTTCAAAACCCTGCCTGTGACAAAAATGATATCTGTAAAATGCCATGCTTCTTATCAAATTCCTTGGGGTGTCTGCTTTCCAAAAAGGGGTCATTTGGGGGGGAGGGGGGGTGTTTGTACTATCCTGGCATTTTAAGGCCTCCGTATCTGTGATAGGTAGTGAGGAAGTGATATGAGCAAATATGCCCTTTGAAAGCCTGGAGGTGGTCATTGGATTTTGGCGGCCTGTATGTAGCTAGGCTGCCAAAAAGTTTTTAAAATTTGCAAATAACTTTGCCATGCTTTGTCACAAATGTAATTTTAGTGCCATTTTAAAGGGGGGAATTTTTCTAGAATAAAATGTATTCTTTTTTACATTAAAACAAATTATTAAATTGTGATTTTTAGTAATCACCAAGTTATCGCCAAATAAACAGGCTTATTTTGGAAATGTAAAAATTGGTTTAGTACTAGTGATGTCACATGGGGTAAGGAAACTCCTCTTTAAAGTGCCACTTCTTCCTAAAAACTACAAGATATTGATATCTTCTCACTTGCGCTCCTAAATACTGAAAAATTTAGGAGTGCAATCCTATTAACAAAGATGGTGCTTTCCTTCTGGTGAGGAGTGTATTACAGAAAGTACTATGATCTGTGATTTGATAAATGTTACTTAGGAAAAAATGGTATACAAAAAATCACCAGCGCCAAAAATAGTTAAATAATTCCTAAATAAATGCTGTTGCTTATTAGTGTAAACACTAATAAAAAAAATCAAACAGCGCAAATAAATATTACAAAAAAATTATTACAATAAATAATAAAGAAATAATAAAAAAAAAAACATAATAAATAGAATAGTCTCACTCCAAATTATTGAGATGAATATGGTGAGTAGAATAAAATTGAAAATTCCTTATACAAAAGACCCTTGACCTGTGTTCACACCCGTTAGTGCTCAGATCACATACCACACTCACCAGATATCGGTGAAAAAAACGCCTTATTTATGTTTTTTTTTTTTTTTTTGGAATCCTAGACCCAATCAATAGGAAAAAACAGGTCTATAATAATTACCAGGTGATGACAATGCAATGTCAATTCTGTCCTTAGTGCTCTTTTGGAAGTCATAAATGGGAAGCCATAAATGAATACTACAATAAGAGAACCACTGTTAATAGACTACAATTGGCAGCTACCATATAATGCTCATAAAGTTATCATACTGTATTTAACTAAAACCACCATAATCCTTTTCCCCTTAAAAAAAAACAAAAATCCTTTACTGTACACAGTATAACAAAATCAAGGTATACCTCCCCAATATACTTGAGAATTAACATGTGTAAACATATGACAGTACTTAGGCCTCGTTTACAAAGGACTTTTCATTCTGTGCCCGCGCAGAAGCATTTTTACCATTCCAGGGATGCACGGGTGTTGCATTACTGTCATTTGGGATGCAGTGACTGCATGGACACAGCTTCTGCTTCCAGTTTGACATCCCTATGTGGTGCATGTGTTCGGGACTGTGTACCTACACGGATGTCCTATTGGGAGCAGTGCCTGTGTCCGTGCAGTCACTAAGCCCCAATTGACAGCTATAGGGATGCATGCGGCAACTGTGCGTCCCTGTGTGGCTATACATAGCCCTCACATGAGGCATGGATGCATACGCCCTAAGTGAACGAGGCCTTACTGTGTGAATATCTATGATCTCATAGAATGGTACACCATTAAATATTGAACAGTACATTGTCATACATCCAAGGCAACACTGCTGCTTATAAACGCTCCACTGGTCAATACAAATTCTAGGACTTTCAACAGCAGTGGAGTATATATTATCATCCAATGATGGTCCTTTTTATATAGCAAGTAATTCAGATAAAGAAAGCATCAGCAATGTCAAACAGATACTCTGAAACGCAAGTTACACTGATTGTTCCGAACTGTGGAATATAGTATCCAAGCGCTCGCTATGGCAGCCCAAAAATCCTCTTATAACTGTGGTTAACACCCTTCTCCATTACCAGAGATCTCTAAAGATTCATTATAGTTGTGTGTATGTATATCTCCAAAACAGGTATGGAGTCGCTCACAGTTTTTGCCAACTCGCTGGTATTTTCAATTTGATGGCGCTTGGTCTATCTTTCTCAAATCTCATGGTCAATAAAATTTTGTTGATTTGATTTATCTCCATGGCAAGACCTGCAAGTTGCCTCTCTACATGTTTGTACTTGTATGGATTTTTGTGGGTGAGCACCCCGGGCTTGTACCTAACAGTGTGAGTGTGGTGGCTCCCCTTGAGTGTGGATAAGGATCTTTCTTTTTTAAAAAATTGACCGCTATCAGTAATGGTCAGTGACATTGAATTACATTAGTCACACTAAAAATAAAGATGCTTATCTTTGACTTAGTTTTGTGAACTGACCCTACTTTGAGTTACCCTCTCAAATTTTTTCTCTTCCTCCAAACTTGACATCTCACATGTAGCTAAGGGTTTATCGATACTGATGCATCTGCCCGTACAGCATAAAAATTCAGCAAGCTGCAGGTGTTATGTATTGCCTGCTGTTAGCTGCTTGTGAAAATCAGTGACAGACTTTAACATGTACAGGAACATCCCTGTATGTGTGCACCTCTCTGGCTGCAACTTACCACAGCAGCAGTACGCACACCCGTCATTGATCTTGACTTGCTGCTGGCAGCGGTCTGCATTTACCAACTATTACTTCTGGGTGCAGAAATGCACCTGATTTTTACGCTGTGCAAGCAATTGTGTCCATGTGCATGACCCGAAGAAATGGTTTTAGCTTTTCCCTACTACTGATGTTGCTTTCCTGCTAAGCTTTAATTAATCTCTCTGCCTGTGTCTGCCTCTATGTACTCTTTTAGTGCACTAGCTTGTAAAGATTAATGTAACATAGATTGCTATCTCTGACTTCATCTTTTTGTGCTAAAAACATTAATCTTTTTTACACTGTGTATTTGTATAAGAAATGACTCTGAAACCCTTTATTACAAACTTTGCTGTTCTGCTAAAGTTGGTTATTGATCAAAATTTGTCTGGTTCATGAGGGATCAGCTGAATTTCGATCTGTATATGGCCATTCCTACTCAACAGAAGTCAATCTATCGACTTCTGATGAATGGGCTTGTTGGAAAATTTTTATCGATAAGTGGCTGCAGCCAGTGATCAACTGTCAGCATACAATGTCTCAGCAGGGAGGATTCCTCGATCCACCTTGATTGTGTGGGTGGAGCAATACATTTTTTTTTTCCTTCAGCTTGCTGGCTGAATGAAAATTAAAAAACAAAAACAAACAAAAAAAAAACCCCAGTCCATCTTTTGGCCAGTTTATGATATATTGAGCTATGAAAAGAGAGGCCTGTGATGGTGCAGTAACAACTGGCTGCAGGTGTCTCCTATGTCACATATTCATACGTGCATAAAAACTGATGGGAAAACTGAGCAGATTTCTCTTGCAGAGACATCGGTTTATTTTTCATGCACATTGACAGCAATCAGAGTTGACCAAGCAGAGGTCCTAGAGAATAAATTGGCGGGTTTTGCAAGTTTTTAATGCCTCATGGTATTTGTGCAGCGGTTTTTCAAACTCCGTTTTTTTGAGAAACAAATACTTTTTTTTTTAATTTTATTCCACTAGATTCTTAAGATGTAACACTTTAAAATTTTGCACGTCAGTGCAACGGTTTTAAAAAGATGTAGATCTGACTATCTGTAGGCGATGCTTTAAAGCCTTTACAGGTTACCACTTTAGATTTACAGAGGAGGTTTGGTGCTAGAGCTACTGTCCATAAGCTGACGTTTGCGGCAATATCTTTGCACACAAGCACAGGGGGACAGGGGCACTGCAAAAAAAAAAACTTAAATTGTTGCTTTTACCAGCATGATGTCCCATCTTTTCCCCCTGCTCACATTCTGGTTTTTGTGTCTCCATCTTTGTTCCCCTGCTCACATACCATTCTCTGTGTCCCCATCTTCACATACTGGAATCTGTGTCCCCATCTTCACATGCCCCCAACTGTGTCCCCCGTCCTGTCACCCGCTGACCGTGCCCTTTTACCTACCCAAAAGACAGCATCCCAGCTGGCATCCAACATGAGAAGGGAAAGGCGGACTGTAGACTCTGAGCACTGCGCTTCTTTCCCCTCCCACTTCCTGTCACAGAGGGGCTTGCAAAGAGGTGCTGTCCGGTTGTCCAGTGCAATGCTGTGAGGAAACTTGCAGACATGCTGCATAATGCCTCATAGCTGTGCAGGGGACATCACACCTGCATTTTGGTGTAAACGAGACACATAGGAAACCATTATTTCCTGTGTGTTTTGCAGAGACCTCTGGTTTTCTGCTGCAGAAAACCACAGGTTTCTGCTGGTGTTGTGAATGAGCCCTTAAAAGAAAAGTGTTTTTTTTTTTTTTTTTTTTTTTTTGGGCCTTCCCTCTCTTCTGGGTCACAGGACTGCACTTGTGCTCTCCTGTGACCCAGAATCAGACAATGGGCTAAAGTCCATTGTTGGCTGACATTGCAGAGCCGCTCCAGGCTCTGGATGGATCCCTAGAATAATGTTGGGATCCACCCAGATATCTGGCAGCGGTCTCAGCCTCTCAGTGCGCTGTTTAGAGTCTGGTCCAGCTACTCTCGCCCCCTCCACAGTCCTGCTCTTCAGTGAGTGCTGGAGGAGTAGAGCAGAGCATGGTGTCTGACAGCCACTGCACTTTGCTCACATCTGACCAAGAACTGAGTGATCATGTGATCACTCAGTTCTTGGGCTTAGACCTGATAGGGGACGGCTGCAGCATTATGCTGATGCTGCAGGAAGGTGATTATGTATGTGGCTTTTTATTTTTATTTTTTTTAATTTATTTTTTTTTAATCCCACATTTGTCTTTTAAGCTGTAACTCCAGGAGGCAAAGCAAAGGGTTGATGAATAATTTAATGGCCTTTTGATGGCTTTGCAGATACCCAAGTTGTGTTTAATTAACTTGCTGTTTTGTAAAATTAGAATATTCCTTGTATAATATGGAAGGCATTGGTCGCCCTCTTTATGGACACTACTCTAAATCAATTTCCTTGGTTTAACAAGTTATGGATACTTGTAATATTAAAGGGCAAGTTGTTCAAACAGGGATATTTTTATTATAGTTGGGGGTCTGATGGGCTTAGTTATTCAGTTACTTCTATCTATTCCAGCAAGTGTTTTCCTGACCCAAAGCTGCCTAAATGCTTGGTAATGTGAGTACCATCCAGCTGTCGCCAGGGGATATTAAACTGCAGTTTTCAGAACACCATAAGTGCAGCTTTGCAGAGCTTCCAATTATGTGAATGGGATGGTGCAAAAGGAGGATGCTTACTGCTCATGTGAGGATATTGGGGGACTTTTAAAAACAAAAGGGGCTCTATGGCGACTTAAACGTTTACTTTTTCTAACATTGCACTGTATATCTCCTCCTCCCCTCCCTGTCTCCAGCACCGCACCCGGGGACTAGCAGGGAGGAGAGAGACCTTACAGTGTAATGAGCACTGATTGGGTGCTCATCAGGAAAGGGGAGTGTCAGGCTTATCCTTTTATCCCTTTTGCTGCCAGAGCCGTTTTTGCGTTTTTTGCACTCGTTTTGAAAAAAAAAAAAAAAAAAAAAAGGGCTTGAAGATTACATAAAACCCTGTAACAATATATTTTCTGAAAGCAGAGACCCTAGAGAATAAAATAGCAGTAGTTCCAATTTTTTATGCCACATGATATTACCGTAAAGGTCTAGGAAATGCATAATTTCAGTAAAAAATACACAATTTTAGGGCACAAAAAAGCAATAAATTACCCTATTTTTGGTAAAAATATAAAAGATGAGGTTCCACCGAGTAAATGGATATCCAATATGTCAAACCTTAAATTTGCCTGCGCTCGCGAAATGGCGACAATCAGTACCCTATATTTTTTTATTGTCGACCCTTTTAAAGCCCATTATAGGTCATCAGTTTAGCGTTACAGAGAAGGTTTGGTGCTAGAATTATTGCTCTCATTCTGGCTTGTGCGGCGATATGTAACCTGTATCACAATCGTTATTTTCATGCGTAGGTGCCCTGGCATGTGCTTTTACTTTTGTACGTGTGGGCTCAAAATTTTGTTTTTTTTTCTTGAGGGGATAATTTGTGCTTGGGTGCAACTTTTTTTTTTTTTTTTTAACTATTAAATATTTATCACATAGGGGACAAAAAGTAATGTTCCATCAATGGCTGGCAATCTGTGAATGGGGACCTGGAAGTGACTTCAAACATCCCATCCGGGTCAGGTTCACTCTCCTCCCTCCCCTCTAGATGCTGGCACACACTGAGCATTCCTGGGCCCGCAGATGGGCAAGCAGAGCCCGGGACACTTGGCGAGCTGGGGGAGGTTCACACGGGGGGGCGGAGGCTGGCACCGTGTGCTGTGTGGAAGCAATCGGGTGTCAGCGCTGCTGCCCGAATGCTTCCACCTGACAGGTGACAGGTGAGCCCTGCTGCTTGCCTGCAGCGGGGCTAAAGGTTGAAAAAAAGCTACCTGCCCGACACCCAGAACTACATGTCTCGGGTGATACAAATTCAACATCCCTGTAAAGGAGAGAGCAGGATCACCATGTTACTGTGGTTTTAGGTAATTAAATGTGTGTGTGTGTGTGTCTGTCCCCATGCTGTCTCTATTCAATGTCCTTTAGATTTATTAACTGTGTAGTGTAAGTCTACCTAAACTTTCATATATATATATATTTGTGTTCAAAATAGAAGTCCAACAGGCCCAACAGTCATGACATGCATGCTGCTGATTCTGTGTAATTGAATCACTAATTGAAAGGGGCATGTTCAAAATAATAGCAGTGTGGAGTTCTATTAGTGAGGTCATTCATTCTTTGAAAAACAGGTGGCAATTATTACCCTTATTTAAGGAAGGAAGGCAGCAAATGTTGTACATGCTGGTTACAGTGCATTTCTCTCTGAAATTCTAAGGAAAATGGGTCGTTCCAGACATTGTTCAGAAGAACAGCGTACCTTGATTCAAAAGTTGATTGGAAAGGGGAAAACATATAAAGAAGTGCAGAAAATGATAGGCTGCTCAGCTAAAATGATCGCAAATGCTTTAAAATGGCAACCAAAACCTGAAAGACGTGGAAGAAAGCGAAAAACTACCATTCAAATGGATAGAAGAATAGCTAAAATGGCAAGGACTCAGCCAACAATCAGCTCCAGGAAGATCAAAGAAGGTGTAAAGTTACCTGTGAGTACTGTTACAATTAGAAGACGCCTATGTGAAGCCAAGCTAACTGCAAGAAGCCCCCGCAGTCCCACTGTTGAAATGAAGGTAAGATTGTTCTTTTTGGGTCTAGTGGCCGGAGACAGTTTGTCAGACGACCCCCAAACACTGAATTCAAGCCACAGTACACTGTGAAGACAGTGAAGCATGGTTGTGCAAGCATCATGATATGGGGATGTTTCTCATACTACGGTGTTGGGCCTATTTATCGCATACCAGAGATCATGGATCAGTTTGAATACATCAGAATACTTGAAGAGGTCATGCTGCCTTATGCGGAAGAGGAAATGCGCTTGAAATGGGTGTTCCAACAAGATGACACCAAACACACCAGTAAACGTGCAACATCTTGGTTCCAGACCAACAAGAATGACGTTATGGAGTGGCCAGCCCAATCCCCGGATCTTAATCCAATAGAAAACTTGTGGGGTGACATCAAAAATGCAGTTTCTGAGGCAAAACCAAGAAATGGAGAAGAACTGTGGAATGTAGTCCAATCATCTTGGGCTGGAATACCTGTTCACAGGTGCCAGAAGTTGGTTGACTCCATGCAACACAGATGTACAGCAGTTCTCAGAAACAGTGCTTATACAACTAAATATTCATTAAGTGATTCAAAGGAAAGCAAAATCTTCAAACATTTTTCAGTTTATATAGTGAATGTTTGAGTTTATAAAGAAGAATACAAACACTGCTATTTTTTTGAACAGTCTAATATTCATTTTTCTTCAATTTTTTTAGAGGAACAACACAAATTTGATATATTTTTCTTCATGTTTTGATTTGGAATAGAATGTGTAGTGTTCCCAATGCATTTGTATGTATGGAAATAAAAGCTATTAGAAGGATTTTGAGCTTTATTCACTTTTTTCAACACACTATTTTGAACACAACTATATATATGAGTGTGTGTATGTGTAATACTACATATGCTGGTAAATCTAAAACTTTCCACACACATACCGTGCAATATCCTCTGTATCTACCAGCAATATTGTTTAGTGCCGGGGTCTGCTTGGTTGGATACAAATTTCATGGATTGTTGACATAGGTATTTGTTACATAGCTTTGGCAAATCCAAAGGGAGATTGTACAGTCAAATTGTAACGTGTGGTGAGCGACTTCTGGCTTTTAGAACTAGTTGGCTTCATAAGAACCCAAGTTTTGCCTGTTGTGATATGGTTGCTTGCACTTGCATGAAGACTTTTTTTTTCCAGTGATGTTGAGAAAAAGAATTCGTCATCTATTAATTCGTGGAAAGATTGATGACTATGCTTGTATCTTTACCTGATAAAAAAGAAACTGTCATTTTACAGCAGCATTATAGTTGTACATTCTATGGCCAATGTTAATAGTAGTCAAGGCTGCATTGCACTAGTTTTGCAGTTGTCATTTGTACACGACCCATCAATATACTAGTAAAGTGCAAGTTATGTGGAGCCACAGGAAGAATGTACCTGTTTATAGATATGACACATACGTTTCCTCAACAGTCCAGGTAGCCTGGGAAAACGCAGAACACCAGACTTGCTTAGCTGCTACATGTTTAGGCTTGTCGGCTGATACAATGTTCCCACGTTGTCTTAATGACAGAAGAAAACCATCCCCTTCCTCTTAATCAGCTGTAAATCTAATGTGCAATCAGCATTTTTAAACTCCTGGGATCAAATGCAAATACATACGTAAGCCACAGAGCCACATCATGGCACCCTGAGTATGCATTACCTTCATGGCTTTATGGCTCCTCACTAGACATATCAGATTTGGTGGGTGTTGGTTTGTGATGTGACCATGCTTTTTTTTGCACAAAAATGCTGGATGGTGTTTACGAAGTGCTGCAGCAGCTTGTGTTGGAATTTAAATGATCTGTGTAGAATGCAGTGTCCAGCAAACAATAATAAAGAACATACTGCTGCTTTTCTCTTTCCATGTGGGTGTAAGAATTTGTGAGCCAGTGTTTAAAAATGCAGCTCTTGATATTTGTCTCAAGAAAATTTGTTAAGTCATTGATGATGAACTTTCATTGTGCAGATAGGTCAGATTCATCACCTTGGGGGAGTGGGGCAAGACACGTTACCTACTCAGCACTGTTAAAAGTGTTCAGGCAGCTCAACAGCTCAGTGGATCACTTTAACATGAAAGTCGATCAATAAAGAATAACAAGCTCATGGCTTCTGTAGCAGGAGGTGTGGGCTTGTTTTAACCTCTTGTATATGAGCACATTTTTAAATGTACCATGGTAGACATGGGCTAATGTCCCCTCTGTTCCAGAGTACAGTGGATCCCCAGTGCTATCATCTGCTGAGAATTTTGAGACACCCAGAGGCACAGATATCGGTGTCTGTCTATATGCCTAGCTGCTTCAGTCTTTCACTTCCTGGACTCACCAGAAGTTGTGAATGGGCCTGCTACTTATACATACATTGGGTATATAAAGGAATCACCCCCTTTAATATTGCAGCTTTGCAGCCTGAAATGAAGACACACAGTTTGTGTGCTCCATCTGTATTTACTCAGTGCAACTTATAACATCCAAGTGAAAGAGATAACACCAACATGTCAGGGGAAAAAAAGTCAAAAACGTCAAAAATCACTGAGTTGTAAAAAGGATCACTCCCTTGTGTCAGTATTTTGTTTAATCACCTTTTGCTTTAATTCCAGCCTTTAGTCTTTTGGGATATGTTTCTGCTAGCTTTGCACATCTAGACTTTGCAATATTTGTCTACGTCTCTGCAAAACTGCTCAAATTCAGTTAAATTTGATGGTGAATGTTTGTGAAAAGCGGTTTTCATTTCATAGATTTTCAATGGGGTTAAGGTTTCGGCTCTGACTAGGCCATGCAAGGACATTCCTTTTTCTCTTTTCACCACTGTATGGTCATTTTTGCTGTGTGCTTTGGGTCGTCCTCCTCTTCCAGATGAAATATTTCCAAGTCATTCAAGACCCGGTGACAGAGGAAATAGTCCATATAGTGGCCACAGTCCCTCCACAGCAGTGAGGATATAGGTGATGGGCACTATATTGTGATTAAGTAAATATTGTATACTTATCGTCCCTTGCATGCATAAGTTAATCACAATGCTGTGAGGTCAAAAAAGATAGAATAGGAAGCTGTTACTTTTAACTGACAATTGTCTTGCAATGCTGCACCCAAATGAAATTTATGTCCTTTTCCCCCCCCCACAAATAGAGCTTTCTTTCGTTCGTATTCGATCGCCTGTTCGGTTTTTCTTTTTTGCGCTATACGAAAAAAAAAAAACCCCCAACAATTTTGAGAAAAGAACTACATTTTGGACTTTTTGCTATTTATTTATTTCAGGTACTTTTATAGCGCCATCAATTTGCGCAGCGCTTTACACATGCTATTAAACATGACCAGTGAAAAAATTAAAAATCAAATTTTGTCATAAATTTAGGCCAAAATGTATTCTGCAACATGTCTTTGCTTAAAAAAAAAAACCCAATATGTGTAAATTAATTGGTTTACGTGAAAGTTTTAGCATTTACAAATGGCGGTATATATACTGGGATTTTTTTTTTTTAATTTTTACTAGTAATGGTGGCGTCCAGCGACTTGTAGTGGGACTGCGGTGGGCATTCTGACACTGGGGGAACTGACTGTGTCACTGGCATCCCCAGTGACACCAATACAGTGATCAGTGCTAATAAAAAGCACTGACACTGTACTAATGATACTGGGCAGGAAGGGGTTAACATGTGAGGCGATCATAGGGTTAGCTGTGTGCTGTTTTACTAGGGGTGTGTTTGTGCTTCACTGTAAACACACAGATTTGCATGGATGTGCTATACACAGCCATGCAAAGCAGTGTGCATTAGCTGACAGGGAGAACTGTTTTGTTCATGCTCGGCAGTCACCAGGCGCCAGCAAGTAATCACTGGCCGGGACCCGTGATTGAAAGCCACAGCCGCGAATGGCGTTGCGGGTAGGACGTGCGCACCCCCTCAACTGACATGCAAAATCATGTGTCTATATACGTGATTTGGCGCACCCTTGCCGCCGTGTAGCAGTATATCTGCTATAGGGCTGCAGGAATGTGGTTAAATACTACCAAAAGAGAGCTTTAGTTGTCTGAACAAAATAAAAATGTATTTTGGGTAGTGTTGAATGACTGCGCAATTGTCATTCAAAGTGTGATTGTCTTTTAAGTTTTGGATAGAATGCAGAGGGATTACAACACTTGTCACTTTTTATTGCTGTCTGCATCTCCCCTCGTCCCCCCTCTTAAGGAGATTCACCCTTTCTACTCTGTTTACCATTATTATCGAAAGTAAAAGAAAAAAATGTTTGTTTTGTCCCCAGTAAACAGGGGAAATCTTCCAATGGGAAGGTTATTTCCATTTTGTTTCTAGGTCTAATGTTCATGAAACGAATAAAAGCTATGCTGAGTAAAAATATACTGGAGAAATAGTACTTCTCCCACCCGTCTCTTGTCTAGTCCATTATCCTGGGATGTATTTGCTGAGGTTAAGTGACGCATAATGTTTTATGGTCTGCATATGAAACCAAAAAAATGAAAGCTATTTCAGCTGTCTGGTTTGTTGTGTTTTGGTAGCCTAAGCTTTGGGTCAGAACCCGAGTTGAATGGCCATAAGACAGGAAATTATGGGAGCCCATGTGTTATATTTATAAAAGAACTGTAGAACAACATATTCATTTTTAAGTGATACCCAAAGTAAAGATTAAGGTTTTTTTCTGTTTATTTTCTTCTTTATCTACTGTGTTAAAAGCAAATTGCCATAAGAAAAACATGAGCTGCCATTGCTGACCTCTAGGGAGTCAGCTGTTATGCTGACCACTTGCTTCAGAGCTTTGAACTACTGACCACAGAATGTGCAGGTAAGGACTCTTTTTGGACTTTACTGATCTGCATGCTTGTTCTGGATCAGTGACTCCAGAGTGATTTCAGCTAAGGGGTCTGAAATTTCAAAGGGTAATTCAAGTAGCTCTGTAGTAAGGGTTTCCAGTTTTGTCCTTGTAGCCGTTCAGTTACAAGATCTTGCATAGACTTCAAGATTACTCAGATTTCTTGTTGGTGTATTCTGAACGTGTATTGTACTTGTTTAAAAGGTGCCAACAATTTCTGTAGCTCATTGGTGTAGGTAGACTTATCATGAAACTTTTAGATATTTGTTTTTTTCTGTCAATTGCTTGAGACCAAGAGACAGAATACAGTATGGTTGATGTGAATTTCTCTGATTATATGTCAGTTGTTTAAAAATAAATGATGGCAACATAGAACATCTTATTATCAGCACAAACCTGCCATCCAAGATGGATAGGGGTTAAGGATCAAACAAAGATTCAAGTAAACTGTGGATAGGCAGGACGTTTGTCCATTAGTGAGGCTTACATTTGAATTCTCTTAGCCTGTAAGCCATGTAACAGAAATAGTGCCTTTTATGTAATTGGGGACCTCCAGGAAGGCAGCTAAATATGTAGTTTAAAAGGTTATATGGGATATTTTTACCTGTCAAAGAATTTGTATTTCTGAACCATCTCCTGTTAGCATGTTCCCAATCAGCACTTTTTCTCTGCAGCAGACACTGATTGGCATCTAGTATCTCATCCCCTCTTCCAGTTTGAGAGCTGTTGTGTAAAAATGTCAGGATGGTGATTTTAAGAAAAAGGTTAATTATGCAAGTGTCTGTGTTTTTTTTTTTTTTTTTTTTTTTTAAAGCTGTAGCTTATCTCTAAGTAGGCTACAAATTAGAAAAAGAGTGGTTGAAGTGAGCTAATGCCAGGGAGGCTACAGGCACTTTCAGCTCATCCGAAGGAAATGGCAGCTGTTAAGTTATCCTAACCTTTTCAATTGGCATTTCCATGTGGGGGTGGTTTGTATGATTTTATAGTGTTTGCTCTGTGAGGGCACTGTGTACATGCTTTCAGTGAGTAAGATGCTCTTTCTGCTGATTTTTGGTCATTCAGTTAGATTGTGAAGCTGAGAGCTCTACCTTAATTTGACCCACCCCCTAAATAACTGTGCAAATGTTATAACAGCTCATGTGATGTCTGTCTAATTTGGGCAAAACCGTTTTCTTCCACACTCCATATAAACCACTCCTGAGTTCTACAGTTCATAAACCACCAACTAGACCGTAAACCAGTTATCGTCACAAAAGATTTAACTGAATGGGATGTTTTACAAGGTGAGGGTTTTCAATCACTTTAATGTGTTAGTCGAGACCAGTTTTGGTGATGTAGAATTACAAACACATGTCCCCCTAATGTCAGGTGACTCAGTCAGGAAAATGTACAATATAAGCACAGGCATTAATGGAAGTTGAAGTATGCCAGTGTTATGCACATTGTTAACCTGCTTTGGTCTTTTCAGTTGTTTCTGATCTCATATGCTAGGCAGAGGCCCAAAGATTTTCAACCAAAAGAACAACGATATGACTATTTGCTATAAATATTTGAGTGTACAGATAAAAAAAAATTACAATAGATAACTTCTTGAAGGGCCCTATACACACTCTTGAATGGGGCTGTTGACCGTTACATGCGGGGGTTCCTTGTGATTACCTGCGTCCAAGGTCCATCATTCACAGGCAATCTTTGCATGAGCAATTTACATTCAAGCAGCTGTGCAAGCTGTCAGTTTCCTATTGCTTTTGCCCCTGCTGGGTCTCCTGCATGTAATCGCTAACAACCCCATTCGCAAGTGTGAATGAGGCCTACATAATAAAGGTTCATGGAATTAAAAAAAAAAACTGTCTTCCCCCCCATTCGTTCTATTTGAAATTCTAAGCGTTACCTGAAATTGACAAGGTCCTTATTACTGTCAGGCAGGATTAGGCTTAATCTGCCAATAACCAGTTCATGTGTGCAGATGACTCACACAGCTGATCAGTGTTTGCTTGGATTTCATATGACTGGGACAGAAGTTCGGTTTTAACCACTTGCCGCCCTGCCACAGGGCATTTTACTCCTGCAGGGTGGCATGTGCAGGCTCAGACGTGTGTGTATGCATATAATGGACACAACAGATCACTGTAATCGGTAACGGGCATCACTATGGTTGTTCATAGCAATCATATAAGTATAAACAACCTGTTATGAATGGGGTTCCATTCATGAACAGCTTGCTTACTGTGTGGTCTGTGATTGGCCCACAGCAATCACATTGGTACCTGGCTACCTGTACCATGATTAGCTTGGCCAATCACTGATCAGCAGTGATCTTCACTGTATAAGCAATAACGACGTGTAGTAAAAAATATATATGTATAATCTTTTGTAATACATACTGTCATCAGTCGGCATACCTGATCACTGCCTCACCAGTCATATGATGAATACTGTACAGCACTGGTGACAGTATGCTATGAAGAAATACATTTTTTAATTTATTGTTTTGCAATAAAAGTGGAGTACAAAACAAAGTCTCTGCGGAATTCCCTGGCTGGTGACCTTGTTTAACCACTTCCCTTCCGACCCATGTACATAAACGGCTGGACAGGAGCAGTGCCAAATCGGGTGGCCATTTATAAACGGCCCCCGCATTCACTGGCTGTGTGTGCTCCCTGGGAACAATGATTGCTGTACAGGACCTCTGTGTGAGGTCCCAATCGTGATCACTGATTGGTCAATCAGTGATCACATGAATAGTAGTAAGCAAGATGTCACTTTCTGACATCATTGCTTACTACTAGTGAAATCTGTGATTGATCACAGAGGTCACATGGTACAAGGCTATTCACAACAGCCTTGTACCATATGACAAGCTGTAACCAATCACAGATCTCACAGTATTTCTCAATGGCTGCAACAATGCAGCCAGAGGAGAAATGATTGTTTTTACAGCCTTTGTGGGTGTAAAAGTAATCAGTGTAAAAAAAAACAAAACACCCAAATGTACTGCTAGGGTGAAAGTATGTTTAAAAAAAAAAAAACAAACCAAACATAAATATAAAAAAAAGTGAAAAAATATTTTGAAAAATTATACATTTTTGGTTATAAACTAATTTGGGTTCATTTATTCATTTATTACTAAAAAGATAGCTGAATACATTTTGGCCAAGATTTATGAAGATTTATTTGCAAAATTGTATAAGAAAAACATTTTTCAAAATGTTTGAACTATTTCATTTATGTAGCAAAAAATTTAAATCCCAGTGGTAAAGTTTTATCTGTCTCAAAATTTTTTTTTAAAAATTCATATGGGTACAGTTTTGCATGACCGCACAATTGTCATTCAAAGTGTGATAGCACTGAAAGCTGAAAATTGGCCTGGACAGGAAGGGGGTGAAAGTGTCCAGACTTGAAGTGGTTAAAAATAATTTCTTCATCTTAAAAAAAACTTACGACTTCAAAAAACTCGCTATGCCTCTTACTAAATATCTCAGACTGTCTGCTTTCCAAAAAAGGGGCCATTTGAGGGGTCTATGTACTGTCCTGGCATTTTAAGGCCTCAACAAATAGGCCATCGTTACATCAGGACTGATAGATTTTCAAATATATAAACCATAGTTTGTAGACTCTATAACGTTCACACAATCCAATTTACTATACACTTTATAGACATTGATAGACTTGAGACGTAGCAGATTACATTTTGGCCTGCATTTCTGACATTTGATTTTATTGAATATTTTCCCTCCAATTTTGTCTGTTTTATATAATACAAAAAATAAAAACTCATTGGTGATCAAATACTACCTCAAGAGAGCTCTATTTGTGTGGAAAAAAAAGATATAAATGTAATTTGTGTACAGTGTTGCTTTACCGTGCAGTTGTCAGTTAAAGTAGCGCAGTGCCATATAGCAAAAAAAAATGACCTGGTCATGAATGAGGTAAAATCTTCAGGAGCTCAAGTGGTTAAGGACAGGTGTCCCTGGAAGGAGCCCACTCCTCAAAGGAATGTGTGCCACATACCAATGGTTGGAGCAATGCATTTGTCTTCAGTTTACCCTGCCAAAGGTTCCATAAGTCTGAGCATTCAGTCTTGATTGGTCTTCTCTGCCTCACAGCACAGCTAGGAAATTCTCTTTACTACTTGTGGACCTTCTTGCTCATTTGACAGAGGTGATCATGCAAGTTTTTTAGTGAGTAGAGGAATTTTTAATTGCTAAATCCACTAAAAACTTACCTAAATCATTTGCAAAGTGATCAGATATATACTATAGTTTGTGGACTCTATAACTCTCCTAGACTAAATATTATACACTAATTTTGGTTATTTTCTCCAAACAAATGTAGCAGTATACATTTTGGCCTAAATTTATAAGGAACAATTATTTGCAAAATTATAAAACGAAAATTAAGAAAAATGCATTCACCCCCCCCCCCCCCCCCCCAAAAAAAAATTCAGTTTTTGTTTTTTTTCTTCCATTTATTTGACAAAATATAAAAATCCTAGTGGTGATTAAATACCACCAAAAGAACGCTCTAGTTGTGTGAACAAAATGACAAAAGTTATTTTGAGTAGTGTTTCAGGACCACAATTGTCATTCAAAGTCTGACAGCACTGAAAGCTGAAAATTTGCCTGGGCAGGAAGGAGGTAAAAGTGCCAGCTATTTAAGTGGTTAAACATACTCGCTGTTCTTTACCAGTGTGCCTAACTGGTCTTGTGTCCATCCTTACAGTAACAATACTATTTAATGCTGGCCAACCTTGTGAAGTGCCCAGTATGTAGTGCCCATTGTCATCAGGAAGTGACATGGGCACTACAGACAGGACATTTTTATTTTTAATATCATAAAAACTATGGAATGGGTATAGGGGGTGGAAGCACAATATAGTTGTATCTGTTAAATTTAGACCTGAAGGGTTCATGCTTTGCGGTTTTTTTTTTTATTGCATCTTGATTATTCTGTAGTTGCAAATTACTTCAGCGGATTTCAGAATATATTTCCTCTGAAGACAAATGACTGTTATTTTCTCCTCTCGCTATAATCCTCAGACTATGTAGTGGGAAATGTGCTAATGTGTTGCTTTGAGCTGATGGATGGAATAAGCTTTAACTGCTTCTGCACTGCCCTATAGCAGAAATACTGTAAAAGCAATCCTAGTGGATAATTAGCTGCAGGATTGCGTTTACAAGTAGTGGGAGAAGATGCTGACTTCCACGGCCTTCTCGGGCAGTCCTGTGCCATTGGGGGAACCGGAGAATGCAACCGGTGTTTCTGCCAGCTGACCATAGAGCTGATTGGAGACCGGAATGGTGCCAATCATCTCTATAGTTCAAGAAATCGGAAGCTACGAGCATTTCTTCACTTTAGTTTCGCAGGATATAAACCGCACCATTTGTAAATTGGGAACGCATCTGATCACACCGATCTTGGTGAGATTAGATAATGTAAGGGCAGAGGAGATATCTAGAGTCTGATGGACCCCAGATTTCTCAAAAAAGAATATATGACAATGCCCATTGAAGTTATAGGGGATATTTGCATTCCCTGTGAAAACATTTAAAAGTGATAAAAAAAATAAAAATAAAATGAAAGGGACAGTGGAAAAATAATAAAAAAAAATGAATAAACATATTATTTCTTTTTTTAGATTTCAAAACCTTGTGGGGAAACAATTATATCTGCAAAATACTCACCATGCCTCTTTAAATTCCTTGGGGTGTCTACTTTCCAAAAAAAAAAAGTCATGGGGGGGGTTGGTGCTATCCTGGCATTTCAGGGCCTCCGAAACTGTGATGGGTAGTGAGGAAGTGAAATGAGGAAGTTACACACCTTCAGGCTTTCAAAGTAGTCATTGGATTACAGGCTTCTGTATGTGGCTAGGCTCCCAAAAAGCCTCACACGTGGTATCCCCATACTCGGTAGAAGTAGCAGAGAATGTATTTTGGGGTGTAATTCCACATAAACCCATGGCTTGTGTGAGAAATAAATCATTTAAGTGACAACTTTGTGTAAAAAAAAAACCAAAAAAATGTTTTTGTCATTTTCCAAAAACTTGTAGAAAAAAAAAATCATCTGTGGACTCAATATGCCTCTCAGATAGTTTAGGGTGTCTACTTTCTGAAAAGGGGTCATTTGGGGGTGTTTGTACTATCCTGGCATTTTAGCACCTAAAGAAATGTGATGAGCAGTCAAAGTAAAAGCTGTGTAAATTGCAGTATCTATACCATAGTTTGTAGATGCTTTAACTCTCACAAAAAGCAATTGATATACACTTATTGGGATTTTTTTTTTACCAAAAACATGTAGCAGAATACATTTTGGCCTAAATTTATGACTAAGTTTGAGTTTACCAGATTTTTTTTTTATTGCCGAAAGTAAAAAATATAGATTTACCCCAACATTTTCGGTCTTTTTTTTGTTTATAGTGTAAAAAATAAAAAGAGCACAGGTGACCAAATACTAGGGATGCACCAAAATTTCAGTGGCTGCAATGTGTCGGCCGAAAAAAAAAAAAAAAAAGCAGTTATACAGGTGCCGAAAAAGCCCCGCTACTACCACCGGCCGCTGCTTGGTAGTTCAGCCTTACCTGAGAAACCATCGATCCTGGCACTGGGCATAGAGATGAGTGAAGGAAAGATGGCCGCCACACATCTTTATGCCCTTGGAGGACCGGAGCGATGCCAGCAATTTTTTTTTTTTTTTTAAGCACTAGAACAATGCTTTTTTTTTTTTTTTTGATCCAATGCTTTACATTGCAGAGGAGAGATTTGGGGTCTTATTGACCCCATATCTCTCCTCTGCAGAGGACCTGTCATTAATTATTTCTATCACAAGGGATGCATGCATTACTTGTGATAAGAATAAGTGATTACACTTTTTTTTTTTTTTAAGAAACAGTGCAAAAAAGAAAAAAACAGTAAATAAATTTTTTTTAAAAAAGTGTAAAGTGCCCCCGTCCCCCTATGCTCGCACATAGTGGTGGACGCATATGTAGGCCATGCCCATATATGTAAATGGTGTTCAAACCATACATGTGAGGTATCATCACGAACGTCAGAGCAAGAGCAATAATTTTCACCCTAGACCTCCTCTGTAACTTTACACTGCTAACCTGTAGAAATTTTTAAAGCATCATCCATGGAGATTAAGTACCGCAGTTTCATGCCATTCCACGAGCGAGCACAATTTTAAAGCGTGACATGTTGGGTATCTATTTACTCTCATAGTTTACAAAAAAATTGAGGTATATATATTTTTTTTAATCCATGTATTTTTTTCTAAAAAAAAATATTTTTAAAAACTGCGCGTTTCGTTTTTTTGGCCAAGTGCATTTTGAATTTTCGGTTTCCTCCAGAATTTTCATTTCGGCGCACCACTAGCAAATACCACCAAAAGACAGCTCTATTAGTGTAAAAAAAAAAAAGACAAATTTTGTTTGGGTATAGCATTGCATGACCAGTTGAAATTGTGCAGTGCCGAATAGGGGGAAAAAAAAGGCCTGGTCAGGAAGGGGGGTAAATCCTCAGGAGGGCAAGTGGTGAATATTGTGGAAAGCGTTTTCTACCTGCATAACATTCAATGTTTTCTTATTTCTGTAGCTGATTCTTCATTTGTGCTTTACCTATTGTCACAGTCTAGTCCTTTGAGGTTGGTACACATCTTAATCCTATATCCCCATATTGAATTATAGGAATATTAGAAGTCATGCTGTTTCTGTTTGTCTCTGACATTTGCAACAGAAGGCAATGTAAATATATGCTTGTCTTTGTGTGCTGTTAGTGTTTTTGTATGTGTTTGCTACGTTAGGATCTATGTTCTATTTTGGCTTCCTGTCATGCCAAAAGCATTTTGTGTGTTCAGAGGCCTATTGGCTGTGATTTGCAGCTCAACAAAACCTTTATCGGCCTAAAAAAAAAATGCTTAAAGTGGACCTTCACTCCACCAAGGGTGTCCACCAACGGGGTCAGTGTGCCTGCACAGCCATCCCGATCAGTGTGCTTACAGTGAAACACACCCACCCCCTAGTAAAACACTCCCTACACACAGTTGACCCTTTGATCGCCCCTCACATTAACCCCTTCCTTCCCAGTGTCATTAGTACAGTGTCAATGCTGTTTTTAGCATGGATCACTGTATTGATGCCACTGGGGATGTCAGTGACACAAAGCTAGACCCCCCTCCCCCCCCCAGTGTCAGAATGCCCACTGCAGTCCAGCTAAAATTTGCTGTTCGCTACCATTACTAGTAGGAGAAAAAAAAATATCCTAGTATCTATACCACCATTTGTACATGCTATAACTTTCAAGTTAACTTACACGTATTGGGATTTTTTTTTTTTAGCAAATACATGTAGCAGTGTATTTAGGCCTAAATTTATGACGAAATTAGATTTTTTAAAGAATTTTTTTACTGGATATGTTTAATAGCAAAAAGTCAATATTGTGTTTTTTTTTTCCCTCAAAATTGTCGGTCTTTTTTTGCTTATAGTGCAAAAAATAAAAACCGCACAGGTGATCCAATACCACTGAAACATCAATTCATGGGGAAAAAAAGGACATAAATTTAATCTGGGTGCAGTGTTGCATGACCGCACAATTGTCAGTTAAAGTAACGCAGCGCCGTAATGCAAAAAATGGCCTGGTCAGGAAGGGGGTAAATCCTCTGGAGGGCAAATGGTTAAAGCCTAACCCCAGATAACCACTTAAACCGTTGTAGAAATTGTGTTTTTTGTATAAAGATTTTACATAAATGGATAAAATCTGACTATTGTAAGCAACCTTGTTTGTGTTAAATGATTTGTCTCAATCCTTTAACCTCCATTTTGGCTGTGCTGCCTGTTCTGTTACAGGAAGTTTGAAAAATAACAGCAGGATCAACAGGTAATAAAACAAAGTTAAATTGGGGACTCGAAAAAACAGACTTCTTTGTTAATGCTAGTGACAACCTGATGTCATTTTTTTTGTCCTTTAGTACCTGTTTAAAAGTTGAAAACATGACAGTGTTGTTTGGGCACGAATGACCATGTTGACCACAGTGCTCAGCGCTGTGAGAGGGGGCAATAGGTGCCCAGGCAGCAATCCGGTCCAAAAACAAACACAGTCTGATTTAACAAATAACAAAAGTAACCCAACATGGAAAATCAGGGTGTGGGTTTATTTTAATGTTATCTAAAAAGGGTCCGATTCCGTTATATATCCCACTGTGGATTAAATGGAATTTATAGAGGTGTGCCAAATATCTTCAAAAAAGTTTCCATCTGTAATTCTTTCCAGTGGGCAATAAAATCTGAATCCCAACAACTTTTTTTTAAAAAGGGGCCTGAGCTATAGAAGCTGTGTTACAGGGATAAACGTTAAGCAGAGCACCAAAGGCTAGTCATAGTATTAGCTTTGGTCTTTCTGCAGTGGATATATTCCCTATTACTGATTTTTCCATGCTTTTTTTTTTTTTCTTTTTTTTTCTTTTTTTTTAGTGGTCAGCTTGGTAACGGCAGGGCTTTGCTTCCTTATGTTGGAAGTGCGTCCTGGATGACTGATCATCTGGTGAATGAGGAGCAAAGATGGCAGCTGCATGGCTTAGAAGTCCAAAGAAACTTTGCAAAGTGGGGAGTTCAGAGCAGGCTTAGAAAAGCCCATAATATACCAACTTTAGGGGAAATATCATTTAATATGCATATCTAGTATGTGCTTAGTGCAAGCATCGCGAGGCAAATCAGGTGGCATACTTGGATAAGTAGGCATCTGCTCTTGGCAAACCAAAATTTTCCATTTTCCAGTAACTGTTGGCTTTCTAATACTACCCAGCATCCAAACCTTTTATTGTAGTCATGGTGAAAGCATTGCTTTCAACTAAGATTATATTATATGACCAGCCAAATTATGAGGTGGTAATCTTGATACCAATTACCTGTGCTATAGTGTGAAAACATTGCCCTTATATTATCAATAGCTGCTGCTTAAAGTGTATAACCCATATTGCACAAATTACCCCATAACACTTTGTGTGGGAGCATTGCTGCCTGTGTTAACACCACTTCCAACACACACTTTTAAAGTAAAAAATCTAACAATATACAGAATAAAAAAGTCAAAAAGATAACAGATGTAAAATGCATAACGTATGTGTATATTTAAGGTGTATAGTTCATATAAATTTGTAGTAAAGCAATCAGTGTCACTGCAAACAAAATCCACTCAAATTGCTAAAAGTTCCTCAAATAAGATGCATTATGATGGAGTTCCTCCAGCGGCTACGTGGAGTGCCCAAGCTTGGCCCCCTTTGACAGGATTATCATACAACTTTATTATTTTCCTTATGATTAAGTTCTAAATAGAGAGTGCCTCAGGATGTGCTATAAAGGAAGGGAGGAGAGCCATTTCCACACTCCAGGAAGAGAACAGCCATGGAGTGTGGAAAAGGCTCTCCTCTTTATTTTATAAATTTTGAGGTGGACCGAAGGCAACCTAAAAGTCCTTCACTGAACCAGTGTGAAGCACAGTAGAGCCTTCTTGAAACAGAAGGGTATCTGTAATATTGGGATGAATCAGTGTTGTGAACCAGCGGTTTTGGATGTATAGTTGGTCAAGAGGCACAAAGGAATGATGTCCTTGGCTCCATCCAATATATTTAAATTAGGAATACACCTCTTGTTTTTAGATTTTTGTAATGGAAGAACTTTCATCTTTTTTAAAAAGACTTTCGTGTGCTCTAGTAATGTTAGTTATTTTGATGCATTTGCAGATTGTACAAGTTCAATCTTCCTATAACAGCCATTGGGAGAATAAATTATTGCAGGCTTAGACATGACCCCAATAAAAAAAAGCCAACTTCGAGGCCTGTAGTTTCCCTGTGTGCTGCTGCCGTCTTCTTTTCTAAATCTATTGAAGGACATAGCAGGAAGTTACAAGTACATGGCTTGCATTTTCTGCATATGCTATTAAGGGGATGTGGTTCTCCTAAAACATAAAATTGTTCTTCTGTAATATTTTTTTTTTTTTGTACATCTGCATATATTGCCAATCCACCATAATCCATTGAGGCATGTACCCCACCACGGAAGCTTTGCTGTGGTATCTGGCACAAAACTGTTGGTAGCAGAGCCTTTAAGTCCTGTAAGTTGCGAGGTAGAGTCCATGGATTGGTTTTTCTAGCAATCCTACAGATGCTTTATGGGGCTGAGATCTGGAGAATTTGGACACCACCTTTGAACTCATTGTTGTGTTCCTCACACCTTTCTTGAATTCATCACACCAGGCCACCTCCATTGCTCAGTGGTCTAGTTCTGATGCTTATGTGCCCATTGTTTCATTCCATTGCTTTTGGCTGTGGGCACGGGTCAGCATGGGCACCCTGATGGATCTGTGGCTATGCAGCCCCATGCACAACAAACTGTGATGCAATGTGTGTTCTGACACCTTTCCATGAGAACCAGCAATAACTTTTTCAAAACTTGAGCTACAGTAGCTCTTCTATTTCATCAGACCGTACAGGCCAGCCATTACTCCATACATGCATCAGTGACCCTGTCATGGGTTCACTGGTTTTCCTTCCTTGGACCTCTTTTTGTAGGACAGGACCATTGCAGAATAGGAACATCCCACAAGAACTGTCGTTTTGGAGATGCTCTGACCCATTTGTCCACTGCAGTCTGACCCTTGTCAGTCGCCTAAATCCTTATACTTCCCCTTTTTATTTCACTTTCAACATATCAACATGTTCACTTGTTACCTAATACATCCCATCTACTTGCAGATGCCATTGTAATGAGATAATCAATATTACTCACTTTACCTGGTATGGCTGATTGGTATACGTTCTGTAACTACACTTGAAATGATTGTAAAAAATTTTTTTTTTTTAATAACAAACATGGCATACTTAACTGCTCTGTGTAATGGTTTTGCACAGCATAGCCCCCGATCCTCCTCTCGTCCCCCACTGGTGCTCCAGGCCACTCCCTCCTGCTGAATGCCCCCAGAGCAAGCTGCTTGCTCTGAGGACATTCATGCGTGCTCGCTCCTAAGTCACCTCTGTGTGTCTGAGAGACACAGTGCGGCGCGACCCTGCCCTCTGCTACCTCGTCACTGACTGTGATTGACAGCGGTGTGAGCCATTAGCTTCCACTGCTGTGTCTTAGCCAGTGAGCAGGCAGAGATCCAGGAGAGCTTCTGCTCACGTGCACATCACTGGATTGGGCTCAGGTGAGTATAAGGGGCGAGCTGCACACTGACGGTTTTTTAGATTCATAGAATGCATAAAGGTAAAAAAAACCTTCAGTCTTTAGAACCACTTTGAAACCCAACTCCAGACAAAAAAAAGGGTTAATTACTCATTACTTAATTTATGTCTAGGGGTACCATAAAAGGAGATCTCTTTACCCAATTTTCCACTCCTCCCCGCATGTAGACATGACACTATACCTTCTGCACTCTTGTGTGCTACCAGTCTAGAGTCCTGACATCATCAAGATGACACCAAGGTCCATAGCTATGCTCTGAATGTAAAGATGCCAAGGGACAATCCACAGCTTGGGTTTTGGAGGTGTGGAGGATCAGGTATGTAAAACTGTTTCTCCTCTCCCCTGAACTGAATGAGTTATTAACCCTTGCAATACAGTCACAGCCCAGGATTTTTTTTTCTGCCCAGAGTTGGGCTTTAACTATATTAGATTGGGTAGAGTAAGATTTAAAATTTTCTGCCAAAAACCTCTGAAACAGTATATCACAATTTCAGATGGGCAAAGTGCCGTGACACATGGATTTTATAATGTCTAGCAGGTTATGCTTTTTTTGTTCGTTTTTTTTCTCTCGATTAGAAGTGTATCCATGGACATAGTATTGCTGTATCTTTCATTGGAGTAACTGCTATTAAAGTACATATTAGCACCAGTTACTACAGTGATTCTCCACTTCCACAGGAATTGGCGGAATATGTAAACTTACATTGGTCCAAGCTGGAACCATGTAACGTTGCAAAAAAGATACATACTTGGAATTAAGCATTAACATAATTTTTGCTGCTCCTGCCATGCAGTTTCTAGTTTAGGCACTTCCTGTTTTGGTGACGGTGCTTGCTTGAGTGCATGTAGATTAGCAGATGTTGCAAGAGACCAGCAGCACCGGGAGTCAGCAAATAATAAAAAAAAGGTAAAAACACTTTTTTTTTTTTTTTTTTTTTTTTTTAAGCAGTTTATGGTGCACTGTACTTTAGAAAGTGACCTGTAATCCAGTCGAGATTTACCCTCTACTTTAATGTAAAAAAAGTGTTTGTGCCTGTATATTGCATGTAGAAATGCATATTATAGATATGAAATACTGCTAATTATTTCTGGCTTGCTACTTGAAGGCATGCTAAAGGTGGCTATTCTAGGTCTTTGCATTAACTTTCTGCTGTGCTGTGAATAGCTATTCTCAATACACACAACTGCAGTAGAAGGCCCTAGCTAAATAGGTCTGGACCAGGGAAAAAGTGACTATGAATCAATAGAACTTGCCATTTGTTGTCTTAAAGCAGTAATTAAACCCAAGCAAACATGTATTATTACAGCTTACAAATTCTTAGATGTGATGACTGTATTAGTTTCCATTTTAGGCTTTTTAGGCTTCTGTTTTCACCAAGTGATTCAGTCAGAAAGTGTGCTTTTTTTTCAGAAGCTCGAGCTGTGTAGCAGAATGTATCAGTTTACATGGATGAGACAATCCGGTTACTAGGCAGGGGTGATTTAAAATGATCGGCTTTTATTTATTCATCTAAAACCTTTATAAGCAGTTACAGCAAACATTTTTTTTCTGTTGCAGTAAAGTGTGAGCTGGAGTTTGGCTGCACTTTGTTATTGTATTCAAATCTGCTAATACATTCATAACTCCCATCCTACCCCAGGCTGGTAAAGCTACTGTTTGCTGTGTCCTTTGCTGAGTGGTGTCTCACTAATGCCAGAGGTGTGTTGCTAGCCAGATCACCAGATGAAAGCAGAGGGAAAAAAGAAAACTGATGCAGCCACCACATGTAATGATTAGTAAGCTGCAAAATAATAATTATTATTATACAGGACTTCTATAGCGCCGACAGTTTGCTCAGCGCTTTACATTATGGAGGGAGACAATACAGTAACAATACAGTTCAATACAAGAGGGATTAGAGGTGCCCTGCTCCTTGGAGCTTACAGTCTAGGATACATTTTTGGGTTTAACAGCGCTTTAAGTGAGATGTGCTAGCAGACGGCATGATAAATTTGGAGGCAGTCCGAATTCTTTAATGTGTTTTTGTATAGCCTCATGAATACTTATAAATATCGACAACATACATTCCTGTCAGAAAACATACACACTCTGTGAAGAAATGTTTGGCTTTTTATAAATGTGTATTGAAGAGTTTAATATTAGGCTGTTTTGGGTGAATTCTGTTTGTTAGCAGCCAGATTTCACCCCTGATTTCTTTCTACACTCTCACTGGTTCCTTTGTTGGGATCTTCAGTAATCCTATTCTTGTTCGGCACAATTTTCTTTCTTAAGCTGCTGAATTCTTGTAGGATGAGAACATTGCAAGCCAACAGACAAATCGGCATATTCACTCCTAATTCATGGCTTCCCAGCCTGAGATGACCTCTGGTTACCTCTGTTTGGTAGCCTTGAGCTTGCTTTTTCTGTAGTGGTTGAGGCAGTAGTTATAAAGGGTTGCGTTTAAGCTGGCCATACACTAGTAGAATTTCACTCAAAGTTTTTTTTCTTTTTAAGAATGCTTGTTTCATTTTCGAATCGTTTTTCGACCAGTGACGAGAGAGTTTTTTTAAAGGAGAGAGATTGAAAGTTTTTTTCGAACATTCTTTAATAATGAATGTGGTTTTTGTAGGGGAAAGTCTGTTCATTCCAAAAAACATTATTTTTTTTTTAAAGGTTTTAAATACTTCTTAAAAATGTTTCTTGCCTTTCATTCTGGTTCTAGTCTGTCCTTTTTAAAGGTGTAGTCCACCTTTTGTAAAAAAAAATTGCATCTACATGGGGCAGTACAGTGGCTAAATGGTTACAACTTCCACCTGGCAGTACTAGGGTCGTTGGTTCGAATCCCAACCACGGCACCACCTGCCTGGAGTTTGCATGTTCTCCCTGTGCCTGTGTGGGTTTCCTCCTACACTCCAAAGACGTGCTGGTAGGTGAATTGGCTCCTGTCTAAATTGTCCCTAGTATGTGTATGTATGAATATGAGTTAGGGACCTTAGATTGTACACCCCTTGAGGGTTAGGGGCTGATGTGAATGCACAATATATATATATATATATATATATGTAAAGCGCTGCGTAAATTGACGGCGCTATAGAAGTACCTGAAATAAATAAAACATGACTTAAATAAATATGTGCCTTTTATTATGTTGCTGCATTGTAGCCTGCATAGCAATGCAGCCATGATCAATGTATGGTGTGTGCCATCTCCTACATTGTTTAACCTTAGGTCCGTACACAGGTACAAACCTTTTGCTATGGGGCTAAAGGAATTAAACATTAGTCTACAAGTGCAGTGACATCATCCACTTGTGCTGTATTGCAGTCTGTGATTCTTACTGCCTTGGTAGCAGATCAGGTTTGTAATATTCCCATTCAAAGATCTTGTGAATGCATGCTGTGGCTGTGTGGGCGGAGCCATGCATACCAGTTGCAAAAACAGGAGAAAAGAAAGCACCCTGTGACTTGGATGAGGATAATGAGGTTGGGGGTTGGGGATTGCTACCATATTTCGTGTAACACCATATGGGTGTAATAAGAAACATGCTCCTAAAAGTGGAATGTGCCTTTATAATCTACTCTTTGGTGGTTTATAAAACCATGTTTTTTTTCCCTTCTCCTATTCGCATAATAAAACATGTAATTTGCTTTACTCCAGGCAGATCAAATACAAATTAAAGCGGCTATTTTGACTTGAAAAGTAATTTACAAGTTTAGCTGTGCTGCCTGAATCACAAGGCTGGCTCCACAGAATTAAAATCTTTTGGCAGATAATACAATTTAAATATGTTTCAGCTGTTTTCCTAAAATGTAAACAATTGAAATCTCAACGTGTATTAGCCGCTTGCCTACAGGGCACTTATACCCCCTTCCTGCCCAGGTCAATTTCCAGGTCTCAGCGCTGTCACACTTTGACAATTGCGTGGTCATGCAACACTGTACCCATATGAAATTTTTATCATTTTTTTGTGACAGAGCTTTATTTTGGTGGTATTTAAATACCTCTGGGTTTTTTATTTTTTATGAAACCAAAAACTACTGAAAATTTTGAAAAAAAATATTTTTTTTTCTTAGTTTTTGTTATAACATTTTGTAAATAAGTGATTTTTCTCCTTCACTAATGTGCGCTAATGAGGCTGTAGTGATGGCCACTGATAAGATGCACTGATGGACACTGATAGGTGGCACTGATATATGGCACTGTTAGGCGGCACTGACTGGCACTGTTAGGTGGCACTGTTAGGCGGCACTGACTGGCACCGATGGGTGACACTGAAAGGCAGCTCAGATGGGCACTGATATGTGGCATTGATGTGCACTGGTAGGCACTGATATGTGGCACTGATGGGCACTGGCAGGTGGCACTGTTCAGCACTGACAGCTGGCACTGATGGACACTGACAGGTGGCACTTCTGGGGCCAAACTGATCATCAGAGCACACTGATTATCAGTGCCCTGATGATCAGTGTACATGTCCCCTCCACGGAATGGCGATTACCGGCTCTCCTCTCCTCTCGAGCTGTCAACGTGACAGCTCATGAAGAGAGGCTGATAACCGGCATTTCCCTGTTTACATGTGATCAGCTGTGATTGGACACAGCTGATCACATGACTGAGCCGACATCTTCGGCTCTTTCCGTGATCGGTGATCTGCTGTGTCCGAGGGACACAGTGCACCGCCGATTGCTGCGCGCTCCCTGAGCCGCGCATGCGCGGTGAGAATGGAAGGACGTCATATGACGTCCTATCAGAACGAGAGAACCACCTTGCGCCCGTCATTGGACTATATGGTGGGCGGGAGGTGGTTAAAGTAGAACCAAGTTATTTACTAATTTGCTCATATGATGGGCAGCACAGTGGCTAAATGGTTAGCACTTCCACCTGGCAGTACTCGGCTTGTCGGTTCAAATCCCAACCACGGCACCATCTGCCTGGAGTTTGCATGTTCTCCCTGTGCTTGCGTGGGTTTCCTCCTGGTACTATGGTTTCCTCTCACACTCCAAAGACCTGCTGGTATGTTGATTGGCTCCTGTCTAAATTGGCCCTAGTATGTGTATGTATGAATGTGAGTTAGGGACTTTAGATTGTATGCCCCTTGAGGGTTAGGGACTGATGTGAATGCACAATATATATGTAAAGTGCTGCGTAAATTGACGGCGCTATATAAGTACCTGTAATAAATAATATGACCCCTGTGAAATTTTGCTACATGTACTACTGGTTAAAAGTTGGCGGACCTCATGCTAAAAGGCAGCATCTTCTCAACTTTAGCCGAAGAATGGCCTAACAAGGTCTTGGGAAAAAGAGTAAAAAAATGTTCATGCATGCCCAGTAAAGCTCAGTAAGGTATAATGGACTGTGAGATTAGAGATGACATATACAGATCTAATATACAATAATGAATATAAGGCACAAGAATCATGTAAAGTTTGAAAAGCACATAATTTACATTAATGACTCTAGGGCTGAAACAACTAATTGACATAATCGATTATGAAAATAGTTGTCGTCTACTTTCATAATCAACTAGTTGGTCAGCCGATTAGATGGCCTGCATGCAAAATGCTTTGTTTAAATATCAGAAAAATACAGTGCAGCACACATACAGCTCAGTACACTGTTCATACATGTCGGTATACACAGTGCAGCACACATACAGTTCAGTACACCGTCTATACATGTCAGTAACATGATACTGTAAACGGCCAATCACAGTGGCCTTTTACCACGTGATCGGCTGTGCCCAATGACACAGCAGATCACCTGGTAAATACAGTTGCCAGTTATCGGCTGCACTTTTCTGATGCTGCTGATAACCGGCAATTGTCAGAGTGATCGGCACTGATGATCAGTGCAGCATCATCAGTGCTGCCTATCCGTGCCATTGCAACAGTAATGCCTGTCAGTGCCCATCAGTGCTGTCTATCAGTGCAGCCTCATCAATGCACATCAGTGAAGGAGAAAAATTACCTGTTTGCAAAATTTTATAATAGAAACAAACATTTTTCCCTTTTTGTTTTTTTTTTTGTTTATAGTACAAAAAATAAAACACCCAGTGGCGATTAAATACCACCAAAAGAAATCTCTATTTGTGTGAGAGAAAATGCTAAAAATGTCATATTGGTACAGTGTTGCATGATCACACAATTTTCATTCAAAGTGCGACGGCACTGAAAGCTGAAAATTGGCCTGGGCAGGAAAGGGGGGATAAGTGCCCAGTAGCTAAGTGGTTAAGGCCTCTGTGCAGGGAATATAATATCTGAACAGAGAACACTGTAGGTAATATAGGGAATTACAATTACCGCATTTTTCGCTCCATAAGACGCACCTGACCATAAGACACGCCTAGGTTTTACAGGAGAAAAACAAGAAAAAAAATATTCTGAACCAATGGACTGCAGACACAGTACAGGGGATGACCAGAGACTGCGGACACAGTACAGGGGATGACCAGAGACTGCGGACACAGTACAGGGGATGACCAGAGACTGCGGACACAGTACAGGGGATGACCAGAGACTGCGGACACAGTACAGGGGATGACCAGAGACTGCGGACCTTTGGGGAGGGAGGCGGAACGGGTACCTGAATTTGACAGGTACCCGCTCCCACTTCCGCGGAGTTGTCCTTCCTTCTTACCACGGCGGCTTCTGTGACAGCCGGGTGCCCACTGCGCATGCGCGAGAAGCGCTGCGCTTTGTGAATGGCCCGAAGCCTTCTGGGCCCTGTCGTGTCCCAGAAGACGCCGGACCATTCACAAAGCGCAGCGCTTCTCGCGCATGCGCAGTGGGCACCCGGCTGTCACAGAAACCGCCACAGGAAGACTGCAGCGCCGGAGCGAGGAACAGGTAAGGTCCTGCAGGAGAGAAGAGCTGAGTGGCCGTCCCGATATTCTGACATGGTGGCGACAGAAATACCGGACCGGCTGCTTTACATTCGCTCCATAAGACGCACTGACATTTCCCCCCCTTTTTTTGGGGGGAAAAAATGCGTCTTATGGAGCGAATAATACAGTACATTTAAAGTAAAAGTTTACCAGTATTGTGCATTATACAGTGGGGAAAATAACTATTTGATCCCCTGCAGATTTTACAAGTTTTCCCAGTTAGAAAGAAATGAAGGGTCTATAATTTTTATCATAGGTATATTTTAAATGATAGAAACAGAATATCAACCAAAATGCAGAAAAAACACACGATACAAATGTTATAAATTGAGCTGCAGTTCAGTGAGTAAAATAAGTATTTGATCCCCGAGCAAAACATGACTTGGTACTTGGTGGAGAAACACTTGTTGGCAAGCACAGAGGTAAGATGTTTCTTGTAGCTGGTTACCAGGTTTACACACATCTCAGGAGGGATTTTGGTCCACTCTTCTTTACAAATCTTCTCTAAATCCTTAAGGTTTCTTGGCTGTCTCTTGGCAACTCAAAGATTCATCTCCCTCCATAAATTTTCTATAGGATTAAGGTCTGGAGACTGGCTAGGCCACTCAGTGACCTTAATGTGCTTCTTCTGGAGGCACTCCTTTGTTGCCTTGGCAGTATGTTTTGGGTTATTGTCATGCTGGAAGACCCATCCACGACCCACCTTCAGTGTTCTGGCTGAGGGAAGAAGGTCCTCATCTAAGATTTTACAATACTTGGCCCCTCAGCCTGTACCTTTTAGCAGAGAAACCGCCTCAAAGCGTAATGTTTCCACCTCCGTGCTTGACTGTAGTGATGGTGTTCTTAGGGCCATAGTCAGCATGTTTCCTTCTCCAAACATGGCAAGTTGAGTTAATGTCAAAGAGCTCAGTTTTTGTTCTCATCTGACCACAGCACTTTCACCCTATCCTTCTCTGAAATTTAGATGTTCATTGGCAAACTTCAGATGGGCCTGTACATGTGCCTTCTTGAGCAGGGGGACCTTGCGAACGCTGCAGGATTTCAATCCATGGCGGCGTATTGTGTTACCAATGGTTTGTTTGGTGAGTGTGGTTCCAACTGCCTTGCGATCATTCACAAGTTCCTCCCGTGTAGTTCTGGACTAATCCCTCACTTTTCTCATGATCATCCTTACCCCATGAGGCTAACTCTCTTGCATGGAGCTCCACACTGAGGGTGATTGATGGTTATTTTGTATTTCTTCCATTTGTGAATAGTCACTCCAACAGTTGTCTCCTTCTCACCAAGCTTCTTGCTGATGGTTTTGTAGCCCATTCCAGCCTTGTTCAGGTCTACAGTCTTGTCCCTGATGTCCTTTGACAGCTTTTTGGAAGAAGAGAAGAGAGATTCTGTGGACGGGTGTCTTTTATACACATAATGAATTGTCGTTAGGAGCTCCTTCTTAAATTGATGGGGCAATCTGTGTAACACATGAGCACATAGCCAGCCTATGGGAGCCAGAATCATTGTTGGTTGGTAGGGGATGAAATACTTATTTTACTCACTGAACTGCAACTCAACTTATAACATTTTTATTGTGTTTTTTCTGGATTTTTGGTTGATATTCTGTCTCTATCATTTAAAATACACCTATGATAAAAATTATAGACCATTCATTTCTTTGTAAGTGGGCAAACTTACAAAATCTACAGGGGATCAAATTATTTTCCCCACTGTATTTAAAATGATTTAAAAAGAAAAAAAGTCTCAGCCTTTAGTACTACTTAAAGCAGGGGTAGTCAACCTGTGGCCCTCCAACACAAACTGAATGCAGGTGGTGTACACTTTCAGAAAGTGCACCACACCCACAAGATATAATAGAAGTCTCTTGTAAAGTACAGCTAACCTGTAGAAAAGCCTCAGGTAAATTGCAGAGTATCAGTGTGAAAGCAGCTTTAGTCTAGGTTCACACCTATGTGTTTTGTGTTGCATTTTGCAGAAACGCACAGCAGTCAATTTAACATGATTTTCTATGGTACAGGTTCACTTTTCCGTGTTTTCACCTGGTGCGTTTTTTGGAAAGGGTCAGGGACTTTTTTAAATGCAAAAAGTTGCATTTTTTGTTCTATAGACTTCAATAGAGATGCTGCAGAAAAGCATGTAGTGTGTCTTTGATGCGGTTTAATCTGCCCAGCAAGAAGTTGGAAACCCGCAAACTGCATAGGTGTGAACCTAGCCTTTTAGTCGTTTTCAGGACAGTAGGGCTCATTTACATGGGTGGGGTGGGTGAAACTCCATAGTTAAGATATATATTTTTTTACACACACCGTAACCACTGGTGTAGCATTAGGGGTCACAGTGGTGACCCTGCCTCTTGCTTCAGGGGGCTTTTTCGGCCTTTCTGTCACATTATGTTTTACATTTGGAGAGGAGGGGCGACAGGGTGGCATATACAGGAACCAATCCTCTCCATTTGCTCATGCAACTGCTGAAAGCCATCTCCTCCTTTCTTTCTTCCTTTCTTTCTTCCTTTCTTTCTTCCTTTCTTTCTTTCTTCCTTTCTTTCTTTCTTCCTTTCTTTCTTTCTTCCTTTCTTTCTTTCTTTCTTTCTTTCTTTCTTTCTTCCTTTCTTCCTTTCTTCCTTTCTTTCTTTCTTTCTTTCTTTCTTTCTTTCTTTCCTTTCTTTCTTTCTTTCTTTCTTTCTTTCTTTCTTTCCTTTCTTTCTTTCTTTCCTTTCTTCCTTTCCTTTCTTCCTTTCCTTTCTTCCTTTCCTTTCTTCCTTTCCTTTCTTCCTTTCCTTTCTTCCTTTCCTTTCTTCCTTTCCTTTCCTCCTTTCCTTTCCTCCTTTCCTTTCCTCCTTTCCTTTCCTTTCCTCCTTTCCTTTCCTCCTTTCCTTTCCTCCTTTCCTTTCTTCCTTTCCTTTCTTCCTTTCCTTTCTTCCTTTCCTTTCCTCCTTTCCTTTCCTCCTTTCCTTTCCTCCTTTCCTTTCCTTTCCTCCTTTCCTTTCCTCCTTTCCTTTCCTCCTTTCCTTTCCTCCTTTCCTTTCCTCCTTTCCTTTCCTCCTTTCCTTTCTTCCTTTCCTTTCTTCCTTTCCTTTCCTCCTTTCCTCCTTTCCTTTCCTTTCTTCCTTTCCTTTCTTCCTTTCCTTTCCTTTCTTCCTTTCCTTTCCTTTCTTCCTTTCTTCCTTTCCTTTCTTCCTTTCCTTTCCTTTCTTCCTTTCTTCCTTTCCTTTCCTTTCCTTTCCTTTCTTCCTTTCCTTTCCTTTCTTCCTTTCCTTTCCTTTCTTCCTTTCCTTTCCTTTCTTCCTTTCCTTTCCTTTCTTCCTTTCCTTTCCTTTCTTCCTTTCCTTCCCTTTCCTTCCTTTCCTCCTCCCCCAAAAATGTTCATTATGCTATTCAAAATAAAAAATTCAAAATTCTGAACAATTTCATTTAATTGTGGCCTGTGACAGGTTACCGCATGACTTAACTGTCCCTCTTCAAAGGGTTAAGCACCCCTGACTTAAAGATTTATATTCCGCCCTCCCATAATGACAGGTGATAAAAAAAAAAAAAGCGTGCTGCTGCTGAATGTTTTATGCTGGCTATACACATATAATTTTGTAGTTTCTGAACAAAAACCACAAACGCTGTCCAAAAATTAGAATTAGAACAGTTCTCTATTCTGCTCTTTTGAATTTTCCCATCACTGTGGTAGAAAATGAACATTAATTTGACCCCCCTAACGATTAGAAAATCGAATTATATAAAACTAACATTTTCAAACAAATTAATTTGTGTATGGCCATCAAGTGACAGCAGGCACAAGTAGCTTGTATCAAGCTACCTGCCTATGACAAGAGACTCTGTCATACATAATATTAGATTACAGTCCTGTCTGTAAATATGCAAAACCGCGTTTAGGTATTGTAAAGCGCTGAGCAAACTGTTGGCGCTATATAAATCCTGTATAATAAGAATAGGTTTTGTTTTTTTTTCTTTATATAAAAATGTTGATCTCGGAGTCTATGTACTAAATTCAACCTCTAATGGTATAAACATGTTGTCTGTCTGTTAATCTCAGAGTGGATTAGATACACTATATTGCCAAAACTATTGGGACACCCCTCCAAATTATTGGATTCTGGTGTTCCAATCACCTCCATGGCCACAGGTGTTATAAAATCAAGCACCTAGGCATGCAGACTGCTTCTACAAACATTTGTGAAAGAATGGGTCGCTCTCAGGAGCTCAGTGAATTCAAGCGTGGTACCGTGATAGGTTGCCACCTGTGCAATAAGTCCATCCGTGACCTTTCCTTGCTACTAAATATTCCACAATCAACTGTTGATGGTATTATAACAAAGTGGAAGCAACTAGGAACAGCAGCAACTCAGCCACGAAGTGATAGGCCAAAATGACAGAGCGGGATCCGCGCATGCTGAAGGGAACAGTGCGTAGACTTTGCCAACTGTCAATCGCAAAAGATCTCCAAACTTTGTGCGTCCTTCGGATTAGCACAACAGTGTGTAGAGAGCTGCATGGAATGGGTTTCCGTGGCCGAACAGCTGCATCCAAGCCTTACATCACCAAGTGCAATGAAAAGCGTCGGGTGCAGTGGTGTAAAGCACGCCGCCACTGGACTCTAGAGCAGTGGAGATGTGTTCTCTGGAGTGATGAATCATGTTTACCTGTCTGGTATTTTTTATTCCATTTTGGTTCTAGTTTGTAGATAATTCAGTGCAGTCCATGCAACTTAACGCGCTTACGGTTGAAAGCCATACAGTCAGTCATACAGTGGTGCTGAGCCTAAAAAGTGAAAAATTGCTATGTTATAGAGAACAACTGGAAGAGTTAGAGGAACTTCACCCTCATCTTAAAGAATACAATAAAGGCAACTTCAGAAGTGTTTATTAATGGCAATCTACAGATAGATGGTTACATATCAATAATTGCAGGCTTTCTATTCTTGGCACACCTTACTTTTCTTGTCCTCCCCTTTTCTTCTCACAGTGGCATCTCCCTTCCTTTTTACTTCCTTGAACTCTGATCTGCCTCCTGGAACCAATGACAGTGCAAATAATCTGATGGGGAACACACTGGTGATGTAGCTATCCCAGGATGCATCTGTGAGGCCAGAGTTACAATTACTGTTTTTCCACTTTCTGGCTGAGTGAGAAACTGGTGATGGAAGTAAAAAAAAAAAAGCAACAAATGTTTACTGAATATAAAATTATTTCATATCACTATGCAGATGTGAATTTTAGTGAAAGTGGTTTCAAAGGCCTGCTTTAAATGTGTCTAAGGTGAAAAAGCAACCTCTTTGTCTTGAATTCCTCTTGAGAAACAGCAATGCACTTCTTCCTGACACGTGCCTGTACCTAGGCACCCATGTAGAGTCATAGCTGTATATCAAAGGGTGTGATCTAAGGCATTGCTACCTCTGACTGCTAGTCTCCGTAGATTTGTGGTAGGATTTGCTGATACCACTTCTACCAAGATGGCCACCCTCACACAATGCTGATCTGTAATAGGGAGAATGGCTGCAGGAAGACCAGGAAATACTGGTGACTGATCTTTTTCTCTCTGCTTGCCTTTTTTTCTGCACAGAATGGAATTCTTTTAAGGGCTAATTCACACGTGTTGATTAGGAAGAACGAAGCAATGCTCTTTAATGCGCCTATAACATTTATGATGTGTTTATGAAGCATTAAACACTTCAAGAATGCCTGATAAATGCCCATGGAAGCATTGCTTTTCTAGTAGGAAGTGCTCAAAGGGGACGCCATGTAGCATAAGTGATCTAATTTCATATGTTGATTTAGGATATATTACAATAGTTTTATTATTATTATACAGGATTTATATAGCGCCAACAGTTTGCTCAGCGCTTTACAATATAACAGGAGACAATACAGTAACAATACAGTTCAATACAAGAGGGATTTGAGGGCCCTGCTCCTTGGAGCTTACAATCTAGGAGGGAGGGGCTAGTGGTACAAAAGGTAACTGTGGGGGATGGATTGGTCGGAAGAGTAGAAGATTCCAGTATTGGCTGAGTGCAGGATAGGCTTCCCTGAAGAGAGAGGTTTTATATATCGCTTAGTAGGTTAGTAATGCGAGAGGAGACTAAAGGGGTGAGGTGAGGGGTAGAAAGATAATTTGTGTGTCATCAGCATAGAGATGGTAGTTAAAGCTGTGGGAGTTTATAAAGTGACCAAGGGAGGAGTTTTAGATGGGGAAGAGAAGGGGTCCAAGGACAGAACCTTGAAGGACCCCTACAGAAAGAGGGAGTGAAGAGGAGGAGGCAGCGTTATAGGTAACACTGAAGGAGCGCTGCGATAGGTAGGAGAACCAGGAGAGAGCAGAGTCTCTGAGGCCAAGAGAGGAGTTTTTTGAGGAGGAGGGGGGATGGTCAACAGTATCAAAAGCCGCGGAGAGGTCAAGTAGTAAGAGTACGGAGTAGTGGCCATTGGTTTTAGCGGTTAGTAGATCATTAGTGAGTTTTAGTAGGGCAGTTTCAGTGGAGTGTAGTGAGCGAAAGCCATACTGTAAAGGGTCAAGAAGGTTGTTGGTGAGATGGGAGCTCAGGCGATTGTAGACTAAGTGTTCTAGGAGTTTAGAGGTAAATGGCAGCAGGGAGATGGGTCTTAAGTTGTCAATGTTGGTGGGGTCCAGGGAGGGCTTTTTAAGTATGGGAGTGATGTGTGTGTGCTTTAGAGGGGAGGGGAAGGCACCAGTAGAGAGGGAAAGATTGAAGATGTGAGTGAGGGAGCATAGGATGGAAGAAGAGGGTGACTGTAGTAGTTGTGAGGGGACAGGATCCAGGGGGCAGGTAGTGAGACGGGCTTCTGAGAAAACCTTAGTGACCTCCTTGGTAGTAGCGAGGTCAAAAGAGGAAAGTGTTGAGGCAGGTTTAGTATAAGGTATGCTAAGTGGGATGGATGTCTGTGCAGTGGCGATGCCCCTACGAATTGCGTCAATCTTGTTTTTGAAATGATTTTCAATCTCAGGAGCAGTGAGTGAGGTGCTGGGTGGAGGTGGAGAAAGTAGAGCATTAAAAGTAGAGAAGAGACAATGAGGACTGGATGACAAGGTATTAAGAGTGACAAAGTAGGCTTGTTTGGCAGCATGAAGGGATGAATTGTATGTTAAGAAAGAAGATTTATATCGGGTGAATGCTTGGTGGGATTTGGTTTTAAGCCACAATCGCTCCAGCGCACGACTGCCGTTTAAGATTTCTGGTGTGGTCAGTCTGCCGAGGTTGTAATGGTTGGGGCCTGATACTTCATGTTGTTAGAGGAGCAAGTGAGTCTAATGTGGATGAAAGCGAACTGTTATAGACCGCAGTGGCCAGGGCAGGACAGGAGAGAGATTCTGTCGTAGAGTTGGTCAGTTGCAGAGTGGAAAAGTGCAGGGTTCAAGTTGTGAAGGTTTCTACGGGTAATTGCCGCTTGGAGGGATAGGTGTTTGAAGATGAGGAGACTGTGAAGGTGATGAGATTGTGATCAGAGAGAGGAAAGCGGTTGTTGGGATGTAGCCGGGTTGTTGACATTAATAGGGATGTTAAAATCTCCGAGAATGATAGTGGGTAGTTCAGAGGAGAGAAAGTAGGGTCGCCAGGCAGAGAAATCATCAAGAAAGCGGGAAACCGGTCCAGGAGGCCAATAGATCACTACAATCCTCAGAGAAATGAGAGAAAACAGCCGAATGCAGTGAGTCTTGAAAGAGAAGGATAGAGAGGGAGGGTTAGGGAGGACTTGAAAGGTGCTCAGTGGGGATAGAAGCAAACCAACTCCACCACCTTTCCGACCACTGGGTCTGGATGAGTGGGTCCAGATGAGGCCTCCATAGGAAAGTGTTGCGGGGGAAGCAGTATCTGCTGCTTGGAGCCAGGTTTCTGTATTTGCTAGTAGGTTAAGGGAGTGGGAGACAAAAAGGTCATGGACAGAGGTGAGCTTATTACAGACAGAGCGGGCATTCCAGAGCGCACATGAAAAAGGGAGGGTGGTTATTGGGAGCACGGGGACCGATATTAAATTGGGGGGATTGCGGCTATTCCCGGAAGAAAGAGGATGCCTGGTGTGAGGGTGAAATAGTGGAGGACCAGGGTTTGGGGAGATATCCCCAGAGGTTAGGAGAAGAAGGGTGAGGAAAGTAACATGGGAGTGGGATGTACACGAGCGCGCATGTATTCCAGTCCTGGTTTTTGGGTGAGCAGCAGAGTGAAGTATCAGCAGGAGGTGATGAGAGCAGTAGTAGGGAGATGGTAGCAGTGAGGGTGAGATGTACAAGTTTTGGGGTGGAGCAGAGGGGTAAAGAAGTAAGATTTTGGGAACGCAGGATAGTGATATGAAAAGGAAGAGTAGAGGGGACATATTAAAAGGTACACAGAGTGGGACAAAGACGTGTAAGAGATGTTTCCCAGGGTGTTTGCTTGCAGTCTGTTTAGCGTGCAGTAGAGTTTCTTGCTGTTGTTGTATCTTCCTGCTGCTTGAGTTATCCTGCTTTAGTTCAACTGCTGTGTTTAACTGCTTCTTCGCACTCCATCAACGCAGCACTCACGCAATGCAGCACCCCCATCAGTGATTGTGCCCCCCCATCAATGATCTCCCCCCATAAGCTGGTCTAAATTTATAGGGCGATGCTCAAATGAGCACACTTCTATATAAAATGAAAAACAGCAGCCATGTAATCATATTCATTATTGCTCTCCTGCTCCCTGAAAGACAGTTTTTCCAACTCCTAAGGATCATACCCACTTGGTGACTTGTTGCCAGATTTTTTTTTTTGTATGAGTCACAATAGCTCAGGATACTTGAGTGGTAGAATTCCGGGTGCTGTTCCTCCTCTTCCGTGACGACTGATACAATAATATCAGTATTCATGACACTTGCTGTCACTGCCCCTTCCACGTACTGACACTTGCTGATGAGATGTTTTGCTGACACAAAAAGCTTTGTCGCTGACAATTTTCAATGCACCTGCTCCCACCTGGCACTCAGTATTGCTGGCTGGTTGATGCTTTTGGCCGCACACAGAATCAAATGGTTTTACCACACAGCTGCTCTATAGAAAGAGGAAGTGCCTGGTGTTGCTCTCTCCTAGCTCTCTATTTCCAGGTGCATTCTGGGCTACCGGAGCCTCCACTGTCTCCCCCCAATGCTCAACTAACACTTCATAAATGCTTCAATAACACATAAATGCTATAGGTACTGTTTTTAAGTGTGGTGTCAGAGCATCACCATTGAAATCAAATGAAGCAGTTGACAAGTGTTGATGCCTCGTGAAAGCAACATGCTGCCTAATTTTAAACTCGACACAACACTACCGCTCCGTACTTGGATGCGGTAAGATACCACTTTGAGAATGTCCCCATAGTCTCCTTGAGTCCTCTCTGAGGATCTCATCAGACAACTTTCTCAGAAAATATGAACATAAGACAGGGCTCTTAGTTTTCCAGCAAAACTACCATGATACAGTAGCCATAAGTGAAAGGTGGCACTTGCTTGATAGGCCTTAAGAGTAGGAGTTTAGGTGTGCTGAAATTTACTTACTGAAATGTTCCTTTCTGGTGGAAGTCTGCTTGTTTTGAATGTGGTGTTTGTGTTTTTTTTTTGGTGGCGATTGTGACCCAGAATGTTCCTGGTTTAGCCTCTGCCTGGCCCACAGCTTGCGATTTGTGTGTTCTATGCTCCTGTAAACAGGCGATTGTCTGCCTGCCTCTGAGCGTGGAAACTGCAAAATCAAGTGATGAGGTTACCATGGCATTGTATTGTCCAGGAATTTGCAACCATTATTGAGCTGAGTGTTTTGTGCTTTTATGCTGGGCTGTCCTATACATTACTGTCAGCTAATCTGCCAGGGCTGTTTACTCTAGTGCATTGGAGATTTGGAACAGTTATTGGTTTTACATACTCAGGGTTTTTTTTTAAACCTTGTATATGGCTATAACAAGAGCATATAGCATCCCATTTCTCTTGACCCAATGCATTCTCTCTGATAAATATTGTGTGTGGATCTTTTAAGGTGGGTTTTTCCACATGTCCTAAGTCCGTAGGAATTTTGAACAACAAAATGTTTACCACAAGACATCTCGGGATGCTTTTTGAACTGAGAAAGATAAATACTCTCTGGCTGTGATGGATGAATGGTTGCTAAAGCTTTATTTGCTTCAGCTTTAAAATCTTACTCCATTGTCTTTTGTGTACCTAATAATATAAAAGGGTATCTTTTGCATAATTCAACATTGTGCTAAATCACCCATTCTTAAACTCTTATCTATTCTTTGAAATGTAAATGAAGGAAAAAGAGAAAAAGGTCCTATAATGGTAGCTATGACAGGTTTGCACTGGAAATTCAGGTGTAGGAATCAGATTGCGTGGTTAGCCTAACTCTTAAAATTACTGAACAGTATACACCTAGTAGCCACAACTTTATGACCTCCCACCTATTATTGAGTAGGCCCCATTTTTTTGCTGCCAAACTATCTCTGACCCCCTGAGGCATGGACTCCACTAGACCTCTGAAGGTATCTGTGACCAAGCCATCAGTAGCAAATCCTTTAGGCTTTTGTGGATTTGCGTTCTTCCCAGAGTGCATCCTGGTGCCATCTCTTCCCCAGGTAAATGATACGCATGCGCACACCCGGCCATGCTCATGATATAAAAGATGTCTTCTGTCCACTGTCCTGCTAGAGGAGCCTTACCCAGGGGTGTGGAAATTTTTTTAAAAACTACTTGTCCAGGGTCTAAATCGGTGTCCCAATCTACTTGACCCTCATGACAATCTACTTGTCCTGATAAAAAAAAAATAAATTTTTTTTTTAACCAAACCCGTATTTAAATCTGTGTTGCTGTTAGGAATGTCTGGGACTCTTAAAGTCAAAAGGGGCTCTATGGCAACTTAAACGTTTAATTTTTTTTTTAAACACTGTGCTGTATATCTCCTCCTCCCCTCCCTGCCTGTCTCCAGCACCGCACCCGGGGACTAGCAGGGAGGGGAGAGACCTTGCAGTGTAATGAGCACTGATTGGGTGCTCGTCAGGGATCGGGAGTATCGGTCTTATCCTTCATCCTTTTTGATGCCAGAGCCATTTTTTTGCGGTTTTTTTTGCACACATTTAGAAAATATTTTTAGGCTTGAAGATTACACAAAACTCCCTAACATTTATTTTCTGAAGGCAAAGACCCTAGAGAATAAAATAGTGGTAGTTCCAATATTTTATGTCGCACGATATTATTGCAAAGGTCTAGGAAACGCAAAATTTCTGTAAAAAAGACGAGGTTCCACAGAGTAAATAGATATCCAACATGTCAAACCTTAAACTTGCATGCGCTCGTGAAATGGTGACATTCTTCAGTACCCTATATTTTCTATAGGTGACACTTTTAAAGCCCATTATAGGTAATCAGTATAGTGTTACGAAGGATGTCTCATGCTAGAATTATTGCTCTCATTCCGGCATGCTCGGCGATATGTAACGTGTATCACAATGAACATTTTCATGAGTAGGTGCCCCGTACGGGGGGAGCTCACATTTTCTTCTGCGGTGATGTTATGTGCATGGGTGCAACTTTGATTTTATTTTTTTTTTTTTTGCTTTTTTTATTTTCATCACATAGGGGACAAAATGTCCCCTATGTGATGATTTTTTTGGTGAAAGGTTCTCTTTAATGAGACATCCAGGGTCTAACAGACCCTTCCTGTCTCCTCTGTGCTCCACAGAATGTAATGCAGTGCACATCACACTGCGTTGCATTCTTTCCTGGCCTTAATAGCCGGAAATCTGTGAATGGAGTCCTGGAAGTGACTTCAATTGTTACTTCCGGGTCAGGACAAGAATGGGAGGGGAGCCGCTGGCGTACACTGAGCCAGTCCCAGGCCCGCAGATGGGCAAGCGAAGCTTAGGAGACTTGGTATGGGGGGAGGGGGTTGGGCTCTGTGGACTGTGTGAAAGCAATCGGGCGGTAGCGCTGCAGCAGGGCTAGATGTTGAGAAAAGCTACCTGCCCGACTCCCGAAACTACATGTGTCAGGCGGTACAAATTCAACATCCCTGCATACCCTACTGCTACTTTTTAAAAATAGCAGTTAAATTATCACTGTTTGGTTTAATTTAATGAAAAAGCCACATGCTGATGTCTTCACAGGCAAAACCTTAACAAGCTGCAGCAAATAGTTGTGCCCCGAGGGCCGCTGCTCAAATATGTTTCTGATTTACCACCTTTTTGTTTTGAATAGAATGGGAAGGAATAAAATCCACTGTCAGATTTTTCAACCTGTCTTCTTGGCCTGGTGACCATTGTCTTTGGTTCAGCAAGTGAACCGAAATCCAAAATATTTGAGTTGTTCTCAGATCAGGATGTGGTGCATAATCTTCAATGGGTAAATATGTTCTAGTCTGGGATATTCCTCTCTTTGGACAGGTCACTTTGTTCTTTCTCTGGAACAGGAAGAGAAGGTATCTCTTCCAGACAATAAAATAAAAACCTTATAGGGGGTAGTAACCATTCCTACTCTGTCCTAAAAAAAAATTAAGTTTTTTTTTTTTTTTTTTTTTTTTTTTTTTTTTGTGCATGGCCAGCCAGTTTGGGACTGTTGTGCTTTTAAATACAGGAAAAGGAAGGAATAAGCTGTTTTAAAACACGTGTTACTGGTTAGGTGGTTGAATATCAAATTATAGTAATGACAGAGCTGCTTTGACATGGGTGATAGTTTGTCAGAAATAGCTACTCTGCCATTCAACACGTCTATCTAATCCCGTGTAAACACAGGCCTCGTGTGCAGTTCGTGGACAGGGAAAGATTCAGCTATGAGCATCCTGTGACCCTCTTGTTGCTGAGGAAACTCCCAGCAGTTGTTTTCTGACTTTAGTTCTTTGGCAGCATGAAGTCAGCAGACATGTAGCTAATGTTTACAGATTGCACTGTATGAATCCTGACACCCAGGTGACGAATCTATCTATAAAATTACAGGTAGGGTTGACCTTATTGAAGCTTGAAGTGCTGTATGGAGAAGTACATGGCTTATTCCTGAGCTCCCATTCACACCCGATCGATTTGAAGTGCACTTTCAGAAATGCCAATTCACAGCTGAGCGTTGTCGCTTGTCACACGAAAAAGTATGCAATCTCTTTTGGGGCAGAATCCAGTGGGACACGGAACACATAAAGAAAACCTGTGGAGCAGTGGTTCTACACAAGATTACAAAGGAAACATTTGGCTTAAGTTATCGTTTAACTGCTTGACCTCTGGAGGGTTTTACCCTGTTCACCACCAGGGCACTTTTTTCTATTCAGCACTGTGCTACTTTAACTGGCAATTGCTCAGTCATGCAACACTGTACTCAAGTGAAATTTATATAGTTTTTTTTTCACACAAATGAGAGCTTTCTCTTGGTGGTCTTTGATCACCACTGGTTTTTTATTCATTTTAAAGACTGATCATTTTGAGAAAAAAATGTGTACATTCTGTTATAAAACATGTCCAATAAAGAAATAAAATTTAGGTCAAAATGTATTCTGCTACATGTCTGGTTAAAAAAAAACAAAACAAAAAAAAAAACCAGTAAATGTATATTAATCGGTTTGTGTGAAAGTTATAGCGTCTACAAATGATGGTATATGTACTGGAATTTACACAGCTATGACGCTATACTGGTAATGGCACTGATTGACTTATAGTGGAATTGAGATAGCGTGGTGGATAATCTGGCCCTAACAGACCCTTGCTAGGAGGTACACTAGCTAACTGACATCAATACTGACACTAATACAGTGATCAGATTTAATACTGTACACTGTTACTGTGTTAATGACACTGGCTGGAAAGGGGTTGGCATGTAAAGCTTAAACTATGTGCCTTACAAGTGTAATGTGTGCTGCTTTTACTTACAGATCTGGCTGTTTCTTCTCCCTGGTTTGCAGGGAAAAGGAACAGACAGATCGCTGAACTGTGCACAGAGCTCTGTGTTTGAAACTGATTGCCAGGTCTCAGCCATAAACCATTGGACAGGACCTGCTGACAAAATCCTGATGCAGATGCGTGCTCCAAACCCCGAACAGTCAATATCACGTACATGATCCAGCCTGCCCACAGTAAATGTACTGTGGTTAGGTGTGAACTGGTTAAAGAGTATTTTTTTGTAAAGCTTGTTTCTGCTGTCTTAGATGTTCTTTTGGGAATTTTAAAAGATAGTACAATCCCAATTCCAAGCCAAGTTGGGACACTATAAAATTTACCTAAAAACAGGATGCAATGATTTGCCAATCTCAAACCCATATTTTATTCAAAATTAAAAAAATATCAAGTGTTTAAACTGAGAAAATGTACAATTTTCAGAACAAAATAAGGTACTTTTGAAATTGATGGCAGCAACATGTCTTAAAAAAGTTGGGACAGGGCTCCGTTTACTGTAGGATATCATTCCCTCTTCTTTGAACAACACTTAATAAACATCTGGGAACTGAGGAGACCAGTTGCTGGAGTTTTGGGACAGGAATGTTGACCCATTCTTGCTTTATATAGGATTCTAGCTGTTCAACAGTCCTGGATCTTCTGTGTCGTATTTGTCATTTCAAGATGTGCCAAATATTTTCAATTGGTGAAAGGTCTGGTCTGCATGCAGTTAGGTATCTGAACTCTTACTACAAATCCATGCTGTTGTAATAGATGCAAGGCCTTCCCTGAAAAAGGTGTAGTCTGGATTGGAACCTATGCTGCTCTAAAACCTGGATATATCTTTCAGCATTGACAGTGCTTTTCCAGATGTGGAAGCTGCCCATTCTATACGCACTAAGGCATCCCCCATACCATCAGAGATGCAGGCTTTTGGACTGTCCAGAGGACGCAGCATCCATGCTTGCCAAAAAGAATGTCAATTTTTGATTCGCCTGAACACAAAAGTTTTCCACTTTACAACAGACCATTTTAAATGAGCCCAGAGAAGACAACATTTCTGGATCATGTTCAGATACGACTGCAACTTTGCATGATGGATTTTTGAATGGCACAGCGAACTGTTCAAGGACAATGATTGATTGATTTTTTTTTTTTTTTTTTTTTTGGATGAATTCCTGAACCGATTCAGTGATGTCCATCACAGAATCATTCCTGTTTTAATGCAGTGCTGTCTGAGGGCATGAAGATCGGTCAACAATATTGTGTTTCTGCCTTGTTTCCTGCACACAGATATTCTTCAGTTTCTTTTGATATTCTGTTCTGTAGATGATTGTATATTTAAAGCCTTTGCAATTTTGCATTGAGGAACATTATTCAACAATTTTTAGACCCAGCTTTTCACGGATTGGTGAACCTGTGCTCATCTTTACTTCTGAGACACCCTGACTAAGTCTATGTTCACATCCATGCAAATTGGGTTGATTCATTTTCCGGGTGGGGTTATTTTTTCTTGTTTTTTTTTTTTTTTTTTTTTTTTTGCATCTTTTAATGAATTTTGCATTTTTTTGTGCTTTGTGTGACTTCAGCTGGTTGTCAAGGAGTGGGCGGCCGCCGCCATCCTTAACAACCCAGTAAACAACATGGTTGTTAAGGAGAAGGCAGCTGCCATGTCCTTAACAACTGATGAGTCAACAGCTGTCAGCAGGATACCCCGCTAACCGCTAAATATGAACAAACCTATCTGGAGAAAACACAGCGTGAAACCGTAAATGATTGCACATCTGTAATTCGAGATTTTTAACAGCAAAGTGAAAGAGGGACTTTTTTTTTTTTTTAAATCAATTTTTATCTGCCCTGAACCAAATTATTTTCCTCACTTAGAGATGTGCATGCAGAAAGCACTGTGGAAACTGTATTAGCGTCATCTACAACAAAATAAAAAACATCCAAAATTGAATGCTCAGTCCTTTACTATAAGGATGCATTCATACCTGAGAATGTATCTGACACTCGTGCACTGATCATGTCGGTGATTGACTGAGGACGCAGACTGCCTACATCCACTACATCTGATTGTATGTGAGTGGCTTCAATTAGCTGTGGGAGCTGGCAGCCTCCCATTGCTTTCAATGGTACTTCTTGCAGCTAATCACTGGGAACCCCGATGGCAGGTAATCAATGTTGGGTGCATTTGCAGGAGTGAATGCGCACCCTAAGCCTTGTTTTTTCATCTGTAAATTTAGGGCTTCCTCTGGGTGAGGCAGAAATCATGACGTTATCTGCCCCACTTCAACCAATTAGAGATAGCCTTGTATTCATTGCACACAACATGGTGCAGACAAACTAAGGTCACAAGAAACATGGGGTTAGGCTTTAACTAAGCTGCTGTAGTCTGTTCTGTGATTTTTTTTTTTCCCTAAAAGCAGCCTAAGCTCTCAGCCCAAGTTACTCAAACATGTGGCATGCAGTATCCTAGATCATCAGCCCCCATTTGCACCTGAAGATTTTTCAGCCAGTCTCCCATGAGTACGCTCAACCTGCAGAATCCCATTTTATGTCCCGTGCTCAAAGTACATGAGCTTTTTAAATGCATTTTCAGGTATCCGCTACAATCCATTGACTTCAATTGTTGTGCCCGTAAAGATGGCACATCTGGGTTTTGCTTACCTGCAAATCTCTCCTTCTCTAGAATTGCTCTCCTCCCTTTTCCCAGCCCAGGAATGTGCCTATGTAATTGCACAATGCTTGTAAAACACCTGAATTAAAAACTCTTCAAAATCACAGAATATGCTCTGCTTAGGTGCAGCAGGCTAATTGTGTGACTATGCAGTTACTTCCATTGTCTCGGTATTTGGTGTTCAGGGCATTATGTTTATATATACATTCATTTGTATCTGATTCTATAGTTCTATGGGCTAGCTCTCTGGACACTGTCTTGTACACGTAAAAAGTTTTTTCCATTGAGAATTCTTGTTTGTCTGTTTGAAGGTTGCCTTCATTATTCTAACAATTACTTGGCTTGGAAGTGCCAGGCAGGATATGCATAGCCAGTGTATATACACTTATTGGGACCAGTTTAGTCAGGATCCAATTAACCTATCAAGTATGCCTTTTGGAGTGCAGTAGGATACTGAAATACATGTAGTAAACTTATGAAAGCACAGAAAGAACATTGCAAACTCCATATGGGGTCCTGACCCAAGATGCAGACCCCAGTACTCCAAGGCAGAAGTGTTAACCACTGTACCACCAATGTTAATATGAATGCAGTTAAATATTTTGTACCATAGTTTTCCCGTGTCTTCATGTTAAATGAAGTTGACAGAAATGAGATATAATGGCAGGTGGCTCTTCCTGGAAGCAAGTCCCCTCTCAACTCCCAGAATGAAGGTTAAGGAATAAGTTGAAAGGCTTTTTACATAGACGTAGCAAAGCTTGCTATGTGAGCTTTGTGATCTTTACCATTTTATAAATTCCTGTGAAGAATCATTTCATTTTGTTCATGTCTGTGAAAACTCTTAAGTAGTGAACAGCAGACTTGTTCTGGAAGAGCTCAATTGCTTTTGAATTATCTTATAAACGTTGATTCCAGGGAAAGGAGGATCCAATCTTGATTCATCCATCAACGTGTGTTTGTCTTTTATGGAGTCATTACTTCCTCAAAGTAGTGGACAGATGTGTCCTTGATGTGCTATGCTGAACATGTTGTACGCGTTCTCTGCTTCATGTGTATTTATTTTTTTGCCTCTGGCTTTCTAGCCACTATTTTTTTTTTCTTTTAATTTAATAACCCAATAGTGTGAGTAGGTTTGGCCTCTTCTGTCAAAGTTCAGTTGAAATATTTTGCTTGTGAACAAAAAAAAAATAATAATCTTTGTCGATATGAAATGCTCTGCAAGTTTAGTCTTGCTCACACCAAGCTCTGTGCTAATTCTTATCTTTATGAAAGTGCATCTTCAGTGTTATGATTACTAGCAGCTTGGTAATTTTACATTAGAATTCATAATGGGTTCTATTTTTTGTGTCACCCTAACATAGCCATGACCACATGTAATGGACCTGGATGATTGTGAGAAAAGACATCAACGCATCTATGAGAACACAATTTAAGTGTTTGCAAAATATTCGGAAGATGGAAGGGAAATACTTTTTTCTTCCTAGTGATGCATATGCACATGTTTGCATTAGATATTTAAAAAAGAAAAAAACTTTTTTTTTTTTAGAAGGTTTCAGTTTTATCACCTCAAGACGGACACCTCCTTCCTGCCCAGGCCATGTTTCAGTTTTTTGTGCTGTTGCAATTTGAATGACAATTACTAAGGCATGATGCACTGTACCCAAAGGAAATATTTATAATTTTTTGAGGCAGATATAGGTTTCTTGTGGTGGTATGTAATGCTGTATTTTTATTTTTTTTTTATAAATGAAAAAATATCAAATTAAAAAAAGTTTTTCTTGGCTATACAATTTTACAAATTTTTCTTCATAAATATTTTAGGCCAAAATGTAGTCTGCTACACCTCTGTTTAAAAAAAAATTAAATAAATAAATAAAATAAATATCACAAATCAGTATATATTGGTGTGAAAGTTGGAGTCTGCAAACTAATTGGATCACTCTATCTAGAGAGACTTGAAAATTGATCGGCTCTGATGTAGTGACTGATTTCTCATTGCTTGAGGCCCTAATATTCCAGGACAATACAAATGCCCCCCAGACAGCCCCCTTTTTTTTGGAAAGTAGACAGTCCAAGGTATTTAGCAAAAGAACATGAGGTTTTTTTTTTTTTTTTTTTTTTTTTTTTTTGAAGCTGTAATTTTGATTGTCACAATTTTTTGAAAAGTGAAGAAATTAAATTAAATAAAATGTTTGTCTCAACCCTCCCCCCCGCACAAAGTCATCATTTCAGCAAGTTATCGCACACAACATAGGCTTCCTTATATATACACCTCAGAACTCATTCAGCTGCACCTCTGAATATGGGGATTGCACATATGTGAGACTTTCACAGCCTAGGTGCATAGAGGGGGCTCAACATCTAAGGAGCACCTTTTGGGTGTTCCAGGGACAATAATCACTCATCTAATTTCCTGAATAACAATCACATTTTTGGAGGCCCTGTTGCACCAGGACAGTGGAAATTTCCCATAAAATTGCCACATTTTGGAAAGCAAACACCCAAAGGAGGCACGGTGAGTCTTCTGAAGTATTCATTTTTTGTCTCAAGTTTTTGTCAAATTCAGAAAGAAAGCTAAATTAAATTGCAGTAAAGCATGCTTGTTATATTTACTGTGGAACCTAAGGGGTTAATCCTCTGCATTGTGTAAAACGGCTGTTTGATCCTGACTTCTCTGCCCCTCCTCTTGTTCAAATAACCACTCTGATGAGACAGACTGAACCTGTAGCCCTTCTGCACATAATCAGTTTAGTGTGTATTGCTAGAGAGTTTTTTTTTCTTGGGAGCCTGCATGTGATCAGCACAAGGCCTATCAGCACTGTCCAGACAGAGGTCAGGGGTTTTTCATCCTTCTAGAGCAGAAAGAAAACTCATCCTACAAGCTTTAACCTGTGCTTAGCTGAAGTCACAAGTCTGCTATATACTGCTGATGGAAAAAGGTATTCAGCAGTTTATATTTACTAAAATAATTGCACTACCATGTTCTGTGTACTTTGGGGGACCAAATATAGTGAATGCAGCGTCCTGGGTTTTAGTAACACTTTAAGCCCCCACCGTGATTATGGAAATACTTTTTGGGAGTTAAAGCAAGTTTGTGGTGAGTGTTTTTTTTTTTTTTTAAATAAATATTTTAAGGGTAACTCCACTATTGCGGGAAAAAATATATAGCGCATACAATTGAGACACAAGTCATATTGTACTTGAATGTTAATAAAAATTACTTTTCCTTTTCAGTCTGCAGTGCTGTAATTTTCTGTAAAATGCAATGCACTATGGAGGTGTTCTATACACAGAATATGTACAGAATGCTCCCCAGAAACATAATTTTCCTGCTTGTGTGATTGGCTTACAAATTTTCTCAGATGTCTGTATTAAATTACAACTCCTATACCTGTAACTGGAGAATAATATAAAAGGCATCTGGGGAAAAAGGGGAATTCATATACTAAATACTATTACAGGTATTCAATTTCTCCAGTTATAAGAATACATTTTCACTGGTGATGCACTTTATGATTTTGTAATTAAAGTAAGCCAGTTCCTTGACAGGTTTGCTTTAACCATTTGCCTACTGGGCACTTTTACCCACTTCGTGCCCAGGCCAATTTTTCAGTTTTCAGTGCTGTCACACTTTGAATGACAATTGCGTGGTCATGCAACATTGTACCCATATGAAATTATAATTTTTTTCACCCGAATAGAGCTTTCTTTTGGTGATATTTAATCGTTTTTTATTTTTGGCACTATAAACAAAAACAAAATAAAAAAAAAAGTTTTCTTTGTTTCTATTATAAAATTTTGCAATAAGGTAATTTTTCTCCTCCACTGATGTGCACTGATAGGCAGCACTGATGAGGTGGCATGGATAGGCAGCACTGATGAGGTGGCATGGATAGGCAGCACTGATGAGCGACGCTGACTGGTGGCACTGGTGGGCACCAATGATCGGTGCCCTGATGATTGGTGCAGATGTATTCTGTATCATTTGACGGTTATTGACAGTACTTTCCTCACTCTGTGACAGCGTGAGGAAAGTGCTGCCGATAACCGGCAACTGTAGTTACATTGTGATCTGCTTTGTCATTGGACACAGCTGATCATGCGGTAAAAGGCGGCTGTGATTGGACACTACGATCACAGAGAGTGCCGGGTACGCGCCTTTGGGGGCACACGGGAAGGCGCGGTCTTGGAGGACGTCATATGATGCCCTCCCAGAACGGGACAACTGCGCTGTAGCTGTCATTCGACTATAGTGCGGTTGGCAAGTGTTTAACGGTGTGCTTGCTGGTTCCCACGAGTCAGGTAGCCAATCACCTAAGGCTACTTCACACTTGTTACCACATTTGCAGTGCGTTTTTTACAGGACATGTGATTCAAAACTGCACCTAAAACGCAGAAAAATGCTTTTTTTGTGTGGTGTTTTCCATTTATTTCAAAGGGGAGGTCTTTACCACTTCAAACCTGCACCAAAGATGCAGCAAACAGGATTTAAAAAAAACGCACTAGATCCACAACAAGCCAGTGTGAAGAGTTCCATAGGAATACATGGTCACACGATTTTCTTCACTTTTTTTTTTTTTACGCAAAAGCGGAATAAAAAAACCAGATGAGTGTGAAAGCAGCCTCAAACTTTCAAGCCATGAAAATATTCAGACTCGTGTAGGCAGCCTTTCACTTATACTGAAATGAAACATGGGATGCAGTAGATCTGTAGAGTTCTTTGGTTTCAGGAGTAGAGGTCAATTCCAGGACAAGATTCAAATCTCAATTCTTCTCATCTACATTTCTTTTGTTGGATGGGATTCAGCTTCTGCTTATGAAGGAACTCTCTTCAGCTGGTGAGAGTGCTCATTTTACCCATTGAGGAAAATATGTCGATTATGTCACAGCTGCATCCATTTTGCTGTGTTCAGTGAAATTATTTATTACAGGTACTTGTATAGCTTCATCAGTTTACGCAGCGCTTTACATTTTTATTATACATTCACATCAGTCCCTGCCCTCAAGGAGCTTACAATCTAAGGTCCTTAACCCACATTCATACTTATACATACTAGGGCCAATTTAGACAGGAGCCAGTTAACTTGCCAGCATGTGTTTGGAGTGAAACAAACATACGATTATTAATGTATAATATTTCTTTCGACAGGATCGCAAACTGTCCAAATCAGAGCGCCAGAGGTTCAAAGAGGAAGCCGGCATGCTCAAAGGGCTTCAGCACCCTAACATTGTCCGTTTCTATGATTCTTGGGAGTCTACACTAAAAGGCAAGAAGTGCATAGTGTTGGTGACCGAGCTGATGACTTCAGGCACACTGAAAACGTAAGTTCTGCAGTGTACACTTTTCTTCTTTTCTTTCAACAGTTATTCATGTACAGATGATGTGGGTGTTCAGTTCTGTTTCTGCAAATATTCCCTAATGGTCAGCAAGTGCAACAACACATTATGTGACTAATGGGAAGGCTGGGTAGATGGCCAGGGAAAAGTCCAACTTTTATAGGAAATATCAGCATTTGCGTATAAATGCAGCTTGCTATATCTTTGGATCTTCCAAAGGCTTTGATAACCAGTTTTAATCAAATACACAAATCTGTGTACCTGCTGGGATTATTACAGCTTCTGCAGTGTATACCCCATTGGTCTAAGAATTTAACCTTCCGCTGTATTTCAAGAAAAGGAACTTACAGGTACATCAAAATTCCTATTCTTTGAAATCACAGTAACATATTAAAAATTTGATTTTAGGCCCCTTCCACAAGGGGTTGACTGTATTGGAGTCTGCTTGCTCAGCGGCGGATCGGTCCGCTGATCCCCCGCTGAGCAAGCAGATGACTGGCCCATGTCCGTTCCTCTTAAAGTGTTACTAAACCCACAACAGTAAAAATCAGTCTGTATATGCAGTAAAGCATGCTTGTTATACTCACTGTGGAACCGAAGGGATTAATCCGCCGCATTACACGAAAAGGCAGTTTGACCCTGTCTTCCCTGGTCCTCTTCTTCTTCCACAGACACCAATCCATCTGCTGATAGTACAGAGCCCTAGGAGACAGTCTGCACATGCTCGGTTTGGTGTGTATTGCAAGAGTTTTTTTTTTTTTCCTTGGGTCTAGGCATCGGCATCTTAACTGTAGGCAGCTGACACTTGACACCTTGAGGCTTCACAGCTTTCTGCCCACTGCGCAAATGCCCGTGAATTGTTCCCGCAGCCTCCTGGGCCCTGTGATGTGTCCCAAGGGGCTGCAGGGAAGGAGGGGGAAGAGGTGGGTGGGAAAGAAAAGCAGAATTTTTGAAAATGCCCTTATGGGTGGATATCAGTCTCAAAGAATGCAATTCCCAGGTGGACTACATTTGCATGCAGATCACCCCACCCTAGATAGTGCCCACTTGTAATCCTGAGTCTTCATGGTTGAAAGAACTGAAAATCAATGAATGAAAGGGGCTGGGGGGTAGGCTAAATGTCCTCCACTAAGGAGATGAGTTGGGCTTTATCAGGGTTGCTGCAGCTTCTAGTGCACATTGTGAGAAGCTCAGTGTGCAGTGAAATCATGGTAAGCAAATTTTTACAGGAGAGGAGCAGCCTGTACAGTTGTGCAAGATTAATGGAAAGGCTGGAATTTAGCTCTATGTAGAAATTTTTTGGACTTGGTTATATCCTAATCCTTTTTTTGATGTTGGCGTGCTGTTTGAAAGCAATTTTCACACAGAGGAAATTTCCACTCTTTGACGAGTTGGTTACACTGATGGGGCGGGGATGTGATTATTCCTTTCAAATCTGGGACAGATTTTGTGCTTGTGGAGTATGTAATTGTGTTGGCTCAACATAATCTTCACAAATCACAAACATACTCTGTGCATGTAAATAGCAGCAAGGAATTATCAGATCTTCAGTGAATCTGCTGTTACAGTTTTGCCCCCTGACTTCTTTTGTCTAAATTTCATAAATTCTTCTGCCTTGCCTTTAAACACATGAAACCGTAAATAAGTAAATTCCTGAGCGGGGTTCTGTGAGGCAAGATCCAATTTCTTCCTTAGGGGTGTCAGTCTGGGGCAGCAGGAAGTTTGGAAGGAAGTGGGTGGGTTTCAGCTTGTGCTTTTGTGCATCTGAGGTCTGCACACAGGGAAGGAATGCTGAGAATTTGGGACAGTAAGCTTGCTCCATTGTCAGTTCATCCATCATCTCTTCACTGTGTGCTGAATTGCCACAGGCTCCCTCTGCTGGCAGGTCCTAGTAAATGTGAAGTTTCCAGACAATCAAAGAATACCCCGCAGATTGAGAATTTCCCAAGATGTTCAACAGGGTAATTTCACTAAAACATGGAAAACATGTGGCCAACAAGGTGGCAACCCCCTTATTACTTGTATTAGAATTGTTTATCTTGTTGACAAGTGACAATTTCCCTCATGGCATTCGGAGCATTTTGATCTCAGGCCTACATACGATAACAATTCACTAAGCTTTAGGGTACATGCACTGGGATGTTTGCAGGTGTAAATGTCCCCTAGCTTAAAATTCCTGAAACTTCTGGGTTCCAGAAATATATCATACGTGTTCACACAGGTAGATGTCAAAGATCTATGATGTTTACAATCGCATACAACTATTCACTTACCTGGCTGCTGTGCACATTGCCTGCTGCACAGAGGACACTGGGAATATTCCGCTAAAGTACATTTGCTCTTGCACATGTGCATGTATCAGTGGAGCTATGGTCAAAATTAATATGAAATATGATGCAGCTTGTCAATAAAAAGCAGATTTAAACTCGCTGATATATAAAGGTTTCCCAAAACTGTTACGTTTAAGGCATACCATGAATAATTGTTAAGCTGACCATAGATGATTCAACGGCTGAATGAAAATAGGAAAAACATTATCAGAGCCTCAATCCACACAAGTGAGGTAAATGGAGGAATCCTCCTCACCAGCACATTGTATTCTGTCAGTGGCACACTCCACAGTCAGAATTCACTGATCAGTGGCTGCAGCTGCTGATCGACAAAGGTCTAACAATCAACTGCTGACAAACAGAAATGGCTACACATGGACTGCTGTCCGTGCTGAACTGGTTGAATTCTGACCCATCTATGGCCAGCATGCAAGTTACTACTAGTGTTCTTATGTTTGTTCTTAACCAAACTTACAATCCATCAAATGGCTGTTGTCAGCGCTGATCACATGTGCAGTATCATGGTAACTGCAGATTAGAGCTTAAGATAGCAGCTTCCTTTATTAAGCAAGGCATGGGGGTTTATACTGGAGCAGTCCACCCCCAGAAACCTAATTTTTTCACCTATTGATCCTGCTAGTAAATGTTGTTTTTTTTTATTTCTTTTAACAGGCTAAGCTGCCAGCAAAAAAGACAGTTGAAGAATTTCAGCAAACCATTTAAAGTTAGCCTCCCTGTCCCTGCCCCATGTGAAGGCCTTGTATGCATCCCCATGCAGGCATGTCCCATAGCTATGGGACTACCTGCATGGGGATGCACTGAACATTTGTGTATCCCCATCCAGGTATACACAAACCTTACACAGGGCACAGATGCACATGCCTCGTAAACCCACGCAGTCCGCTAGCAGAAATATTTAAATTGCAATATGGACAAAATAAAAAGTGGCATGTATGATTCAGTCTGTCATTAGCCTTAACACAGCAGTCTTTGTATTTCTGAGTCCCCCTGTAAGTTTTACTGGGTTGATTTGTCTAGTAAGTCTGTTCTTCAATGTCGTTTTAACAGCCCAAGCTGTGCAGCAAAGGCGGCAGTTAGAAGGATGAGACAAACCATTAAACAATGACAGGTGCTTACAGGAGTCCGCTATTATTTATGTAAAATCTTTATCCCAAAAGGAAAAGAAAAACTATTGCTTAACTTAAAGGACAACTATATTTAACTTCACAGACCAATCAGGATCAGCTTATTGCCTAGTCTTTGCCGATTTTATTTATAATAATATATGGTCCAAATATACCATTGTGTCAGACTAGTTGATTTAGTACAATGAGCTACGCTTCTGTATGGGTACTGTGATAATAGAGAATCTGTATCTATTAATAGATTTGGTTTTACTTGGAGCATATAGGCATTTCTCAATCTGCCTTCAGCTGTCCATTCTCTGTATTGGAGCCACCCTCACAGATATTACAAAGCAGTTGTTATGAATGTCCTTTTTCAGTGTTCCCTTTCTATATGTTTTTTGACTTGGTTCCACAGTGATGTGAGTTAGTTAACTCTCGGTTCTCACGAGCTGTGGATCCCCATATAAAGCTACTTTATAATGTGCATTCAGCTAGCTTTGAAACAGTAGTGGGTACAGTTTGGCTTACAGGCTTGCCTTTGAAGCTAACAAATTGCAATAAATGTGATTTCTTGGTAGGCAGCCCAATGACTTCACCCAGTTGTCTGTCTGAGGTCTGCGTGCCAGCTGATGCCATGTTTGGGCAGCACCCATTTGTAATATTTGTTATACACTTTTATGTTCTCATAGTCCTCCAATATAGCTCAACAATTTTGAAATAAAACCCAACTCCTGGTTACCAGTTCTAATATTTTTCTCTGCCTATTGCATTTAAATACTTTCCTGCCGGCCTGTAACAGATATACTGCTACAGGGCAGCAGGGGTGCGCAAAATCACGTATCAATACATGGTTTTGCATTTTGCATGGTGCGCGAGCCCTACCCGTGCCGCTGTTTGCGGCCTCGGCTGTCAATCACTGGGTCCTGGTTGGTGATTACTCGCCAGCACCCAAGGAGCATTACCGACGGAGAGAGGGAACTGTATGTAAACAATACAGTTCTCTCACCTTTAAGCTTCTGCACACACTGCTTTGCAGGGCCATGCAAAGCAGTGTGCTTACAGTTGAAAGCACAGACAAAGCCCGCTGTAAAACTGCACACCTTTAACCCTTTGCCCCACATGTAACCCCTTCCTGCCCAGTGCCATTAGTACTATTGTCACTGGGGATGTCAGTGCCACCAAGTCAGTTCTGCTCAGTGTCAGAAGGCCTGCCACAGTCCCGCTTTAAGTCACTGATCGCCGCCATTACTAGTGAGAAAAAAAACCCCCAGTATATATACCGCCATTTGTAAACGCTATAACTTTCACATAAACCAATTTATTTACACGTATTGGGATTTTTTTTTTCTTTACGCAAAGACATGTCGCAGAATACATTTTGGCAGAAAATGACTAAATTTGATTTAAAAAAAATAAAAAATGTACTGGACGTGCTTAACCGCTTAAGGACCACTCTATAGTACATTTACTGCTACTAGACGGCCCCGGTGCGCAGGATCATGTGTATATATACGTGATTCTGCATTTCCGGGTAGAGGGTGCGCGTGGCATGGATCGTGGCCCCGGATGTCAGTCACCGGGTCCTGGCTGGTGAATACTGGTGATCGACAGGGAGGATGGCTGCATTGTTTACCAACAGCCCTCCACTCTGTTAGTTTGGGCGCACTGCTCTGGATGGCTGTCAGATACATCCAATGCAGTGTGCTTACAGTAGAGCACCCCCTCGTAAAACTCTCCCTTCACACAGTTAACCTTTTGATCGCCCCTCATGTTAACCCATTCCTGCTCAGTGCCATTAGTACAGTGGCAGTGATTTTTTTTTTTTTAGCACTGATCACTGTATTGGTGTCACTGGGGATGTCAGTGACACCAAGTCAGTTCCCCCCCAGTATCAGCATGCCCATCGCAGTCGCGCCATAGGTCTCTGATCGCTACCATTATTAGTATATAAAAATAAAATTACAGTATCTACACCGCCATTTGTAAACACTATAACTTTCACGTAAACCAGTTAATTTACACGTACAGGCATACCTCGGTTTACAGATTTATTTTGTTCTGCCGGTACTTTTCGTATAGCGAAATATGCATAAACCAAAATGCCGTTTCCCATAGGAATGCATTGAAAACCAATTAATCCATTCCGTAGGTCAGAAAAAAGTAAACGCTACTAAAATACCACATGAGTTGTTATATCAAGTCATTATTAATATTATTATTATAATACAGTATTTATAAAGCGCCAATAGTTCGCTCAGCGCTGTACATTACAAAGGGGGACAGAACATGTGACAGAACAATACCAATACAATGCAAACCATGAGGGGATTGAGGGCCCTGCTCTTTGGAGGTTACAATCTAGGAGGGAGGGGATGGTGGTACAGGAGGAGAAAGATGGGGGGGATGGAGTGGTAGGAGGAGTGGAGGAGGTCGGCAAGTTAGCAGGGGGTGGGGTAAGCTTACCTGAAGAGATGGGTTTTCAGGGTGTGCCTAAAAGAGAGGAGAGTAGGTCATAATCTGATGGGTTGAGGCAGGGAATTCCAGAGGATGGATGACACCCTGGAAAAGTCCTGGAGGCGGGCATGGGAGGAGAAGACCAGGGAACTAGAGAGGAGGTGGTCTTGTGAGGAGCGGAGTGTGCGTGCGGGGCGGTACTTGGATATTAGGTCAGTGATGTAGTTAGGGGCAGTATGGTGGACGGCTTTGTACGTCAGTGTTAGGATTTTGAATTTGATCCGTTGAACAATCGGAAGCCAGTGGAGGGATTGGCAGAGGGGGATGGCGGAAACGGAACGGTTGGAAAGGTGAATGAGTCTGGCAGCCGTATTCAGGATCGACTGAAGCGGGGATAGCCAGCGGCGAGGCAGGCCAGTGAGGAGGGAGTTGCAGTAGTCGAGTCGTGATATGATGAGGGAGTGGGTGAGCTGTTTAGTGGTTTCTGGGGTTAGGAACGCGCATATTTTGGCGATGTTGCGGAGGTGGAGTCTGCACGAGTTTGTTAAAGATTGGACTTGGGGCTTGAAGGATAGGTTGGAGTCCAGAATGACACCAAGTACTCTGGCCTGCGGGGCAGGTTTCATGGTGGCGTTGTTGGATGTGATGGAGAAGTCAATGGGGGGTGGTGTCCAGGCTGGGGGGAAGACAAGAAACTCGGTTTTGGAGAGGTTCAGTTTAAGGAAGTGGAGCGACATCCAGTCTATGTCGCTCAGTAGGTGATTCGGGCAGAGACTGAAGGGGTGAGGTGGGGAGTTGAGAGATAGATTTGTGTGTCGTCGGCATAGAGGTGGTAGTTGAAGCCGTGAGAGTGTATGAGTTGGCCAAGGGAGGAGGTGTAGATGGAGAAGAGAAGGGGCCCAAGGACAGAGCCTTGAGGGACCCCAACAGAGAGGGGAAGTGAGGGGGAGGTGGTAGCATTATAGGTAATGCTGAAAGAGCGTTGTGACAGGTAGGATGAGAGCCAGGAGAGAGCAGAATCTCTGAGGCCGAGGGAGTGTAGTTTTTTGAGGAGGAGGGGGTGGTCGACTGTGTCGAAGGCCGCAGAGAGGTCAAGGAGTAGGAGCACTGAGTAGTGGCCATTAGCTTTGGCGGTTAGCAGGTCGTTGGAGAGTTTAAGTAAGGCAGTTTCAGTGGAGTGTAGGGGACGGAAGCCGGACTGTAGGGGATCGAGCAGGTGGTTGTCGTTGAGGTGAGAGCATAGGCGGGTGTAGACTAGGCGCTCGAGGAGTTTAAATGTAAATAGGAGCAGGGAGATGGGTCTGAGGTTGTTTGGGTCATTGGGGTCCAGGGAGGGCTTTTTAAGTATGGGGGTGATTTGTGCATGTTTCAGGGGGGAGGGGAAAGTGCCGGAGGAGAGGGAGAGATTGAAGATGTGTGTGAGGGAACGTAGGATGGAGGGGGAGAGAGGGAGGTCGTAGGAGTTGTGAGGGGATAGGGTCGAGGGGGCAGGTGGTGAGGCGGGCATCAGAGAGGATGCAGTATTTTAGTAGTGACAACCATTTGTTAATGTTTGAACTGTCAGTGAGGTTCCTTACTGACAGCTGAATATAAAAGAATTGCCGGCAATTAAAAAAATAATTAAAAAAAAAAAACCTGCGTGGGGTCCTCCCCCCATCCATACCAAGCCCCTTCTGGTCTGGTATGGATTTTGAGGGGAACTCCCATGCAAAAAAACAACAAAATCCATACCAGACCCTTATCTGAGCATGCAGCCCGGCAGGTCAAGAAATGGGAGGGTTTGGGGAACGAGCTCCCTCCTGAACCATACCAGGCAAGGGACAAGGGCCTCTTCCCCACAACCCTGGTCGGTGGTTGTGGGGGTCTGTGGGCAGGGGGTTTATCGGAATCTGGAAGCCCTCTTTGACAAGGGGGCCCCCAGATCCCAGTACCCACCCTATGTGAATGAGTATGGGGTACATGGTCCCGCTACTCATTCACAAAAAAATAGTGTAGTGTGAATAAAGGTCACGGTCCTTGCCAAGTTATTAAAAAAAACTAAAAAAGAATGTCTCCCTGCAGTAGATTCAATGTCAAACACGTTGGGGGGGGGCGCTCTCTCGTCCGTCAACCCCTTTTCCTGACCTGCTGAACTGCATTCTCGGATAAGGGTCCACTATGGGGGGGGGGGGGGGGGGGGGTTTGTTAATTTTGGGCGTGGGGATTAAAAAACCTCCATAGGTGATGCTTTAAAAATGTCTACAGGTTAGCAGTGTAATGTTACAGAGGATGTCTAGTGTGAGAATTATTGCTCTTGCTCTGACGTTCGTAGCGATACCGCACGTGTGTGGTTTGAATGCCATTTTCATATGTGGGCATGGCCTACGTGTGCGCTCACCACTACGTGCAAGCACAGGGGCATTTTAGACTTTTTTTTTTTATTATTTATTTATTTTGCACTGTCTATGTTTTAATCACTTTTATTGTAACAAGAAATGCATGCATCCCTTGTGATAGAATAATTAGTGACCTGTCCTCTTTATGGAGAGATATGGGGTAAATAAGACCCCATATCTCTCCTCTGCAATGTAAAGCATTTGATCAAAAAAAAAAGCATTGATGTAGTGCTTTTAAAAAAAAAATAAAAAAAAACTTCCAGAACCGAAAGTGACCACTCCGGTCCTCCCAGGGTATAGAGATGAGTGGAGGCCATCTTTCCTTCACTTATCTCTATGCCCAGCGCCAGGATCGTTTCATGGTTTATCAGGTAAGGCTGAGAACTACCAAGCGGCGGCGAGGGGCAGGGTTTTTTCGGCACCTGTATCGGTGCTTTTTTTTTTTTTCACTTCGGCCGAAACGTTTCAGCCACCGAAATTTCGGTGCATCCCTAGTCAAAAGCACATCATGAAAGAACAGCACTGTCCAATCCACACTGACTGTCCACAATGGGGACCCTGGACTTCCAACAGGCTAACGAGTTTTGAGAACTTGCCTCTTCCTCAGCTGACATTATTGTCACTTGTGAGAATAATACCGATCGCTTTTATCAATGTTTTTTAAGGTAATGCACTAGGCATTAGGTGCGCCCTCTGTTTTGTTTTGGACTTCCCTGGTCCTTTGAGGGCAGCAAGGCATGCATGTTCCAGGACATTCGATGTGGTTGTAGCCTATGTTGTGTCCATCCCCAAGCGCAGGAGTATTTGGTTTTCCTTTCTCCAGTGAGCACAGAGTACTGACTGATTAGTCACCGCTCTGTGCTCAAAGCGGAACGGAGGACTGAGCGATCAGCAATCCTTGATCGCTTAGTTCTCTGTATAGAGCTGGCAGGGAACAGAAGCATCATCAGATCGATGCTGCATCAGTCAAGGTGAGTATCACACACTTATTTTAATAAAATAACTCCTACCTCTCATAGAATACCTATATACAAGATGAGGAACTCGCACAGCTGATATTTATAGTGCCTGTAAATCTTGTCCCTTACCAGAGTATAAATGCATTAAGAGTGACTTGATAGTCATGTGGGCTGCACAGATAAGAAAAAGGAGGAAATTGACAACTTTGAAGAGTGTGAAAGTGATGCATGCTCAGTAGAGGACACCAGCAGGTCTACACAATTTTAGGCTGCAGGGCACAGAAGATGGGACCGCTGCAGGCAGGATCAACCAGGTATATTTCACTCTACACAAAATGAATGCTTTAGTGGCTTTGTGAATATTCACGCTTTTATATAGCATGTAATGGGAGTTTTTATAGTCTGAGTTTAAAGACACTGTAAGTAAACCCTTTAATTGTATATTTTGTAGACCAACATTTTTAAGTTTATAGGAGAAGTTCATTGTTGGAGTTTAGATTAACTTTGGTGTTATTTGTTGGAGATGATGATTTTTTTTTTTTTTTTTTTTAATCATATACTGAAGTCTTGCTATATGTTTTTTCCTCAGGTATCTGAAGAGGTTTAAAGTGATGAAACTGAAAGTTCTCCGTAGCTGGTGTCGTCAGATCCTCAAAGGACTTCAATTCCTTCATACACGAACTCCTCCCATCATCCACCGAGACCTAAAGTGTGACAATATCTTCATTACTGGCCCTACAGGCTCTGTGAAGATAGGAGACCTGGGCCTAGCCACGCTGAAGAGGGCATCATTTGCCAAGAGTGTCATAGGTAGGTCTGTGCAAATCCTTTCCTATGGTTTATTGTTTGGGGGTCTTTGTTTACTCCTGCCCTGAGCATCCCTTACAATTTTTTTTTTTTTTTTTTTTTTACCATCAAATAGGTTTTTAGTCAGAGACTGATGGTGTTAATGTTCTGCTCTACTTTTCATATTTACTTTGTCTGCTTTGTTTTGTGGAAGGCAGGGCTGGTAATAACCCCTTTCAGCTTCAAGTCACAGTGGGAATTGAGACAGTTTTTGGTAACGTTGTTTACTAAAACCCGCTCAGAATCTTTGCCTAGTGAGTTTCTTCTACGCAAACGCATGAGCAGCAGAGGGTGCCAGGAGGTCCGTATCTCTTGCACATTGCCTGGACTAAACACAATCTACACATACTGCCTTTTTATTTGAAAAAAAAAAACAAAACAAAAAACAAAACAAACAAACCCCACACTTTCCAAACTAATTCCGATTCCCACAGACATTCTGGGCTTAAAGTGGATTTACTTGGTTCAGTCTTCAATTTAATGGATGAGGTGATCTAAAACATCTACTTTTGTTAGAATGTATACATTCTGATTCTCAAGTTACCACAGTTGGTCATCTGTGTAGGTTGCATTTCTTGCTTACAAGCCGATCCTCATTTTTAGAGCAGCTGCTAACTTTCTTTTCCAGGTAGTCTGAAAACCATGCTCTGAAATGTTTCCCCCCCCTAAAGCTTTTAGAAAAAGCCCCCTTCCATCTATAAGACATAGGAAGCAGCAGCACCCTCGGTTTATACAGCTCATCCTGACTACTTCTCTGTATTTCTGAGTGTTTTTCTGCCTGTAGGCCATGGCTCACCATGTTGGCTGCAGTAGGCCATTTGTGTGTACTGCAGTTCACACCGTAAGTATGTGAAGAGAAGGTATCTGGTGAGTGGGCTTTTGCAGAAAACCATTTGAATTTCCATGAATTGTGCTAACTGGACTCGTGGCAGTTTTCCATTGCAAGGTTTCAACCCCTTCCTTCAGCCCATCCAGGTGAATGGAAAGTTTGTGCATCAAGCTAGTCTGACTAACTAGTTCTTCTTCCAAACAGCAGGTGGCAGTATCGCCTTCCAGGTATGTGCAGTTCTAGAATGAGCCTTTTTTTTTGTATTGCGGTTTTGTAGATGCTGTAGCAGGTAACAGGCAAGACAGCTCATTGCATCTATCCATTTACTTGGCGATGGAAGAAAATGATAAATTCAGCATATTCAATGAAGGACATAATAGTTTTGCTATCTTTAATTTTAGCTCTGATATATTCTGCATCCAGTTTACTCCAACTTCCCTCAAGTCCGAGGCCTTGCAATGGAAGACTTTTTAATCACGTTTTCTTTACAGTCTGACTAAGAAGCTCTCCTCCTCTTTTTTTTTCTTTGCCCCCGCTCTCTGTCTCACAGGTCACCCGCCCCCGAACTCTGTCGCGGTGAGTAGCGCCTCCAGCATCCTGCTCGATATCAGCAAATTTAGAGTCTCTGAACCGTTCTTTTAATTTAAGGTACCCCTGAGTTCATGGCGCCTGAGATGTATGAGGAGAAATACGATGAATCGGTAGACGTGTATGCTTTTGGGATGTGCATGCTTGAGATGGCCACCTCTGAATACCCTTACTCCGAGTGCCAAAATGCTGCGCAGATCTACCGCCGTGTCACAAGTGTAAGTGTCCTTTCACTGCCTCTGCCACATCGACAGTCTCACTGAATGGTTTGTAAGACAAAAATTGAAGAAATAAATAATCCGAGATCTATTTTTAGTGTTCATTTGTGCGCTTATTCTCATACTAAGTATATTGCATAAAAGCAATGTATATTGCTTTTTTTTTTTTTGTTTTTTTTTCTCTTCTTGGAACAACCAAGTACAGGTAATAACATACATGTCATGCATTTTTTTTCTTCACCCTTTTGTTACACGCTGAGTATTATGAAATTGACACTGACATTCCATATATCAAACTTTAACTCGTTGTTTTGACACATTTTGCTTCGTTGGTTATTTTCGTTTGATTATAGCATCATGGTAATAGCTGAAAACAGATTTATAGAAGTGCTATTTAGTCTGCTTATTCCATGGCATTACAGACTATGAAGGGACTTGTCCTGCAGGATGTGTGCCTTATTTGTGTTGTCTGTTTAGTTCGATGTACTACACCCTTATCTGATCGATTCATGAATTCTCCAGTAGGTAGCAACAGTTTCCTCACTGCTTTCTTTGTCTATTTATAGGCTGCTTTCTCTGTTAAGAGGAAGTAGTGGCATTGCCAGTTAACAGAAAGATATCACACCGCTCCTGTTTCCATGCACGTGCACACACGCTCTGTTGCCTGTATAGTTACACGATAGAAATGACATCACATAGACATGAGATGGGTGCTGGAAGAACCTCCATGCCCACAAGGTTATTTTGTGGTCATCTTGGTAATCTTGGCCTGGAAATCCTCTCCAGCTATTTCCCTCGAAATTGGCTGATCAGAGCACGGCTGCATAAACCTACAATGATTTCTAAATTTGACATGGACTATCAAGGAGTGGCTGATAATCACATCATAGCTGTGCGATAGTGATGAAATAACCCTCAGAGGTACAGTCTCTATATTAATGACAAATTTCCACTACTTGCAAAGCCAGATGAAACATTAGTGAATCTGTTTACTGTTGAAGCATTAAGATATTCTGGAAACAGCAGATGTAGTTAAGGTAAACCTCACTTTATGGCTACTTCTTTAAAGAGACAATAACCACAAATTAAAGCCATACTCCATTAAAAACAGGTGAAAAAGCAGTAATGGCCATCTTCACACTCCCATGCTTCATTTTGCGTCAGACATTTTGAGATGGATGGGGAAATCCAGTGGCTTAATTCCAACAGGGTGGTTGTACAGAAGTCCATCTATAGATTAACATCTGTTCAACCATAGTAGCCATACATGGATCGAAATTCAGCTGATCCCTGCTGAACTGACTGACTTTCAATCCATTTTTTCAATCCATGTTTAGCCAACTTAAGCTACAGCTGCTGCTCCTCTTCCAAATTAAGGCTTGCCCACAGTGCCCTGAAATAGGTTTCCCAAGGGGTAATCAAATAAGAAAAGAGAAAAAACGGTAAGCTCCTGGATTTTTTTTTTTACCAGGAAATAAAACAGGTCTGCAAGGTATCATCTCACATGCAGCAATACAGAACAATTACTGCATGTGAGATGCCCTGCAGACCTATTTCTTCCCTGGAAAAATACTGGAAACAGATCGGGAGTTTTTTTTTTTTCTTCAAATTCTTTAACAAAAAAAGGTAGTTTCCATAAGGGAGAGACATCAGTAGATGGTAATACATACACCATTGTGCAAAATACAATAGTATGCTTCAAATGAGTGAGACTCGTGATATAAAAAAGAAAGAACAAAGTCACAATCCATGTCCACCTGGCAAGCTACCTATGAAGTAGCAACCAGGGTAGAGTTAGTAACAACTCCCTAGCTGTAGACTACAGAAGGTGTAGATCCAGTCACAGAAGATAGATAGATGTATTTATATTCTTTTTTGTTTCTTTTTTTTTCCTTCCACACCCAGCTGGCTTTTTTCTCAGGAAACCTGTTGGAGGTTACTGTGGACATCCCAGAACAGAGAAGTGTAGGATGAACTTAGATGCACAGAAAGTGTAACCAAACTTCTTCCATTCTCTATAGAAATATCAGGACACAAATACGTACTCATTTTAATGTCCTCCTTGAGATCTTCTGTGTAAACGAAGTGTCATGAAACGATGGACAGCATTGTAACTAGCTGGTTGCTGGCCTGTGACATTGTAGTCAGCATTAGGTTCACACGTGACCCATATTCCATTCATTTATCCCTCAGGCTGCCATAAAATGTTAGTGTTGGTTAAACATTTACACAGATTCTTTATACAGAGCAGGAATAGAACCCTCAGTACCAGAGCATGTTGTTCACCTGCCTTCGTCAACCCACAGTTCTCATCTGCAAAGACACCAAAAAAACCACACACACACAAAATGTACTGTGTAGTTGAAGGAAAACTGGTAGGTTAAAGACTAAGTTCACCTTCTGGAGCACGTTGCGCTCATATTTAGGGTGTAACATGCTCCAGCACCTGTCTTTGCAAAGTGGTGTGACACTTTGGTAAATATCATTCATAGGTGGTGCTTCAAAAGACTTTACAGGTTGTAATTTTAGTGTGGACAAAAACAAACTGCCCCAAGAGTAGGCAAAGTGGTTACCATTGGTGACAAATATTCGCTGGGCTAAGGTATCACAAGAATAATCCTGAGTACAAAATCTAATAAACCAAACAATTTTATTACTGGGTATTAATTAAAACACCAACATGGATTCCAAACTGCTATGATCATGTTTGCAACAAATAAAGATCATGAATAGACAAAATGGACAAGTCAAACAAAAAATAAACGTCCGGACACATTTAATCACACATGGGTTACATACCGCAGCAAACCGCTGCTCATGAGGTAGATAATCACATTTAAGGTATCCCCCCTTCCAGAGGTTCACAATGTCCAGACGAAGCTACTCTACCTTTTAACAAAACGCGTTGATGTCACACGTCACATGACAATTCTTTAAACATGGGAACTCTGTGGTGATGGTGTCTCAGAAGGGTGTATGAAACAGATGGATACACTCGATATGCGTTAAACTTTAAGGAGCAGCTGCCATTTCAGCACATGGACCGGCTTGACATTGTGAACCTCTGGAAGCGTTTTGGACAAATGGAAGAGCGGTAATGTATGTGCAGCCTCCACTGGAAAGTAGTGAAGACCCTTAAAGACACAAGACCATTTTACGCTCTATGTACATTAGGTCTAGTCAAACCAGAAGAAATACGGAGTAAATAGGTCATGTAGTGTCAAACGATATTGACTACATCTCCCCAGTTTATGTTGTCCACACTCACTCCATACCTATAATATGTATTGTTGGACACTTGCTGCCTAATGACGCTGCTCAGTATTTATACGACCGTTCAACACCATATACGATTAATAGATGTCTCCTAGTATATGCCACGCTCCATATAAAGACTTTTGTAGTGAATGGAATTTATTTGATCCCACATGAGATACAATTATTCATTGGATGAACTTCCTCTTATAGACTACCACACTGATCCAATAGGACCCGGCCCCTAAGTTTAGCATGGCTCTAGAGGCCAGGATATTTTTGGTGTATTTAAAGCCACTCGAGTCCTTTTTGGAATATCAGGTCCTCCAGAATTCCTAGACATTGGAGGATATCATAAATGCGGTTTGCTGCGGTATGTAACCCGTGTGTGACTTTACATGCGTCTGGACATTTTTTTGTTTGTCTTGTCCTTTTTGTCTATTCAAGATCTTTTATTTGTTGCAATCACGATTAAAGCTGATTGGAATCCACGTTGGTGTTTTAATCAATACCCCGTAATAAAATTGTTTGGTTTATTATACTTTGTACTCAGGATTATTCTTGTGATACCTTAGCCCAGCGCATATTTGTCACCAATGGTAATCACTTTGCCTACTCTTGGGGCAGTTTGTTTTTGTCTAGATATTTTTTGGTTACGGTGATGACGCTTAATTTAAGTGGAATTGTGCAGGTATATTAACACTTTTCTTCCTCAAATCTTGTTTTTTTGAATGTCATTTTAGTGTGAACTGTAATTGATGGCCCTAGAATTATTGCTCCCATTCTGGCATGCGTGGTGATATTTAACATCTGTATCTCAGTCAGTTTGTGTGGGAGGGAAGGGGGTGATGTGTGGTTTAAATGTCTGACTGTAACTTCATTTATATTTTACATTTTCTTTTTTTTTTTTTCGCTAAACCTTATTGCTATTACATACGAGGCTGACAAGGCCCCTGATGTCTTCCCTGCCCTCCACTGAAGCTGGCTGGGGAAAGTAACAGCTGAAACTGGAATGCCGTTTCTGGGTATTTTTTTCAAGCTAGGGGCAGATATATATATATTTACCATAGTTTGTAGACTCTACTACATTTCTTTGGTAACAATAAACCAAGTCAGTGTTTGTTATTTAGTCTGTGTGAAAGATATAGACTACATTTATGAAGAAAGATTTTTATTTTCAAAATTTGATATCTGAAACCGTTAATGAAAAGCGTGTTTTTTTTCTTTTTCAAAATTTTCAGTATTTTTTTCATTTATATAGCAAAACACCCAGTGGTGATTAAGTACCACCAAATAAACTCTATTTGTGTGAAAAGCATTTTTTATATAAATTTCATTTTGAGTACAGTGTTGCATTTGCCAGTACAGTGAGCAATTGCCAGGTAAAATAATGCAGTGCTGAATTGCAAAAAGAATTCCATGGTCACGTAGGGGGCTGACCGATATTTGCAAAATTTTTGCAACCAAAGCCACAGTTTTATTGCGCTGAAACAGTATTGTGCTTGGTATTGAACTCTTGAGTGATTTCTGTTCCCATGTATACCTCCCCTAGCTAGTTTTTTCTGGGCAGCTGCCATTTTCTCTAGTATGATTGCCTACATTTTAAAATTATTTCCATGTCTATATTGTCTGAATTATGTATCTGAAGTAACTTGGTTAGAAAGTAGTGATTTATCCATCAAGGGGGAATTTTGTATTTCACTGTAGTCTCTCAGTATTCCTGCCGAGATTGCCACTCAAGGAGAAATCAATTAAGCACAGTCATTCCCTTTAAACTGTGTTATTATTTCATGTACATTCTTGAGACACTAAGAGAATGTTGATACATCTGGCCAGATTTCAAATACCAGGGCCATTTCCAGCATTGAATATTTCCTAACTGGAATTGTCCCTGGAGATCGGTCAGATGTGAACTGGTGCAGGTTATTCCCATTTTTGCATTTTAGCATTGCACAAGCCTTGCATATTTTATGTGACATGGAGATTTCTCTACAGGTAAACAGATTCTAGGAAAATTGTTTAATAGAAGACAAAGCTGTAATCACAGGAAGTCAGAAATATCTGACATAGTCGATGTACCCTTCAAATGGAGGTGGAATTTTACCTGTAGCTTGTACCTGCCTGTTGTACATTTTGTCCTGGAATGCCATAATTCTTCACATGAATTTTGGTCCTTTGTGTTCTTTATCAAGGGTAAGCTGGTATGTGCTTTTTGTTATAAAACTAAACTCCTTTGATGTGACAATTAGATTTTTAACTGCAGCCTGTCCCATCTTGCTGAAGATTAGGCACTACTGGAAAGCGTGGCTTTGTTATTAAAGGGACTTGAATATTGGAAATATTAGTGACTTGTATTTAAAGGTGCGTGCTCCAAATGTGTCATCCCCAGTCTGTGCTCACAATTTGGCAGGTGACTGGACTACAAGTGTGCAGTCCAGAAGTCCTGACATTGCGGAGTTCCTGCCTTCAGCTTATCTGCCTATTCACTGATCCTTCCACCCCTGCCCCCCCCCTGTTCTGAAGTACAACCCCAATTTCGTAAAAGTTGAGACACTGCAAAATCTACATAAAAATAGTGTTTTGCAAATCTCATAAACCCATATATTGCACAGCCATCCAGAGTAGTGTGATTACAGTGAAGCACACAGACACCGCCCCCTAGTAAAACACTCCTAGCACACAGTTAACCCTGTGATCGCCCCTCGTGTTAACCCCTTCCTTTTTTTTTCTTTTTTTTTTTTGCACTGATCACTGCATTGGTGTTACTGGGGATGTCAGTGACACCATGTCATTCCCCCCTCCCCCCAGTGTCAATGTCCACCGCAATACGTCACTGATTGCCGCCATTACTAGTTAAAATTAAAAAGAAAAAAATCCCAGTAAATATACCACAATTTGTAAACGCTATAACTTTCACATAAACCAATTCATTTACACGTATTGGGATTTTCTTTCCTTCTAGCAAAGTCATGTCGCAGAATACATTTTGGCCTAAATTTTGACACAATTTAGTGTTTTTTATATATTTTTATTTTTTTAAGTTTTTTATTTTTTTTACTGGATATGTTTAATAGCAAAAAGTCAAAAATATATTTTTTTTTCTCAAAATTGTTGGGTTTTTTTTTTTTTTTTTTTTTTTTATATATCGAAAAAAAAAAAAACTCTATAGATTTTACACAACTTCCCAACTTTTTTGGAATTGGAGTTGTATTTGAAGGGAGGCCAGGACCTGTAGAATAAAATGATGTAAACAGTTTTGAAGGTCTTGTGATAGTTATGCAAATTGTTATAAAAAATTTAGATTTTCTGTAAAAATGCACTAAAAACATGATTATTGCTCACAAACAAAATAACTTAAAAATTCATACTTAATGTAAAAGTTAAAACTGCATGGAGTTAGTAATAAAAACGTGTAAATTCTAAATTGTGCAATTTTGCTCAACAATGAGATGCAAAGGCATGCAATTTGAGCTACAGATGTGGAGGTTTGCTTCACACTGGTATTGTGGTAATGCCCAGTCTGCAGTGCTGTGTGTGCGCTGCTTTGGTGTGTGCTGCGTTACAATGTGTGGCAATACATTGTTGCACATAGAATTGAATGAATGTAATTCGAAAAATGAAAAATCCCCCACAAAATTAGGTGTTGCAATGCTGCACTTGTACACAAAGCGCACACATGTTATGTGCACCGTAATGCATGCCAACTGTAAATGGACCCTTAATGTGTTTGTGCACTGCATGCATTACCGCTATATTTTTAGCGCATGTGTATGTTGTGTGGCTGCTGGGAGATCTGAGCAGTGGGTAGGGAGGTTCAGTTCCACAATATTCCTTAGGTTGATAACAGCAGAAGAGTTTAAGGTTTAGTTCACACTTTGTGGTTTCTTGTATTCCAGCACACCTCTCTAACCTAAGGAAACCACAACACACAAGTAATGTCCCCTTTTTTCATTCACAATGCTGCATTTTCACACCACATGCATGAAGACCATTTTAACCATTTTGCTTTTGCTGAATGTACACAATTTTGGCATAGAAACCCAGAATATAAAAGAAAACATATAGTGCTTGACAGCGTAGTCAATGTGCATATAGTGCTTGATGGAGTACTTATGTTCTTGGCCCAAATTCAGAGGAATTGGATTTTTTTTCCTTTTTTCTCCCTGTCATATGATATTATGGAACAATTAACATTGATGCAAGTCACATGACTATGCTGCTGGTTTCTGTTGGTAGCCGTGCAAATTTCCTTATGAGAACAGAGTTGAGTGCTCAGTGTTGCTGCAAATGGCAATCAATTTGTCAGTGCTTTTGCTAAACTCGCTCTTATCCCAGATTAGAGACTTGTTAAAATGTTTTCCCTGATCCTCTGTGCAGGATTTGATTTGAACTGTCAGCCTTTTAGGTTCTTTTCCCGTGGGAGAGAGCTAAGTCATGTGATCCAATTTAATAGCATACACTGCAATCCCTTGTTTGAAGCATGATATGTTGGAAAGTTTGAACTTTTCTTAAAGGGTTAGTTGAAATTTACAGAAATAATGAAAAAGTGAACAAACACCCCTACACTCTCCCCCACCCTCAGACCCCGCTGTACTTGACTCTGTGGGTGATGAGCTATCAGTACCCACATAGCCAGTTTAGCAGTCCAGAGATTTGATATCTCTGTTGTTCTCCCTTTCTGCAGTACTTCCAGGTTTGAATAGAGCAATGCTCTGTTCTGGCACTTACCAATCAGAAATGCTCTGATCTGTCCCAAAAGCGCTGCAGAAAGATAGGAGAACAGGGATTTCAAATATCTGCACCGCTACACCACCTGCGTGGACACAGGACAGCTAATCACCCACAAAGGTTAGTTCAGTGGTGACTGGAGGTTGTAGGGTGTTCACTTTTTCACCTTTTCTGAAAACGAACTTCCCCTATTTGCTCATTTTTTATTTGTTAAATATACCATTAAAGTAAAACTAAAGTCATTTTTTTCCTATTTTAGGTAAAGGGAGGGTTATATAGTCTGTCAGTCCCCCCCATCGGTGACCCGTTTGGTAGATTTTCCTTCACTTTCTGTCCAATAGTCAAAACAGGAAGTGAGAGGAATTTCCTTTATAATGAAGGAATTCCTGGTCGTCACCAGGGTCACCAAATATAGTGTCTCCATATGATTTCCCATGCATCCCATTACTGACCTGGGGGCAACCCCCTTTTTTTTTTTTCTTTTTTTACCCTTTCAGTAACAGAAAACATGACAAATAGGGAGGGTGAACCTCCCTATTGGGGGCACAGCCAGCAGTAAAACCTGACTAATATCTCTTCACTCTATCAAAGACTAAACAAAAACTTTTGCCTTTAGTTGCACTTTAAAAGTGTTTTTGTTACATCTGTTTATTAATTGCATAAAATACTCCTGCAAAGAATCCAGTGGGCACACACACACACACCATTATGCCTTGGCTCTTTGTGAACTACAGGAACCCCCCCTTATATGGAGAAGCGAGGGGGAGGTTTTCAGATGTCGTAAACCACTTTATCTATACAGCTGCATTTTCATCCCAGGAAAAGTACAGTTAATAGTGTCACCCTAGGACAGTAAGTGTTACTGGCATGACCACCAGGTGAAAATTAAAGAAAAATGCAAAACCCCAAAAATTTTCGCTAATGCAGGCACCATGTCCATGGATTGGTAAAGTGCTATATATATATATATATATATATATATATAACGTTTTTGTTCTTGGGTTAGATATGCTTTAGAAAATTTCACACCTAAACTGCATTGGTTGAAAGTTGAATTAGGTTAAGTTGATGGTTATGAAAGAAATTGTATTTATTCTTGTACACAGCTCATAGTGCTCTTTGTTTCTGTTACAAGAATGACCTTTGTAAAGTTAATTTTGACAGGCTTTACTTTAACCTGATAGCTCCCCCACCCTTGTCACTACTCCCCCCACCCCCCAGTAAAATAAAAAAACAAAACAAAATAAAAAAAACCTAACCTAAATGCCCAAAACATTTTGCCTAAATCTGTGGTCATTTGGTACTTCTGGTCAAATGTCTTCACTGTAGAAGAGCAGGGTCCTTCATTGAGAATCACAAACACTTCCAATTGAATGTCTAATGGTGGTATCCTTTTAGGTTCCAGAAGACAGCAGCAGTATGAATATATCAAAGGCAGCTGGTTGGAATGGGCTTAGACTGCAGTCTTCATAGAGACTCTAAAATGTATAGCTACAAAGGCAAAAGCCATAAAAAATGTGAGATTCGTAACAATGTGATATAATAAAGCATAACCATTGATGTCAGAATTTTTTTTTTTTTAATATCAATAAAGAGAATTCATGGCTAGTTAGGTTTAATGGCTCTTCCAAATGAAGCATCAGTATGGACTGGCAGTCTCTGGCACTGTGCACCAAGATGGAGATCCATGAACCAGCGAGGCATCTCAATCTTATCTGATCAAAAAGATCAGGTTTCAAATTATGATGTGTTAACAGTTGGCCTTTGAATGGCACTGTCTGTGCCCCTTTATGTTTTATAGGTTATGTGACCTTCTCGTGACGCATGCAGCTTGTGTGGCATGCAGCTAAAATGGTCTCTGAGACAAGAACAAATGTTCAATGTCTAAACGCTTCTTCACTTGTTGAAATACTACAAAGCGATCCAGATACGATCAATCCCACAAAGCCTGTGTAGATGGTCTTTAGTGTTGTCAGTGGCATCAGTTTAAGACACTTCTAAGATAATTCAAAATTCATTGGCAGGTGCATTTGACCTGCAGTTGACCTCCTTCTGACCTGCATTAAGCAAGTTTTGCATCTCCATAAACTTGTATGAGAATGCAAAACCTGTTTTGAAGCAAACAGAAGCTTGTTGACATAGTCCTTAGGGTCAGATGATTGCAGCAATACATTAGTTATAACTCCACCTGTGAATTCACCCTAACCACTTGCTGACTTGCTCACAGTAACTGTACTGCAAGTGGGCGGCAGCTACAGGCTCAGCAACGTACCTGTGATTCACCCACAGTATGTCAACCGTAAGCAAATTCTCATAAATGAAAAGCCATTCGTGACAGTTAAAACTATTGCTTATAAAAGTGATCATTGCTGTTCTAAACCATAAACGTGTTAAAAAACAAATCCCTTCCCCCCCCCCAGAGTAGTACAGTGTTACTATGGTGACACTGAACTACTGTTGAAAGCGTGTTTAAAAAAAAAAAGTTAGAATTTTTTTTTTTAATGAATTATTTTTTTAAACATACTGTCACCAGTCAGTATCCCTGATAACTGACACACGAGTCATATGTAAGTAAATTAAAAAAGTGAAAATAAGTATTTAACCGCCTCTCGCGTGCCATGTAAGGAAATGACGGGCGGACAACGGTTATCTCGTTCTGGGAGGACGTCATATGTAGTTCTACCACTCTTAACTGCGAGGGGCGCAGTGATCTGTTGTGCACTTTGTCCCTGGGACACAGCGGATCACCGATCAGAGTACAGAACCGATCACATTGGCTCTGTCGTGATCAGCTGTGTCCAGTCACAACTGATCACATGTAAATAGGAACTGCCGGTTATCGGCAGTCCTCTCCTCACGCTGACAGCACGTGAGAGCCTGTAATCGGCATTCCTCAGAGGGGACATCTACACTGATCAGTGTAGCCCTATCAGTGCCACCTATCAGTGCCCATCAATGCAACATATCTATGCACATTAATGCCACATCAGTGCCTACCAGTGCACAACAATGCCACATATCCAAACTGTCTTTCCATGTCGCCTATCAGTGCCAGTCAGTGCTGCCTTTCAGTGCCCACAAGTGATGCCTGTCAATGCCACCTATCAGTGCAGCCTATCAGTGCCCATCACTACAGCCTCATTAGTGGACACCAGTGAAGGAGAAACATAAACTTAGAAGAAACTTTTGTTTTTCAAAATTTTCAGTCTTTTTTAGTTTAGCAAAAAATATAAATCTCAGTGATGATTAAATATCAGCAAAAGAAAGCTCTATCTGTCTACAAAAAAAAAAAAAAATAATTTAGTTTGGGTACAGTGTTGTCATTCAAAGTGTGACAGCATTGTAAGCTGAAAAATTGGCCTGGGCAGGAAGGGAAAAACATTTTCATTTTTTTATAAAGCAAAAAATAAACCCAGTAATGATTTAAATACCACCAAAAGAAAGCTATATTTGTGTGGAAAATATTGAATTCAATTTGGGTACAGTGTTGCATGACTGAGCAACTGCCAGTTAATATAGCACATTGCTGAATAGCAAATAAAATGCCTTGGTCATGAAGGGGTAAAACATTCTGGAGGTCAAGTGGTCTAAAGGGGAAAAAAAAGGTTGGATTTCTGAACCTGTTTGTATTCTTCCTGCAGCAATGTCAGATATGATCTTTGGCCGTGTTTTATATTCAGCCTTGTCATTACATATTCAACTTTACTAGCAATCCATAAACCATACATGACCTTGTTTCTTCCCAGGATAAAAACACGTCAGCTGCTGCAAATCCGCAGGACAAATGCAATTTAACGATTAGTTTAGGAGTAGCAACGAGAGACTGTAATACCAGGTTGTTGGTAAATTTGACATAACGCTATAGTATTGTGTGACCAAAACGGATCATCCTGCATCTGTGGTTGACCCTGTAAAAAAAAAAAAACAAAATGTGCAGTTGTCTCCAAACTACGGCCCGGATGCGGCCCTTTGCTTGCCCTTATCTTGTCCTTGTGGCACTTTCTCCCACTGATACAAGACATTATTCCTCCCATTAACACCAGCAAGGGGGCATAATTCCTGCTGACATCAACAGTCACTATTCCTCTCACTGAAACAAACCATGGGGCCCTATTCCTCCCACTGACACCAACAACGGGGCACTATTCTTCCCACTGACACCAACGATGAGGCACTATTTCTCCAATTTACGCCAAGAATAGGGCTCTATTTCTTCCCTAATGCTAACGATGTATTGTTTACTTCCAATGATGCAGGACAATTTCTTCTCCCAATGGCCATAGCCCGGTCCCCCTAAAGTCTGAAAGCCAGTAAAGTGGCCCTTTGTTTAAAAACAGAGACCCTGCTCTTGTGTATATCTTTGCAGTCAAACCCCATTGTGTCCTGATTCACAGAGCATACTTAAAGATTGTTAAAAAAAAAATCTTTTTTTTAGTTTCTTTAGAGTTGGTGTGATGTTTTGGACACTATAGGCTAGATTCTATTGCCTTGAATAGATGGCAATGTGCAGATAAAGGACAGCTAGAATTTTTTTTTCCCTGTGTATTAACATACAATGCAGAACCCAAATCTTGAAATCTTTCACCCTTTTGTTAGAACAGTAAATCTAGTTTGCAACTGATTGTGAACAGAAAGAGAGGATTTCTAAGAAATGGATGATGAAATCTCCCAACACAGCACAGGTAGGATAACTTCTCTTAACCACTTGCCTACAGGGCACTTATACCCCCTTCCTGCCCAGGCCAATTTTCAGCTTTCAGCGCTGTCACACTTTGAATGACAATTGTGCAGTCCTGCAACGTTGTACCCATATGAAATTTCTATACTTTTTTTGAGACAGACATTTCTTTTGGTGGTATTTAATTACCTCTGGGTTTTTTAATTTTTGCTAAATAAACCAAAAAGAGAAATTTGTGAAAAAAAAGTTTTTTTTTTTTCTTCGTTTCTGTTATAAAATTTTGTAAATAAGTGATTTTTCTCCTTCACTGATGTGCGCTAATGAGGCTGCAGTGATAGGCAGCACTGATGAAGTGGCACTGATGGGCATTGACAGGCATCACTGATGGGCACTGAAGGCAGCACTGATAGGTGACACTGATAGGCGTCACTGACTGGCATTTTTAGGTGGCACTGAAAGGCAGCTCAGATGGGCACTGATATGTGGCATTGATGTGCACTGTTAGCCACTGATATGTGGCACTGATGGGGCTACACTGATAATCAGGGCACACTGATCATAAGTGTACATGTCCCCTCTGAGTAATGCCAGTTATCGGCTCTCCTCTCCTCACAGCTCATGAGGAGAGGAATGCCTATAACCGTCATTTCCTTATTTACATGCGATCAGCTGTGATTGGACACAGCTGATCATGTGACAGAGCCGATGTCTTCAGCTCCTTCCGTTGATCGGTGATCTGCTGTGTCCCAGGGACACAGTGCACCACCGATTGGCACGCACGTGCGGTTAGAGTGGGAGGACGTCATATGATGTCCTTCCAGAACCGCCTTGCGCCTATCATTACCTTATATGGTGGGCAGGAGGCGGTTAAACATCACTTTTCTATTGTCCCCTCCTTACCATTACATAGGGATAGTTAAGATTTTTCAGTCAGAAAAAATTTGAAAGGTAAGTATTAATTTTAAAATATTTTTTAAAGTTGTGGCATGTGAGTAAGAACATGTACCAAATATAAAGTAGTTGTTACCCCAGTTTGACTGCAAAAAGTATAAATACACTTTACCTATCCCAGTGCCTGCTCCTAGAATCTTTTGCTCTGTTGCTAAGTAGAGCTATTCTGTAGTTTCTCCTGGTTGCCTTTACATCAATACAGGGCACCGTAATGAAGTCGGAACCAGTGGGCAGAACCACAGGGCACCACAAGGGAACTGGGCATCAGAGGCTCCCATAAGTGGGATGGATTTAATTAACACCCTTATGACTGGGTTGCTTTAAGAACTGCACAGGTGTAATGCACCAAAATGGGTTATAAGTATTACAAAGTCTCCCACTTAATAGTACTCTGTTGGGTAGCTGAGTTGTTACCCAGCAGTCTGTAGAAAGTGAGGTTGCTATGTTTTGTTTTCCACATCCACAGCTTCTCTTTAGTCGCACATTAAATTATCACCTGATCGTGAAAAATTTTCCCAGGAGAAATGCTGCGTTGGAAAAGTTCTCCTGATCGCTAGCTTTCCTTACATAAGTGAACACTCGAGGTGTCTGGGCATGCTCCCAATTTTTACTGTGTAGGCATAAACATGCTCAGGCAATCTAACATACATGTTTATGCATCTATGTAAAAAATAAAAAAAAAAACCCATTGTCTGCAAAATGTCCCATCGTTTTACATCTACGGTCAGCTTGCAACTGCTGTGGTGATGTCAGTTGTTGCATTTAATTAAATCACAGCTATCCGTCTTTGGACAGGAACTTGTTTTGGACTGGTAGGGGTCCAGTTCAGTCTTGTTCCCAACTGGCTAGGAATAATAACTGCAGTAATGAGCTTGTTGTTGTGTGCAGCGAGTCTGCCTACTTCCCCTTCACTCTCCTAGCACAGGAGGCCTGGGGCATGCTGACCAGCAGAGGATTAGAGCAGTTACTTATTAGGAATGTTATTACTGGTCATGCTTCTGATAGCTAGGCCTCCATGCTTTCACTGTGGGGCTCACACAGCAATTGCATGCAGTGGATCAGTTCATCAATGTCAAGATTTTGTTCCTGAGAGTTGTGAGCTCAAGGGTGTGTTACACAGACAGTATAGGTAGTAAATGGGATATTGCCAGCAATAAAAATATAAAAAGTTATGACATTTGATTGTCATTGTTATGCTTAAAACTGTACTGCACCAGCGTTTTCATTAGTTGCTATCAGTTTGCATCCACTGCAGACCGTATGGACCCATTCCGTAATCCCTAATAATGACAGAATCTGTGTTTCAGTTACAGTTTACTGAGTGTGGATCATTGTGATATTCTACATAATGTCATCTCCCACCCCTTCACAATTTGGTTCTATGATCTTGTGTTCTGTTCGCTATAATTTAATGTGATAGTTTTTGTGGTGAAAGACGTTTGATGCTGACCAAAGATAGCCTGGCTTTGTTTGGTCATTGTAGAATTTTGATGGCAATTAAGCACCATAATTTTAAGCAATATATGTGTATCTTGTTCTTTTAATCTGTTCTGCCATGTTTGCCTTGTGTACTTTTTAGTGGTTTAAGGCTTGGTTCTCACCTATGCTTTTTGCTTTTGATCTGTATTTTTAATTGCTTTTTGCGTTGTGCTTTGTGTTTTTTGCATGCGTGTTTTGCGGTTTTTCAGTTTTTTGTTTTTTTTTGTTTTGTTGCTGGGCAGAAAAAAAAACACAACAAAAGCGCACTACCTGTGTTTCAGCAGCTTCTCCATTGAACTCTATTGTATCAAAAACGCTGTTTTTTTGTGCTTAAAGTCCCTGACCCATTCCAAAAAGCATAGATGTGGACATGTTCCATAGAAAACTATGTTAAATAGAGTGTAGTGCATTTCAGCAAAAAGCACTAAACACATTGGTGTGAACCAGGGGTTACATTAAACTTTTTTCTTTTACATTGCAAATGTGAAGCCCCTATTGGCTTAGGGAAAACTGTGTTGGGGTGCAGTGCTCTGTTGAATGGCTATATTTATGTTGTGTGTGACAATTTAAAAAAAAAAAAGTAAAATGTCCTGTTGCCTGTGACAACCAGCTTGCATCTTATATCTTTACAATGTAGGCTAAAATAAATGGTACAATGTAGTTTGAGGATCTTATTTTTGATTTTAGGTTAATTTTATTAGTGGGAAAAAATTACTTGGCAGCGTAGAAAAAGGGAATAAATATCCATGAACTACTCAACTGTCAAGTACTGTTGTTGAGAAAAAAATAAAATTTTTGCTATAACTGCAATAGTTTGTGGAGAGTCTCCTTTTTACTTTTTGAATTGCATTGTTTTGACCCTTCCATACTATATTTCACATGTGCTTCTTATGTTAGGAAATTGATTTGGAATCTCAGTGCATTGCCATAGTGCTGAGTGGTCTCTGCACAGTTCTCTTCCACAGCACCTCATCTGCCAAGGCTGAACAATGAACCGCTACAATGTGTCTTATGTCAGCACAATGGGCTGATAAATCTTTGTGCCTGTGGGAAGGCCTGACCCTGGTGGATGCAGAATGAATCCTGTTCAGTGTTACATAATATCATCTGACACATAGATTAGTCAGTGTTTAGTCTTGTGACAATTGCTAATCCCTCGTACTGTGTATGTTATCTCTATATAAGATCACGCACCTGCTTTTTCTAGTGCGTCCAAAGTTAAAGGGAAAAAAAAACTTGTTAGGGTTTGGAACCTATATCAGGTAATTGTGTTTTTCCCCTTTGGGGGAGAAGCACCCTTTGATATGGTGACCAAATTTCACCACAACAGAATGTGAGGGAAATCCCAAAAATTAGACTGAAAAGCATCTTAAAACGGGGGCTTTTGTTCTGGTGCCAACTGTTGAGCAGATTTCCCTCCGTTTCAGAAAGATTGCCTCTTCCTGTTGTGTCTACAGGGGTATAAGTAAAAGGAAATTTCCCAAATAAGACAAAGCAAGAAATGTTTAAAATGGTTCTAACCCTAAACAGCTATGCGATCACATGATTACAATGTAAGCAGAGCTGTTATGAATCAATCTCATAACAGCTCTGCGTCTCTTCCTAGTGAGCTGTGATTGGTCCACAGCTGTCACATGATACATGGGGCCAATCACAGCACCCTGTACCATGTGACCAGCTCCAGCCAATAATAAATCACTATCAAGCTGTCAAAAACTTAACTCATTGACAGTTCATAAATGAGTTAGATTCATGAGAACAAGCTGTGCATTGCAGGAGGAATCTTTATTTCTCCTGCAAAACAAAGTGTGTGAAAAAAAAAAAAAAACCCTGATCGCCCCCCAGCCCCCCCAGTAGTACAATGTTAGTATGGTAACATTGTACTGTTCTGATAAAAGTATTAAAAAATTAAGAATTCTCAATATAGTATTTTTAAAACATTTTTAAGAGTATTTTTTTTTAACTACTTGCCAACTGCTTACCCGCATTTTGCGGGCGAGCAGCAGCTCTTGGGAAAGTGATGTAATCTTGCGTCGCTTCCTATTTTGGGGTGTGAATGCTCCTGCGCCCCCCGGTGGATCCAGGGAGAGAAGAGAGAATATGGCATTGGGTAAAAACACTACATTTTACACACACACACACACGTTGGATTTGCACCTTTAACCCTTTAATCGCCCCATCACCCAGCCAGTGCCATTAGTACATTATCAGTATATAGAATTTTTCACTGATCACTGTATTCCTGTCACTAGCGTCATCAGATAGGGTCAGTAAGCGTCCCTCCCAGCCAGGGTCAGCCAGTGTTAGATTGCCTGCACACTATCGCACTCACACTACCACCATTACTAGTATAGTGTTTGGACAGATCAATATATTGATCACGAACAAAATTATTATAGTGCTTCCTTTGTATAGTGTCCCCACAAATGCAGAGTTGGCAGGATCGGCCCAGTTCGCTGCCAGCACTAGCGTTTAGGCCCTCTGCTGTTTTTAACGGAAGATTTGTACCAATGTATTGTGCGTCTAAATTGCTTTGGCCCACAATCAATTGCTGCCGACACAAATTCAGCTCTTGCCAATTTGCAAGGAAACCTATCACGGTTTCTGAATTTAAAACTTTTTTGGGACTTACATTCAACATGGGCATTACAAAACAGAATGAATTGCAGTCATATTGGTGCACAGACCCGATTCATCATATGCCCATGTTATCTGCTGTTACATATATGTCCAACATGGACCAGCAATGTACTGGTACGTCGCTGGACTTTGAGTGGTTATACCAGGATTATGCCTGAAGCTACAGGCATCATCCTGCTATTGTGTGTTTCAGCAAATCCTAGTGCCCAATAGCTGCTGAATTATTTTCACAAGCAGCGGGAAGGGACATCCCCCCCCCCCCCCCCCCCCCCCGCTGCCTTCCACAGTTTTCTTGGGCTCTCCTGTCCCACAGGGGATCCACTGGCTGACTCTAGAGCTGATCAGAGACCAGAATGACTTCAGTCATCTCTATAGTCTAAGAAATCGGAAGCTACGAGCATTTCATCACTTCAGTTTTGCAGGATATATACAGCGCCATTGTAAATTGGGAAAGCATCTGATCACACAGATCTTGGTGAGATTAGATAATGTAAGGGCAGAGGAGATATCTAGAGTCTAATAGACTCCAGATTTCTCAAAAAAGAATATATGACAATGCCCATTGACGTTATAGGGGATATTTGCATTCCCTGTGATAGCATTAAAAGCGATCCAAAAAAAAAAATAAATGAAAGGGACAGTGTAAAAATAATTTAAAAAAATCAAAATAACGGAGGAAGCACCCTTGCCCCCCCCTGCGCGCGCAAGCGTTGACCCCCATGACGGTATGTAAACAGCGGTTGCACCATGCATGGCCGCGAACGTCAGATCAAGGGCAGTAATTCTAGTACTAGACCTCCTGTGTAAATATAAATTGGTGACCTGTAAAGGCTATTAAAGCGTCGCCTATCGATAATAAAATGTATGTTCTTTGTTGACATTGCGCCGGCATGTGCAATTTTAAAGCATGTCATGTTTAGTATTTACTCGGCGTATCATCTTTTATCACTTATCAAACAATTGGGCTGTATGTTGTGTTTTTGTGCATTAAAATTCCCAAAAGTGTGTTTTTTTTCCCAAAAGATTTGCATTTGAAAAAATCGCTGTGCAGATAATGCGTGTCGTAAAATTTCAACACCCACCGTTTTATTCTCTAGGGTTCTGCTTTAAAAAAAAAATATATATATACAGTGAAGGAAAGAAGTATTTGATCCCCTGCTGATTTTGAATGTATGCCCACTCACAAAGAAATGATCAGTCTAAAAATCGAATGGTAGGTGTATTGTAACACTGAGAGACAGAATAGCAACAAAAAATTCAAAAGAAATGCATGTCTAACAAACGGTGCACTGATTTGCATGTCCATGAGGGAAATAAGTATTTGATCCCCTTAACAAAATATGACTTAGTACTTGGTGGCAAATCCCTTGTTGGCAATCACAGAGGTCAGATGTTTCCTGTAGTTGGCCACCAGGTTTGCACACATCTCAGGAGGGATTTTGGCCCACTCCTCTTGGCAGATCCTCTCCAAGCCGTTAAGGTTTGGTGGCTGACGTTTGGCAACTCGAACTTTCAGCTCCCTCCACAGATTTTCAATCGGATTAAGGTCTGAAGACTGGCTAGGCCACTCCAGGACCTTAATGTACTTCTTCTTGAGCCACTCCTTTGTTGCCTTGGCCGTGTGTTTTGGGTCATTGTTATGTTGGAACACCCATCCATGACCCATTTTCAAAGCCCTGGCTGAGGGAAGAAGGTTCTCACCCAAGATTTGATGGTACATTGCCGCATTCATTGTCCCTTTGATGCGGTGCAGTTGTCCTGTTCCCCTTCTGTCCCCCAAAGCAGAATGTTTCCACCACTATTTTTGATAGTTGGGATGGTGTTCTTGGGGTCATAGGCAGCATTCCTCCTCCATCAAACATGGCGAGTTGATGCCAAAGAGCTTGATTTTGGTCTCATCTGACCACAACACTTTCAACCAGTCCTCCTCTGCATCATTCAGATGTTCAGTGGCGAACTTCAGATAGGCCTGGACATGTGCTTTCTTGAGCAGAGGGACCTTGCGGGCACTGCAGGATTTCAATCCTTGTTGGCGTAGTGTGTTACCAATTGTTTTCTTTGTGACTGTGGTCCCAGCTGCCTGGAGATCATTGACAAGATGCTCATGTGTAGTTCTGGGATAATTCCTCACTGTTTCCTCATGATCATTGACACTCCACATGGTGAGATCTTGCATGGTGCACCAGACCTAGGGAGACTGACAGTAGTTTTGTGTTTCTTCCATTTGCGAATGATTGCACCAACTGTCGTCCCCTTCTCACCAAGCTGCTTGGCGATAGTTTTGTAGCCCAATCCAGCCTTGTGTAGGTCTACAATCTTACAGCTGGGTCTGTCTCTGGAGCATACCTGCAGCCTCCCTGGATTGGCGACTGCGTCCCCTGTCGTGGACCCTCCTATTTCCTGGTTGAATAAAGCAACCACTATGCCAGTGGAGGAATCTCCTTCCTTTATGCATCCGGCAGACAGTTGGTTACCCGCATGATGTTCACTATTGCTGGCTCGGCTCTTCGACCAGTTTTGTGCACTGCCATGGTGTCCCAGACCCTCACTGAATGGGCCAACCTCATTTGCCATGGCCTGGGGAGGGAGAAAATTCCCCCAGCTTATGTGGAATTGGCGGACCAGCTGGTTCAGGGTCTTACGTTTGTGTGTAACGCATCCCTGGATGTGGCCCCTCCGCTTTCCAAGCTTTCAGTTTCAGCTATGGTGCTTTGGCGTGTACTGTGGCTCAAATGTTGGTCTGCAGACCAGACATCAAAGAAGGTTCTCACGGATTTGCCCTTCCAAGGTGATCACATCTTCAGGGCCACCCTGGACAACATCATTAAAAAAAAAAAAAATCTTACCGGGGTTACTCTCTTCTGCAATCCTGACGGGGGGAAAGAACTGCATCCACAAGCACGGTTCTTTTTTGTGCACCCAAGAAGCTTTTTTAACCCCCCCTTCAGATCTGCGTCTTTGCCACCCCGTGGACCTCCCTGTTTTCTGACAAGTGGGTCCACTGGCGGCTGATTCTGTCTAGTTACAGAATAGAATTCCAGTCTTGTCCTCCATTTGCTGAGTCAAGGGGTGATTGTTCCAGTCTCAGATTTAGAACGGTTTCGTGGGTTCTACTTCAACCTGTTTACGGTTCCGAAAAAAAGGATGGTTTCTCCCGATCCTGGATCTCAAGGCCCTAAACTGCTTTGTGCATGTGTAGAAGTTCAGGATGGAGTCCATTTGCTCCATGGTGGCCTCCCTTTATGTCAATAGATGCCAAAAACTCTCCCTGATAAAGGATGTCTATCTACACATCACCATCTCTACCGGACACCAGCTTTTCCTTCACTTTGCTGTGGGGGTAGAGCATTATCAGTTTTTGGCACTGTCCTTTGGTCTTGCCCCCGCTCCTCGAGTTTTCACTAAGGTGCTGACTCCGGTCCTGGCTTTGCTCAGATAACGGGGGATTGCCATGATTGGTTATCTGGACGATCTTCTACTGAGGGCAGAGTCTCACTCGGCCTTAAGGGACGATGTGGCGATCATGATCAGCACCTTGCAAGAGTTTGGGTGGATCCTGAACATCCAAAAATCCATTCTGACACCAACCAGGAAACTGGAGTATCTGGGTCTGACTCTCAACACTGCGTTGGCCAAGGTGTTCCTTCTGCTGAACAAGCTACAGAAGCTTCAATTGGCGGTTTGTTTGTTGCTGTCCCGCAGGTGGCCCTCTCTTCCCTGTGACATGCAAGTCCTGGGACTGATGGTCTCTGCCTTCGAGGCAGTTCGGTACGCTCAGTTCCATACAAGGACACTTCAGAGGGAAATCTTGTCCAAATGGGACAAGTCCCTCAACTCCTTGGACACCCAGGTTTTTCTGGGCCAAAAGACTAGGACGTTTATGCTTTGGTGGCTTCGGCCTCCTGTCCTTCAGGAGGGGAAATCATTTCTTCCCTTGCATTGGGCGGTGGTCATGACAGACGCCAGCCTGTTCGTCTGGGAAGTGCTGGGGGCAAACTTGGCCCAGGGTCAATGGGCACCGGAATCCCAATTACCAGTCAATGTCTTTGGCGCTTAGGGTGATCAGGCTGTGCCTGCAACAATGGACGGAACATTTTTGGGGGCACCCGGTCTGGATCCAGTTGGACAATGCCCCAGCATTGGCCTATGTCAACCATTGGGGGGGGTGGGACAGAGTGTGGCGGCAGCGCTGGAGGCCTCCTGCCTTCTCAGGTGGGCAGAGCGCCATGTATCGTTTCTCTCTGCCGTGCACATCCCCAGCGTGGAAATTTGGAGGGTGGACTACCTTAGCCACCAAATGTTGGACCAAGGCGAGTGGTCCCATCATCCAGATGTGTTTCTTCAGATTTGCCTCTTGCGGGGCATGCCAGATATGGATCTCCTGGCATCTTCAACAGGCCAAGATTCATGGCCAGAACAAGGGATACGCTTCTGGACACAATGGATGCCCTGGTGGTGTCATGGAGCCAGTATCAGCTCCTCCTATGCGTTTCCTCCTCTCAGGCTTCTACCTCGGCTGCTGCGAAGGATAGAGGCCGAAGGCATTCCGATCATCTTGGTGACTCCGGATTGGCCTTGCCGCCCTTGGTATGCCGATGTGGTGCAGCTGGTCCCAAACGTTCCTTGGTGTCTGCCGCTCAGGGCAGATCTTCTGTCTCAAGGTCCGATCTTCCACCCTGCTTTTTATGGTTACTGGCTTTAAGGACTTGGCTATTGAAAGCCAGGTTCTGAGAGACAGGGGTCTTTCAGTCGGTGATTCCTATGATGCTGAAGGCACAGAAGCCTACTTCTAGGAATATATACCATAGCACCTGGAAGGCATATATTTCCTGTTGTGAGACTGCGGGGGGCTCATCCTCCTGTTTCGGTGGCTAGAATTTTGTCTCTTCTGTAACAGTGTGTTGAGAAGATGCTGCCGCTAAGAACCACCAAGGCCAGGTTTCTGCTGTGGCCATTTTTCTTTCAACGTCCTCTAGCCTCGCACTTTTTGATCCATACTTTTGATCAAGGAGGTAGGCATGTAGGTCTTCCTGTGTGCTCCCTGTTGCTGCCATGGGATCTGAAACTGGTTCTCTTTGTGTTCCAAAAGCCTCCATTTAAGTATATCAGGGAGATTACTTTGCTAACACTGTCCCAAAAGGTGGGCCGTTTTAGTGGCTATCACTTCCGCCCACAGTGTGTTGGAGTTGGCAGCCTTGTCTTGTAGGTCTCCTTATTTGGTGGTGCACAAAGATAAGGTGGTTCTCCGTCCATGTCCTTCCTTTCTACCAAAGTTGGTCTCTGACTTTCATTTAAGCGAGGTCATTGTCCTACCGTCCTTATGTCCTTGCCCTTCGTTTCCTAAGGAGTTCACTCTGGATGTGGTTCCAGCAATTTGAGTATATTTGTCTGTTAGTCCTTTTGGAGGTCGGATTCCCTTTTTGTGATCACGGATGGGCCAAGGAGAGGTGTGGCAGCATCTTCTGCTACCATTTCTAGGTGGATTTGGCAGACAGTGGTTCAAGCTTACGCCATAAGGGTCAGGTTCCTCCCTTTCCTGTAACGGCACACTCTACCCAGGCGCTTAGTGCCTCTTGGGCTTTCAGTCATTAGGCAGCTGTGTCTCAAATCTAAAAAGCAGCTACCTGGTCATCTGTGCACACCTTTACAAAATTTTACAAGGTGTATGTCTTTGCATCTTCAGATGCATGTTTTTTTCTGCTAAGTATTGCAGGCAGCTGTTTGAGGTTTTTGTTCTCTTTTGGGAGTTGTTTTCTGGTTGGGCTCCTGTGTTTCTGTTGAGCTCCTGGTTTTAGCCTTAGTTTTTCTCACCCCTCACTGTTTGGCACTGCTTTGGAACGTCCCTATGATCGAGAATGTAAGATGCTGTGTCCGTCAAAGAATGAAAGCAAAAACAGGATTTTTTTCATTTTTGTTTTTTACCGTAAAATCCCTTTCTCTTAGTTCATTGACGGACACAGCACCCACCCTGTCAATTTTTTTTCTTATTTGCTGACACTTCCTGTTACTAACTGGATTGCCTATGCAGACAGGGGGTTTATATCAGCCAGGACTGGCCATAGGAGGCGCTGAGTTTCTTTTTTCAGCTTGGTGTCCTACTCTTGTAGGTGGTGATATAACCCTATGCTCAAGAATGGAAGATGCTGCGTCCGTCAATGAACTCCGAGAAAGAGATTTTACGGGGAGTAACAAAAAAAATCCTGTTATTTTATTAGTCGGGTACACGATCTTAAAATGGTTGTAAAGGCAAAATGTTTTTTACCTTCATGCATTTTATGCATGAAAGTAAAAAAACCTTCACTATGCAACTCATGCCTCAGCCCCCTAAAACCTTCATGAGCCCAATCCTGAGCCAGCGATGTGCCCGAGAGCAGTTGCTGTCCCGTCTTTCTTCCTCCTAACTGGCTTAGAGATGGCAGCGGGAGCTATTGGAGGGAGAGAGTGGGGGGCAGGTCAAAGCCCTGCTGTCTGTGTTTATGGATGCAGGCAGTGGGGCTTGGGAGCGAGCCCGCATGAGTACTCCCCTAGGGGTACTCAAAGGGGGGAGGAGCCAAGAGTGCCGGTGGAGGACCCTAGAAGAGAAGGATCAAGGCTGCTCTGTGCAAAACTATTGCACAGAGCAGGCAAGTATAACATGTTTTGTTTAGAAAAAAAAAACCCCTTTGTTATTTTAAGCTGACCACACACTGGTTAATTTTGGCTGGTTCCTGACAAACAGACCGAAGTTTGCTTCATGAGTAACTCTTTGGCATTCTCTTCCCTTACATCCTTTAAATTAAAAAATGGAAGGAGACTTGAAAAATTGTCAGCCAAACAGCAGCTGCATTCAGTCAAATGTAACCTCTATTCCAGTATTCTGACAGCCATCCTAGGCCACTGTCCAAATGCAATAGTCCCAGCGGGAAGATTCGTCCATCTGTGCTGTTTTTTGATTAGGTGTGTATCGGCAGCCTTAGTTGTGAAGCAATGCTAGAATTTTTAGCCCATATATTGTAACCGTTATCTACAGATGTGGGGAATAGTCTTTTGTATCTGACTTTTATTGCTTTTTTGTGCAGTAAAGAATGTTACTTTTTTGTTATTAGCTTTTAACTTTGTCTATCGATATCTCATTCTGCAGCTGACCTCTTGAATAGAACTAGTAGTATCACTTTGGGGGAGGCTTTTGGTACAGAATAACTTGTGCCATGCCCATCCCCTTCTCTCGAGTCTTTAAAATTTGTAACTGAATGCACATCTGCAACTGTCTGTGTTCCCTTTTTTGTTTTTTTTGTGTGTGATTTTAAAATTAGTGTGTGTATATATAGTTTGGATGATTCTAGATACTGTAGCCTAGAGGTGGGGATTAGGGAGGTGGTGGTGTATTAGGGATTGCAATTTCACCTGCATATTGGAGGGCTTGGTCTAAACTGGGCCGTCCAACGAGTGGGTGGGAGTAGAGTGAAGGTTACCTGTTGTTTCTTCTGGCTTCTGGATAGAGCGTGAAGAATATTTATGTCGCTCTCCTGGCTTACTGATCTAAGAAACCAGTAACAATGACGGTCTCCTTTTCTAACTGCTCCTTTCTGTCCGGTGTGCAGTGACAGAGTAATATATACCCTCTCTCTAGACCTTGGCAGTTCTATCCGATGGATTACATGTGGAAAGAGTTTTGTCCTGTCATCCTCATAGTGAACTCTCACTGCTGCTGCTGTTCTCGGGACTGCCCTGGAAGTCAGGTGGGTCAGTGACCATCAGCAGGGGTTTTAACCTTTACATTGTTTTGTGTACTCTGCTCTGTTATTCCAGTTCTGCGGTTACCACAGTGTTTTGGATTTATTCCACTCTTTAGTAGATAAAATATCTTTTAATGTGCTCTTTCGCAATCTTTTATCTGTCACGCTAGGGGACCTTCTTACATGTTCAAGAATTCCTGTCTGTCACATACACTGCAAAGTAGCAGTTTTCGTTTTAGCAAATATTACACACACATATCACATATATATTTTCTTGATGCCTAACAAAGAATTTGGTTTGTAATTCACTAAATAGTATTTGGGAGCTACAGATCACTTCTCACGTACTTTCAGCGGTTCTCAGGATTAACTATATAATAAACTGCAGTTTGATAATATTTGAAGCAAGTACTTTTTTTTGGCTTGCCTTTTTTTTTTTTTTGGCCATACTAGCAAAAGTGTGCCTGTTGGTTACACAAGATGAAGAATATGCAATTCGAGTAAAGTGTATTGCCACCTTTGCAGGCAAATTTGAGATACCCCCAGTGCTATGTGTGTTCACGCAGCAATAAGATAAGAGGGGAGATTTAGTTTTATATATCTGTGTGTGTGTGTGTGTGTGTGTGTGTGTGTGTGTATGTGTGTATATATATATATATAGATATCTGTGTGTGTGTATATATATATATATATATATATATATATATATATGTGTGTGTGTGTGTGTGTGTGTGTGTGTGTGTGTGTGTGTATGTATATGTGTGTATGTATGTATATATATGTGTGTATGTGTATATATATGTGTGTGTATATGTATGTATGTATATATGTATGTGTATATATATATATATATATATATATATATATGGGAGAAAGAGCAGTAGTTTTTTTTTCTTTCGGGGGTTGTGTTTTTGTTTTTGTTTTTTTTACACTTCTCTAGTTTTTTGGGCTGTATAGGCAGCTTGCAATGTAAAATTGCAGCCTAATAGCTTACCATGGAGAATTGGGGGACCGGCTTGTTTCAAAAGTGATTTTAACAGCAAACAAAGCTCCCCAGCCCCCCCTTAACATTGCAAACGTATGTGTCGGGGCAGTGTAATTATAAGAATAAATTTGTAATATTTGAAACTGTTGAGACTTTTTGTACATGTTGTGTTGCATATTGTACTTGTATATAGGTTAGGTTCACACTTGTGCGGGAAGGTGTAGGAATTGCATCTATTCCTGCAACCACCCACAGCCAAAACAGGTTGCTCTTTTACGTTTATTTATGTAATTCCCACGCATCTAAACATGCAGTGCATTTGTAGCTCCGGGAATTCATATGGTGCAAAAGTGCCATGCGATTTCCCAGCGGCTGTGGTTTTAAAAAGGTGCAGGGACCTTTTTTCTTACGTTTTCCCACAGATACTGCAGTCCATTCAAGTGAATAGGCTGCTGTGCCCGCACAGATTGCACAGGTGTGAATCAAGCCACCTATGAATATTTGTCAACATTTATTTATTATTTTCTTTGTAGGGGCGCTTTTTTTTTGCTGTGTTGAGTTATTTCAGGGCCATATCAGATTGTGGTTTTGCTATTGGCAATATAACATCATGGGCAGAATCGCCAAAAGAGGGGCTCCCCCCCCCCCGTATGGAGTAATTTCTTTGTTGACCTAGAATGCTACAAAATCTCACTTGCTAGAGAGGAAGCAGCAGCTTGCTGGAAATAGCAAATATAAATGGTCTGTGCCAAGCTTTCTTCTTTTCTATCTGCGATTTTGTTACTTTAAGACTTCATGCAAACGGTTATAAAAATGCCAGTAGCGTTAGCTGTAGAATGCTGTGCTAAAAAATGCAAGTTTTGTCACTTCTTTAGTGTTTTTGTATTCGCGTTTTTAGTGTTATTCAGCGTTTGTGGTTTTTAGCGTTTTTGACAAAACTATGCTCCCACAAAAGCTTGAGGCTCAAAAATGCTCAGAAACGCCATCTGCGTTTATCAGCATTAGAACGTTTTTACAGCTGAAAACTCCTTTTCGGACAGTAGTTCTTGGGGGGTTTTCCCATCCTGAAAATACCCCTGCCAAAAACTTTGATAAAAGCCTATGCATGAACACACAGGATAACATGCTGGGGAGTTTACTGTCTGTAGAAAAAAAAAACATCTGATGCCCAAAACAGCAGCTATAAAAACGCCCAGTATGTATGAGGCCTAATTAGGTACGCCTGAATAAAACAAGTAGCATTTGGATTAGTTTTGTACAAGCTGAATCCAGATGTGCATGCTACAGCTTCAGTCATGATGGAAGAGCGTTTTAATCCAGAATGTGTGCTGAAAACACTATGCACATTTAGTCAAATTTTCAGTTTACTACTGGGTTCCCCAGAGTGTCTGATTCAAGCACGCACATTTTTTCTCCTGTGATATGTTACTTTTTGTTTAGGTGCCATTAGTTGCATATATTTGTATTGGCAGCGTTATAACTACTACAGTCCCTGTAATGATATACAGTGGATATACAAGTCTACACACCCCTTTTAAAATGTCAGGTTTCTGTGATGTAAAAAATGAGACAATTAATTTCAGAACTTTTTCCACCTTTAATGTAACCTATAAACTGTACAACTCAGTTGAACAACAAACAAATCATTTAGGTGGAGGGAAGTAAAATAAAATAATATGGTTGCATAAGTGTGCACACCTTTAAACTAATACTTTTGTTGAAGCACCTTTTTGATTTTATTACGGCACTCGGTCTTTTTGGGTACGAGTCTATCAGCATGGCACATCTTGACTTGGCAATATTTGCCCACTCTTCCCTGCAAAACACCCCAAATCTGTCAGATTGTGAGGGCATCTCTTCAGATCACTCCACAGATTTTCAGTCAGATTCAGGTCTTGGCTCGGGCCGGACTATTCCAAAACTTTAATCATCTTCTGGTGAAGCTATTCCTTGGTTGATTTGGATGTATGTTTTGGGTCGTTGTCATGCTGAAAGATGAAGTTCCTCTTCATGTTCAGCTTTCTAGCAGAAGCCTGAAGGTTTTGTGGCAATATTTGCTGGTATTTGGAACTGTTCATAATTCCCTCTACCTTGACTAAGGCCCCAGTTTCAGCTGAAGAAAAACAGCCTCAAAGCATGATGCTGCCACCACCATGCTTCACTGTGGGTATGGTGTTCTTTTTGTGATGTGCAGTGTTGTTTTTGCGCAAACATAACTTTTGGAATTATGGCTAAAAAGTTCAACCTTGGTTTCATCAGACCAGAACACATTTTCCCACGTGCTTTTGGGAGACTTTAGATGTGTTTTTGCAAAATTTAGAAGAATAAGAAGATGTTTCCGTTTTGCCATGCAACCCCATAGCCCAGACATATGAAGAATATGGGAGATTGTTGTCACATGTACCACACAGCCAGTACTTGCCAGATATTCCTGCAGCTCCTTTAATGTTGTTGTAGGCCTCTTGTCAGCCTCTCAGACCAGTTTTCTTCTAGTCTTTTTATCAATTGTGGAAGGACATCCAGTTATTGGTAATGTCACTGTTGCACCATATTTTCTCCACTTGATGACTGTCTTCACTGTGTTCCATGGTATATCTAATGCCTTAGAAATTCTTTTGTACCCTTCTCCTGACTGATACCTTTTAACAATGAGATCCCTCTGATGTTTTGGAAGCTGTCTGTGGACCATTGTTTTTTTACTGTAGGATGAGACTAAGAAAATGTCAGGCAAGACCTACTAGAACAGCTGAACTTTATTTGGGGTTAATCAGAGGCACTTTAAATGATGGCAGGTGTGTACTGGCTCATATTTAACATGATTTTGTATGTGATTGCTTAATTCCAAACACAGCTACATCCCCAGTTAGAGGGTGTGCACACTTATGCAACCACATTTTTTTTGGGTTTTTTTTATGTTTACTCCCCCTTTAAGATTTCAGTTGTTTTTCAATAGCGTTGTACAGTTTATAGGTCACATTAAAGGTGGAAAAAGTTCTGAAATGATTTACCTTTGTCTCATTTTTTTTTTTTTACATCACAGAAACCTGACATTTTAACGGGTGTGTAGACTTTATATCTACTGTAGTATGTATCACTCCAATAGTACTCATTGCTATGTAGGGTGATGGTTCATGATGGAAGCTAAAGAAACATTTACGTCTCTATTGGTGGTTGCCCAGTGTGTCTTGTTGCTATGTCTGTGAATTTCACAGGCTTGGGACAAGGTAAGGACATTTGAGGCCCTAACCTTAAATTGCTTATTGCAGCCCCAAATGCTGCCATGGGCATCATTAATAAAGGTGCAAAAGAAATTGGGTGGCATGTACTGCTGCTTGTAGTTGGCCTAGAGCAGGGGTGTCCAAACTTTTTTCAAAGAGGGCCAGATTGGATGAAGTGAACATGGTGGAGGGCCGAACATTTTTCCGAACATTCTTTGAACCATTACAATTAAATGCAAATAAATTATTTTATGCCAAGTTAATTGCAAACGACATACTTTTCATTTCATAACATTAAGATCAACTGACAGCTGAGTTTTCACAATGTATTGAAAATAAATTTAAAAAAAACTTACCTGCACTAATGTGAAGGGTGAAAAAGGTAGCTGGAGCGGAAGTCTCTGCTCGGCAGCCGGGAGGGGAAGAGAAACACACTTCACGCTGGAAGCCCGGCCCTGACGTCACCACCCTCTGTCGCTCCCAGCGCGGCGCAGTCACGCATGTGCACTGCTCTCAAGCAGAAGACTGTCTGCCACAGAAGGGAGGGCCGTGCGACAGCCGCATTTACACAGACCAGGGAGAACGTGCCGCAGTCAGGCATGCGCACTGCCCTTTGCTCTCAAGCAGAAGACTGTCTGCCATTGAAGGGAGGGCCACATTACACAGATCAGGGAGGGCTGTTGGAGGGCCGTATTAAACCGACCCCCGGGCCGTAAATGGCCCGCGGGCCGGACTTTGGACATGCCTGGCCTAGAGAAATGACTTTTTCTTTGATCCAGCCTTGAGTGCAATCAGAAATTTGTTTTGTTGACTGTATTTTTTTGGGATGTGCATTAATTGTAAGCTCTAATGAGCAGGGCCCTCCGTTTCCTCTTGTACCAAATTATATTGTAACTGTAATGTCTACCTTCATTTTGTAAAGCTCTGCGCAAACTGTTGGCGCTATATAAATCCTGTATTATAATAATAATTTATACTAATTTAGCAAATAAAATTTTTTTTTTTTCGCACATCATCTCGGTACAGAAGGTTTTACTATTGTCAGCACGTAAAAACAAAAGTCATATTCTTGTTGCATGGAACTTTTAAACCTTCACACAAATACATTGTGGTGAGAACAGGGCTATTGATGAACAGCGTTAAAATTTTTTAGTAGTAATTTTCAGTCATAGTGTAACTGTCCATCCTGCCCTAAATACACTGAACTTCCTTTGTACAGAGGAATCACATTATTTGTTTTTTTTTTTTTGTTTTTTTTAATCTTTTATACATTTTTTCCAATACAAAAAGAGCATCTAATGCACACAGAAATAAATAGAACTTCACCAATACATAAATTCTATTTGCTTCATCTTATCCCCTGCCCCACCCTTCCTCCCACCCTCCCTCCTCCAATTTCCCCAGTCCATACCGAAATCCTAGTTTTTATCCTTTCTTGTGATTATCTGTCTATACCTGTATCCCTTCCCTCCCATCTCCTTCTCTCTGTCAGGTACTCCATTAAAACTCCCTCTAATACTCTTCCACCTATATTCCCACCAGTTCCAGATATCTTTTTAGATGTTTTGAAAATTAACCAGCTACTTCACATTTTCCAAAATTTTTCTATTCTCTTCTCAATATGACACAGCTCCTCCATCCTGTAAATATTTTCCACTCTGTCAACCCAGTCATTTATTCTTGGTGGGTCTGGGCAAGCCAAAATTTGGGAATCAAGCTCTTAGCCGCACTGATTAGATGATATAGTACCCTATTCTTATGTAGTTCTACTAAAGGTTCAAATGTATAAAATAAACATGTCCACGGGTCTCTCTGTACAGTAATCCCACATTTCCAGCATATATTGTAATAGTCCCTTTCAGTAGTCCTGTATTTTTGGGCAATCCCACTATATGTGTACCATTGTTCCCTTTTCCCCACATCCTCTCCAACATAAAGGTGAAACATCTACTTGTTGTTTGTGCCTTTCTCTGTGTAATATACCATCTAGCAAAACATTTGTAATTCATTCCAACTGTGCTCATATTAGTCATTTCATGTGTTAATTTGAACATTGTATTCTTTTGTTGCTCGTTCACTTTTGTTCCAATCTCCTGTTCCCATTTTTCCAAGAACTCAGGAGGATCAGTACCATCCATATCCACAAGAATGTTATAAATCCTGGAGGTGCCTTGTTTAGGAACTATAGTTACATTCAACAGTTTTTCAAATGGATACAGATCCTCCGACATCCTCATTGGTTGTGGGAGTGTTGAAACAAAATGACCTAATTGGCCATACCACAACTCGTCTAATGTGAAAGATAAATCTTTTTTTTTTTTTTAAGTCAGAAAAAGTCTGCAATTTCCCCTTATTCAGTATATCTTTCAAATGTTCTTTCTGATCTTTAATCCATTTCCCAGAAATATTATCCTTCTCTGGGGTGAAATGCTCTGTTCCTGCCAAGGGAATCATAACTGAATTTCTGTCCCTTTTGCTTATACATTCTATCCCAAACACTTAAAACTTTCTTTGGCAGTGGACTAATATTCACATCTAATGTGCAGAATTTATGTGGTACCCAAGCCATCTTCCATAACTGTGCCTTACTCAGGATCCCTTCCATATTCACCCAACCTTTCCCTTGTAAATTAAATATCCAGTCTATTATTCGTGATAATAGCATCGCTAGATAATATTTAACATTTGGCATACACAAACCGCCACTCCCTTTTGCCCTACACAATACCTCATACCTAATTCTCGGTTTCTTATTGGCCCAGATAAACTTAAGTATCTTCCTTTTATTATCCCGAAGAAAGATCCTGGTAGATGTACTGGAAGCATGTGGAACTTGTACAGGATTTTTGCTACTATCACCATCTTTACCAGGTTTATACGACCTATCCTGGAAGCTCTCCAGCTCCTCTTTTATTCCATTTACTAAAGGGATATAATTTTGCCTGGTACATGGCTTTTATTGAAGGAGTTAGTTTTATTCCCAAGTAGCCTATTTCCTTTTCCCTCCAAGTAAATGGAAAGTCTTTTTGTAGACTTGGTATATTGATGTTTAAGATCTCTGACTTTGCAAGGTTTATTTTCAGATTTGATAGCTTGCCATACTGTTTTAATAATCATTAAACTAGGCAACGTTATTTTAGGATTTACAATATAGACCAACATGTCGCCTGTGTATGCTGCCACCTTATGCTCCACTTCCCCAATCTTTATTCCTGCTATGTCTACACTCTTTCTTACCCTCACCAGAACAGGTTCCAGGGATAAAACCAATATTAAAGGAGAAAGTGGGCATACTTGTCTGGTTCAATTATACATTTGACCTGAGAGAGGGATCCGTTGACCTTAACCGCCGGAGCGCTATAAAGCCCTTTTATCCACTTTAACATTTTAGGCCCTATTCCTAAGATCTCTAGCGTATCAATCATGAAACCCCAGTTATCCCTGTCAAAAGCCTTTTCGGCATCAATTGACAGGAATAATGTTGGCAGTTTCTCTCTTTTACTCTTTGTGGGAGCAGCAATGATCTCAGACCACTGTCCCTACCTTCTCTTCCTGGAATGAATCCTACCTGATTCAGGTGTATCCATTCCAGCATCAACTCCTTCAGTCTGGTTGCAAATAGCTTAGCGTGTCAATGTTTAGTACGGATATGGGCCTGTAACTGGCACATTGTGTGCTACCGTCCCCCTCTTTAAGTATAATTGTTATATGTGCCTACAGTGACTCCTCCCTCATTCCAGCCCCTCCCCTATTGCATTCATATAACCACACATTTTAGGGACTGAGATCTCTAATTTATTTTATAATAACCCACAGTATATCTGTCCGGAACAAGGCTCTTTCCTTTAGCCTTATTTTTTTAGGGCCAAGGTGGTTTCCTCCAGGGTACTAGGTCTCTCTTGGGCCTCTAATTTTTCTTCTGCTATTCTTGGCAACTCCACTTCATTTAAATATTTTGTCTGTTTTTCGTCTTTTCCTCTTCTGTTCCTTTTTGGTTTTTGGGGCTCACATCGTACAGCCGGCTATAATATTTTTGGAACTTGTTAGCGATATCAGTGGTGGCGTACACCATTTCCCGTTTGTCATCTTTAATTTTTTCTATAAAGTTTTTGGATTTCTTTTCCTTTAGTTTCCTCATTAAGTATTTTCCGGGTCTATTCCCCTACTGATATCTTTCTTTTAAGACGCTGTTGAATATCCTTCTCGACTCCTGTTCCATAAGATCTTTTAATTCTTCTCTTTTAATATTTATCTTCTGATATTCCTTTTGGCCGTCTAATCCTATGTATTCTCTCACTTTTTTTACTTTTCTGTCGCTGATCTTCCCATTATTGGATTACATACTCTATTTTCTCCCGTAAGTCCTCTTCCTCGCGAACATTTCCACCATTTTCGTTTTTGTAGGTATTTGTGACACTTTCTATGTTTATAAATTCTTTAGTCTGATTCTCTTCCAGTATCCCAAATGACAATCTAGCTTGATCTCCACCATACTTTTTAATTCCTTCATCCTGTTTCTCCATGGTTTGGGTCTCTGTCTTTTCTCCTGCAGAGGCATGTATTTTCTTATTGTACTTGTATTTGCATTTGATTGGGTTTTTTTTAATCCCCCCCCCCCCCTAATAGATCTACTCTTCGTTTCATATAAGGATTTACCGTTAGAAGGAAAGACCCTTTTTTTCTTCTGATGGCTTTTACAGCCTCATTTGTGTTACTTTGGAAGTAGTAATAATCTAGCCTGTTTCACCAACCACTAAACACCCCAGCTCATGTAATCCTCGCATAGTTCTCCATCCGCCCCATTGCACAGGGGAATTTTAGATTGCAACAATTGTATCAGGAACAATAAAGGATTAAATGTCCTGCTGTTACGGCAACTCACCACTACCTTCCATGCCTACTGTATAGGATTGTTCAATCCCGCTGCACTTTCCGTCCCGACCGATGTCTCCAAGTCCTGTTCCAGGAGGGTCCAGGTGGATCATTTTGGGGGAGCTGTGTAAAAATGGCCTGGGGTGTTTCAGAGTCTCCCAAGGCTGCTGTCTCACTTCTCTCCTATTCCTTTAGGACAATTTGCCACATTCAAAATTGCTGCCATAGTCCCCTGGGCTGTCACATGGGTGGTCACTTGGTCGGTCACATGGACGCTCTCACCGTCCCCTTCTCCTTTGGCACTGCCGCCTCCAGCTCCTAGTTTGTCAGTGTCCGGGGAGTACAGCGCTCCTTTTCGACCACTGCCACCTGCGACTCTCCCCAGGGCTCCTCCAGTCAGCACCAGCACCCCTCATCGGCCACCTCCAGGACCGCCCACACTCAGGGTCCGCACGGGATCCGACATTGCACCAGCCTGGAGCTCAGGTAAGGCAGCTATTGTCACGCATGGTGGGCGTCTGGAGCTCCTACTCCTCATGGCGCCCAAGAGTCACATTATTTGTGTCCATAAGTATAAATGTGTCGAGCAGCAAATGGGAAGATATTGGGATTAGGCTAAAGGGTTATTTTAATTTTGTATTGTGACATGAATTTACCATCATTTTATCCTATGTGTACTTATATTTGGGTAGTTATTTCATTTAAAATTATTTATTTCACATTTTACATTTTGGCAACATAGACCTGTGCAATAAATGCACCGAGTAATATTACCAACAGTCCCTGTCCAACAAAGATGCTCCAAGTCTAGTGTCCCTCCCTGTCATGCCCATCTGTACATGGAGCTTGCTTAGTAATAAGGTTCCTTTTCACACAAGCTTTGTCTGCTCCGTTCAGCAGGGAATTTGTGGACAGGTTGGAGCTGAATGGGACAGATGTTAGTTGTGACATCCGTGCATGTTCCATTTTTGTACACGTTTTGATAGCAGACTATTGCAGACCTGTGATAGGTCTATGGTTGGTAGTCCTTTTCTGTTGTATTTTTTTTTTTTTTTTTTTTGGGGACATAAATGGACTTGGCTGTAGGCAAATTATAAAGGCATACAAGTCAGTTTATATCTGCCTGGCCATGTACAATGTGGAAGTGAATTTATAATGAATGCTGCAGACCAAATGGTATGATGTACACACATTACCAGTCAGTGAGTGGTTTGCCAACCTCTATCTCTCTACAGACATGTTGATCATGGCGTGAGGTTTTTCTTCTGCTGTAAACCAGTTTAACCAGATTTAGCTATTGAAAATTATTTATCAGTGGTACATCTATACAAGTTACTTGCAATTAAAGTGATTTCCTCTTCATGTATTTACAGGGTGTGAAGCCAGCCAGCTTTGATAAGGTTGCCATTCCAGAGGTGAAAGAAATCATCGAAGGATGCATTCGTCAGAATAAGGATGAAAGGTTTGCAAAGATGCCTTAGGTTTATATGATGTGTAACATCCCTGGAACCAGTTTCTTCATAAAGTTTTTCAGTATGTTTTTTGAGTTAAAAAACTGGAATGCTACAGTACAAACGTCTCACCTACTTATGCAGGCCCTTACAAGTGTAACTCCTGCCAAAAATGTTTTTTTAAAAAGTTTGATTAGACGAGGAAAGGTTAAAACTAGTGGTGCACTGAAATTAAACTTCTGGTGCTGAAACTGAAAATTCAGGTTGTACTTGGCCGAAAACCGAAATGGACAGTTTATAAAAATATATATTTTTCAAATGCAATTAAAAAAAAAAAAAAATACAAAACATAAAATAAAACCCCAATTTTTTTGTAAAATACGAAAGATTGTTATGCAGAGTAAATACCCAACATGTTATGCTTTAAAATTACGCACATTCGTGGAATGGCGCCAAAAATACGGTCCTTAAAAAAATCTCCATGGGTGACACTTTAAACATTTCTACAGGTTACCAGTTTAACGTTACAGAGGAGGTCTAGTGCTAGAGTTATTGCTTTTGCTCTGACGTTCACGACAATACCTCACTTGTGTGATTTGAACATCGTTTACATATGTGAGCGGCACGTACGTCTGCAGTTACCGCTATGCACGAGCACAGGGGGACAAGGGCACTTTAAACATTTTTTTTTAATTATTTATTTTATTACTTTTTTTTTTTTTTACACTGCCCCTTTACATTTTTTTTTTTTTTTTAAATCACTTTTATTCCTATCACAAGGAATGCATGCATCCCTTGTGATAGAAATGGGCAGTGACAGGTCCTCATTATGGAGAGATAATAAGACCCCACATCTCTCCTCTACAATGTAAAGCATTAGATCAAAAAAAGCATTGATCTAGTGCAGAGGTCTCCAAACTTCATAAACAAAGGGCCAGTCCTTCAGACTTTAGGAGGGCTAGACTGTGGGAGTAGAAAATGCCCCAAAGTTAGTGGGAGTCCACAATGTCTCAGAGTTGATGGTCGGTGAGAGTTAAAAAAAAAAAAAAATTAGTACATGTGGTCAGTAGGAGTGCCCCATTGTTGGTGTCAGTGGAAGGAATTGTTCTCCAACATTGGTGTCAGTGGGATCAATGGTGCCCCATTGTTTGTGTCAGTGGGAGGAATAGTGACCCAACATTGGAGTCAGTAGGAAAGATGGTGTGACGTTGTTGGTGTCGGTGGGAGGAACAGTGCCCCATCATTGGTGTCAGTGGGAGGAATAGTGCCTCAAGGGCCAGACAAATGCAAGCAAAGGACCACATCTGGCCCTCGAGCTGCAGTCTGGAGACCACTAGTGCTTTAAAAAAAAAAAAAGGCCTTGTTTACAAGGCGCTGGATCCGGAAGTGATGTATGACGTCGCTTAGATCCTCCAAGGGCATAAAGATGAGTTGGAGGCCATCTTTCCTCCACTGGTCTCTATGCCCAGCGCCGGAATCGCTGAATGGGTTCTCGGGTAAGGCTGAGAACCACCGGGTGGCAGCGGCGAGGGGCAGGGTTATTTTCGGGTACCTGTATTGGTGCTTATTTTCATATCGACCAATAGGGATGTTTTCGTCCGAAACATTTCAGTCTCCAAAATTTTGGTGCATCCCTAGTTAAAACCTCTGTAATGTTTTTGCTTCAGATTTCCCCATTCTCCCAGTCTCAGAGAAACAGGAAGTACATGGAAGCCTTCCCAAAATGAGGCGAAATCCCATCTTTGACAGTTGTCACCAGAACATGTCCCCATTGGAAATTATGCATCCTGTTTCAATAACTATCGTAAAATTGTGCATTCTCCCCAGGTGACAGTGGCCCACAGGACAAAAACTGAAGTTGGCTAAGGGATACAGATAGCAATAAAAACCGGACACAAGTCTGTAACCCTTGCCCATTCTGTCAGTTCTAAACTTAAGAAAAACGTTTTGTCTGAAGTTATACTTAACTTTTTTGCATTTATCTACTGTTTATTACTTTATGTCACTTTATGCCAGTGAATAGCAGGGTGGGATTTAATTTTGTGTTTGGAGTTAGTGCATCCTGAGCAAATATTCTTTACATCTATGTCATCCTAATATTGGTTGTTATATATGTCTGTCACATTGTGAAGCATCAGTGTGTGGTCCACTCATGTTTGTACTCTGATCTCCCTGAAGTTGTTGATTTTGTTTGGTTAGGTATGCCATTAAAGACTTGCTGAACCATGCCTTCTTCCAAGAGGAGACTGGGGTGCGAGTGGAACTGGCAGAAGAGGATGATGGAGAAAAGATAGCCATTAAGCTGTGGTTGCGTATTGAAGATATCAAGAAATTAAAGGGCAAATACAAGGATAACGAAGCCATAGAATTTTCCTTTGACTTGGAGAGGGACGTCCCTGATGATGTAGCTCAAGAAATGGTGAGCTTTCCTCAATTTCTGTCCTGTAAACCATATAATGCTAAAATATCAAGTCTTTGGATTTTGACTGTTAAGATACACGTAACTGATTTTTATTTACCTGCATTTTGCTGCTAATATTACAGCATCCGTTGTGGGATGTTGTGACTGAGATGAAGCATAATGGTGAACAATTGGCAGACTGTTTTTGAGGAGATTCTCTTCACTTCCTGTCTGTAAGACACAACAGGAAGTGAGAGGAATGTCCCCAGTGTTATTGTTGAAAAATCTATTCTCCCATACTGTTCCTGTGATGACCCAAAAATTTTGATATCCCACCTTCTGGTTAATGGGCACATAGAGGGTGAGTCTCTAAAGGATTATCTTTACTTACATTAATATCTGCCTCAAAATAATGCAGAAATTTTAAGATGAAGAGATTAGGTGGGGCAGAATGCGAGAGTAAACTGCAAGTGTTTTAACAGTACAAGGTTTTCTGACTAGTTGGTGTAATAAACCATAGGTCAATTCAACGGTTATCAAATGCGATAGTTGTGTTTTTTGGAGTGCATACAGTAAATACATGAGATATAGCCGAAAAATTGAGATAAATGGTGAGAAATGAAATTCCGTGCACACTTTCTTATTAAATATGTGGTGTTAGTGGGTGATGAAAACATGGCTCAACCATGGGGTTTTTATAGTGTTACCCCTGGCTGACAGAACTCCCCCCCTTTTGGTGTAGAGGAGAATCTGTCATGGGATTCATACCCGCATGCTCCAGCTGGATTGGTAAGTAGATGCCCCCTCCCTTCCATCTCTGGACGCGGAGTGGTGTGTGGGTTCTCCCTGGAGTGGTCGTTCTTTATGGGGTTCTCCTCCTCTACAGGCCTGGACTCCTGATCCTACCATCCCCCCCCCCCCCCCCCGGCTGGTTGTGCTATTGGGGCGTTTGTGAGGTTGCAGTACCTCCTGGTAGCGGGTAGCCCTTCCTGTGTTACTGTATGGCCAGGCGGCCTCCTGGAATCTGCCAAAGGGTGTCTGCCAGTGCTTTGCGATGCCCCTTTTTGCATCTTGCGTGGTCATTATGAGCAGCGCTTTGGTGACATATGGTGTTGGCTTCAGCAGCAGGCAACTGAGGTATGCTATCCTGTGCTGCTGCATAAGAGAGTAGGTTTGAGACCCCCTTTTCCCAGTCGGTGCTCAGTTTGTCCCCCCGAGGGTGTCCGCACCGCGCGGTGGGGCTGCTGGAAAAATTTAGGCCAGGGATTTACAGCCTACTGGAAAAAAAAAAATTGGTGCTGCTCTGCATTGTTCTAGGGGCGCAATGCAGTGAGGCAGACAGACGCAGGACTGCATGCCTGAGTAGGTCTCCAGGCCGTTGTACTCAGGGGAGGAGGCTTCCTCTGTCACCATTATCTGTGGGAATAGACATGGGGGCCTCTCCACTCAAGGTGGTACCACTTGCATTACTGGTTGTAGTTTTTCCTGGGGTTGCTGCTGCAGTTGGCTGTCCCTTCTGCGACCCACAAGTCGACGGGTGCCCCATGGTGTTTCATCGGCCTAGTCTTGTCTGTGCACGTGTTTCCAAACTTTAAAAATGTAGTAGATTTACCCACTCCTCATTATTGCACTGCTTGGGGACATCCCTGTTTGGTAATGGATAAAGAAAAAACAGCTGTGTCCGTCAATGAACGTAAGAGGAAACGGGATTTTTTTTGTTACTTGTCATAAAGTCCCTTTCTCTGAGTTCATTGACGGAAACCACAACCACCTCTGTATGGAGTTTTCTCCTTTAGCACTGCTTGTGATTGACTGGGTTGCCTATAGCAGAGAGGGGGTTTTATGGACTGCCCATAAGAGGTGCTGAATTTTTTTCTGCCTAATGTCCTACTCCTGTAGGTGGAGATATAAATCCCTGTTTGTGTTCATTGATGGTCACAGCTATTTCTTCTTTATCCACTACCAAGCAGGGATTTATATCTCCACCTACAGCAGTAGGACACTAGGCAGAAAAAAAATTTGGCACCTCTTATGGGCAGTCCTCTCTGTGCATAAAACCTCCTCTCTGCTATAGGCAACCCAGTTAATCACAAGCAATGCCAAAGGAGAAAACTCCTTAGAGAGGTGGTTGCTGTTTCCATCAATGAACTCAGAGAAAGGGATTTTACAGCAAGTAACAAAAAAATCCCGTTTTCTCTTATGTTCATTGACGGACACAGCTGTTTCTTCTTTATCCACTACCAGAGAAATGTTTACGGTGAGTTAAAAAAAAAGAAAAATCCGGTTTTTATCACCGTGAGCACTATGTTTCACTTGTATTTCTTTGAGTATATACATGTGGACTCACCCTGGAAGCCCTGATCCTGGCTTTAAATGGGAAATGTAAGCTCCAAGGAGCAGGGCCCTCAAATACCTCTTGTATTGAACTGTATTTTTACTGTATTGTCTCCCACTATAATGTAAAGCGCTGAGCAAACCATTGGCGCTATATAATTCCTGTATAATAATAATATGTGCAGAATACCTTATTATTCAAAGGTCATTTCTTTCAGGTGAGAAAATGTCTGAGTGTCGGCGGCCTTCACTGGACACAAATATAAAGCTAGTTTTAAGCACTATAATAATGAAGTATTAAGGATTATTATATTTAGACACTAATGTGTATTTTGGAAGTAAACTCAGAAATTTGGACTATTGGGACACAGTTTAGAACTTTTTTCACAGATTAAAAGATATTTGTAAGATGAGAGATTGTAACACTGACGGTCACATACATGCTTAAACACTTGTCACAACTTGCAGAATAGTGAACACGGTCTATTATTTTGTGTTTGTTAATTTTTGTGTGTGATTTTGATTTTTTATAATTTGTGTTTAATCATTTGATTTGATATTTAAGAATTATGTTTGCACTGTGTTGATATCATGTATATGATTGAGTTTAATGCATTTTTTTCTGCTACAAAAAAAAACCCACGGAGATCTCTACGCTGGCCATTAATTGGAAAAGAATGTATTCATCTGGAAAGGTTATTCTCTTAGCTCAAGAATGTAACTAATTCATTAAACTGCACTAGAGGGATATTCTGTGAAGAAAGAAAGAATGGAGTTTTTTTTTTTTCATCGAACAGTGATAATTCTTAAATATCAGTAAAATTAAGTGCTGAGTATTGCAAAAACATTAATATTTAATTCATTCGGTAAATAAAACCAGTTGTTTACTGAATTGACTACTTTTGAGACAAATACCACATGAGCTATTTTACAGCAAACATTCCTGCGGTGTTGTCTCCTAGCGAATTGACCACACAGAGAGCTCTCCTTTGACTTCCTGGACTTGGAGGCCTGTAGGTTCGGCCTGTTTAGACAGTGAGCAGCATAGACGCTAAACTATTGTCTATAATGAATAGAAGAAGTGTAACAGGGCTGTTTTTTTTTTTTTTTCACCTTGGCAGGCAGAGTTGGATTAAGGGTTTTTTCTCCCCCCTCCTATACAGGTAGAATCTGGCTACGTCTGCGAAGGCGATCACAAAACCATGGCCAAAGCTATCAAAGACAGAGTGGCTCTGATCAAACGTAAACGAGAACAGCGCCAACAGGTGCGGGAGGAGCAGGAGAAGAGGAAGCAGGAGGAGATCAGCCAGCAACAGCCTGAATCACAGCTTCCAAGCCCACCTCAGGGCAAAGGAATATCTACACAGCCCAGCTCTGGTCCAGCCCCTGCTCTGACCACTGTTCCAAATGCCTCTGCCACCCAGGTAGAGCCAGAGGAGCCTGAAGCTGATCAACATCTGCAGTACCAGCAGCCCAGCATATCAGTGACATGTGAGTTTTACAATGGTAAATGAAATGAAATGCCACTGCGTATTTTCTGCAACTTTGATATTATGGGTCAGGGCAGTTAGTGGATTTTTTGTAAATGTGCTGCTTGTCTTGCATTCTTCTGTTGTAAAAGCTGTTGATAGATATAGAGTGCTTAGTGAGAAAAACGTGACCTTTGTGTGTAATAATAATTTTTTATACACAAGTTATCCTATTTTTACCAAGGAAATGTGAATTTAGTTAAAACTATCTTCTTCGATTTATTTTGATTGATGAACATCAATCTGCTGCTTCTCCATCACTGTCCAGTCACAGGCAGGGAGGTAATTTTGTACCCTGACAGGAAAGACGCTGTCTTCTCAAAGCGCTTCTCTGCCCGCCCAATCCCTCTGCTGTGCATTCAGAGATGGCTTTGTATTCTGTGAATTAGTTCACATAATACATAGCACATTGGGCAGGGAGAAGGGAGGTGTGGGCACAGCAGCTGCATGCAGCTGAGACCAGAAGGTCCAGTGTGTTTAAGCTCTGAAAGTATAGCAATAGCTGTACTCCAACACCCAGTAAAAAGGTCAATTGAATATTAGAGATAAGTCTGCGAGGTGGCATGCACCTTGTCAAACTTAAAGGATAAGTTCACCTTTTTACCAAAAATAGTAAATGCACATTTTTTTTTTGGAGGAGCCTGGAATCCATTGCACCTGTGATCAACAGATCGCTGGTGGCCATGGAGGTCTCCTGCAGATCTGTCAGTATATCTGCTTGCCCATATCGGATGTTTGAGCAAGCAGATGTACTGACAGGAAGATCCAATGAGCTACCACGGCGAGTTCATTGAGAACTACAAGACGACAGGTGCTAAGGAAGACTGTGATTGGTCGACGCAGCCGCTTGGGCGAAGGCCTGCACAGCCACGTTTTTTAAAAAATTTGACAGCTGGGGGGGGGGGGGGGGGGGTGTGGAGAGAAGATCCCCTGCTAGCTGTCAAAGCTGGGGAGCAGAAGTTAGTGCATTCATTACATGTTACACCTTGAATATGATTAACTTTATCCTTTAAGGGCGTTTTTACCGCTTCCCAAACACCTCTGCTAATTCTGCACATTACAGCACATGGTGCTGTTCTAACAGGAGCGTTTGCGTCGTGGCAAAACGGACGACTCTGGTCGAGTCAGGAGGCGTTGAAGCCTCCTATTCTCGTCTATGGTGCCGCTCCGTAAACGCCCGGCCGGTTGCGACGTGGTTGCGGGGCGATTGCGGAGCGGTAACACCACTCAAACTGCATTATAGGCGTTTGTGGGGCGTTATTAACTCTCGGCAAACGCCTAGCAACTGCCGCTAAACCGCGCATGCGGCATTTGCGCAGCGTTAAAAAGCGCTCCGCAAAAGCCGGACCAAAGTTTGCCAAACGCTATAGGGGCGTTTGGCAAGCGTTGGTAAAACAGCCAAGTGTGAACGAGCCCTAATTGTAATACATTTCACAAAGTGGCTGAATTCCTGGAGTTCTGTGTAGAGCAGTGAGAAGATGGAACTGACCAAGGTAGTATGAAATGTTTGTGGGTATATAATTTGTATTCTTTTCACAACATAGAAGGGATCTTTTGAACTCCTTTAAAGATCTGTTAGGGCTTGACTAGATTTCTAACTCTCCTATAGTGTTAGTATGGATGTTAGACAGGCGTTAATGAGCTTTAGTATGGGTGTTAGACTGGCATTTTACAAGTGTTAAAAATTCTCCCCAAACGCCCTATGCAGGGTTTTAACGTGTTTTTATAAACATTTTTCAAGCATTAAAACTGCACCACAAACGCTTCTAATAAACTGTAATGTTGTTAACTTACTGCATACACCTGCCAGAGCATTTGCAGAGCATCACCATAGACTTGAATAGGAGGCGTTAAAAGGCTTCAAACTCCTCCAGACTGGACATGAGGCTTTGGTTTTGAAGTGACACTAACGCTTCATGTTTTGATAATGTGAACAGCACTGTGTACTGTCCATAGTACCATTTGCATAGGCGTTTGAGGAGCGTTAAAAATGCCCCTCAAACGTCTGCTTTCAATGCCAGTGTGAACTAGGCCTTTGTGTATTTTTCTTCTGCCATGGTTTTGTTAAAATAGTTTTGCCAGCTCACTTGCGCATCTGCTCTTTTCTTCTACTCTGACTTCTGTGCTTTGTCATGTTCTCTCTCAGCAGATGGAACGATTGACAGCGGGCAGGGCTCCTCTGTTTACTCCGAGTCTCGAGTGGGCAGTCAGCAAACTGTTTCCTATGGCTCCCAACAAGATCCTATCCTCCCTTCTTGCACCATATCTGGATATAGCACTCCAGCTCAGCCTCCAGCTCAGCCAGGGGTGGGGGTAAGATCGCAAACTGTTAAATTCTGACTAATATGATTTTGCCCATAATATTTGTATTTGTAATAAGAGCCTTTCGGCAGCTAAGACGCAACAAACCCCAGAAGGTTAGAGCACAATTTTCTCATGGAATGGCAAAGCTTTGCATTTTGGAACAAAATGGAACCCCTTAAATGCAAATCGTATTCTGCAAATCTGAACATTGCTGTGTGTTTCTCAATGTATTGTAAATTTGCCCAAGTTTACTCACTCAATAGCCACATTTTGAAAATGAATATTTGAGTTCCATTTTAACTTTGTTGTCTCTTGTAAAAACATAAGACATTAGGTATACTGGAAGTAATATGTTTACATTTTCATAGACCAATGGTTAAAGCATATATCTGGGCAAAATTAAAACATGTGCTGTACATCTTTGCAAAACATTTTCCCAACTTTAAAAAAGATGCAATTACATAAAGATACTGGTTGATTCTGTGAAAGGGGGAGATATTCTGTCGTACAGCATAGGAAAACGGAGCAGGGATGACAGCACTGATTGGAATTTCAGTACAGCACAGCCTTCTGTTACATGAAATTAGTCACTGGACTTCTGGTGAACAGGTTTCTTTTTTTTTTTTTCTGTACTGCAGTATACACAAAATGGGGAAAAATTGTAGATATGTTCTTAAGTGCTGTATGGATATTTATTAATTATAGTAATATATAATTTCCAGAGTAGTCATACCTTAGTCAGAAATTACTAAGCATTTCTATATTTGGTGGGAGCTATAGGCATGTTTATTTTGAGAAAGGTCAATCTTATATTCATGTGCTTTTACTTTGTGTTTGTTGTGGAATACTGCATGTTATTGATGCATTCTGTTTTCAGCCTGGTTGATTTTTATCCCCATAGCTGTGAGGAACCCCCTTATACCATATATGCATGTATCCTGTCCCTTATATTTTATTCAGTTTTACATTGGTTTCACAAACAATATATAATACACTTCTTACACTGCACAAGAGCACAAATATTTAAATTCTTTCCACAGGTTCAATTTTCCTATTAATTATCTTCATAAAAATAACTGTCTAACACAGTTGAAACCATTCTTGAATTAATTTTCTTTTGTTTTCAGTTAACATTTACCGTATTTTTCGCTCCATAAGACGCACCTGACCATAAGACGCACCTAGGTTTTAGAGGCAGAAAACAGGAAAAGAAAAATTCTGAACTAATGGACTGCAGACACAATACAGGAGATGACCAGAGACTGCGGACAGCACAAGGATGACCAGAGACTGCGGACAGCACAGGGAAGGGATGACCAGAGACTGCGGACAGCACAGGGATGACCAGAGACTGCGGACAGTACAGATGACTGCTGACCTTTGGGGAGGTGGGGAGCGGGTACCTGAATTTGACAGGTACCCGCTCTTACTTCCGCAGAGTTTTTGTTTGATCTTACCTGTTCCTCTATCCAGCCGCGCGCTGTCTTCCCGGCTTCTGTAATGGCGCTCGGCATGACAGCCGGGTGCCCAGTGCGCATGAGCGAGAAGCACTTGCGCTTTGTGATTGGTCCGGCGGCTTCTGGGATCTGTCATGTGTCCCAGGTACCGCCTTACCATTCACAAAAAGCACCGCTTCTTGCGCATGCGCACTTGGCACCCGGCTGTCATGCCCAGTGCCCACACTACAGAAGCCGGAAGACAGCGCGCCGCTGGATAGAGGAACAGGTAAGATCAAAGAAGTAAGAGCGGGTACCTGTCAAATTCAGGTACCCGCTCCCCACCTCCCCAAAGGTCAGCAGTCATCTCCATAAGGTCCCGCTGCAGAGCTGAGCGGCTGGCCCGGTATTCTGACACGGCGGTGGTGGAAATACCGGACCGGCCGCTCCATATTCGCTCCATAAGACACACTGACATTTTCCCCCCTTTTTTGGGGGGAAAAAAGTGCGTCTTATGGAGTGAAAAATACGGTATTTATTTTTGTAGATGCTTGTCCATAAGCTACACTAACTGATTTCTCTTTGCTGCCTTACCTGTGACACAAGAAAGGCATGTGGAATTCTGGTTCTGATGCTTGTGTTAGTGAAGATTGCAATGTACTGTACTTAATTTATTACTTAAACTATATATTGTATAGCAATCAAGCATTTTCCATTTAGATACTCAAAATCAGGTGGCTATTGTGATCACAGACCAGATCTTGCACAATTTTGTGTTTTTTTTTTTTTTTTTTTTTTTTTTTTTTTGTTTCGTTTTTTTTTCTTCTACCAATCAAACTTTTTTTAATTGAACTGTAGGATAAAACTTGTGTATGTACAACAAATACTTATCTTAACCATACAATACAAGACCATGGACCATAGACCATGGGTTATAAGCCACTGCCTTCAGGGGATTGGACACTGGCAAAGGTTTTGCTGGAAACTCCCCCAGTACATCCTTCTATAACCTCACTCTCTCCATGGGAGTCCCATATTTTTGTTAGTGTCTTTGGGGTGATGGACCTCTTCTCTTATGTATAACATTCTAAACAATTTTATCTTAATCGTACAGTACAGGACCAAGGCAAAGTATTCATCGATCCTGAGGTATAGGCTCATACGTTCAAGTGGGTTTCCTTCTGGATATGCCTTGTATTCCACACCCTATTCCATAAGTACCCCACAGAGGAATGCCCTGGAAACAAAGTGACGTCAGAAAAAGACCAAGTGGTCCATCGAGGCCACTTTTTTTTTTTTTTTAATTTATACAGACTGTTTTTTTTATTTATATTTTTTGGGTAAATTCTTTGTCTGTTGTGTAGATCTATGTTTGTCCCAAGCATGTTTTGAAGCCACTTACTGTTGTCTGACTTACTACCTCTGCTGGAAGTATATTCCAAGCATCAAATATCCTTTCAGATGAATACTTTCTAAGATCATTTTTGAACTTTCTTCCTTTTAGTTTGAGGTCATATCCCCATATTCTTGATCTTGGTTTCATATTGAAAATCTTGCCCTCTTGAACCTTATTCGCCCCCTTGATGTATTTAAAAGTCTCAATCTCCCCATTCCCTTCTTTCCTCTAGCTGTACTCTTTCCTTTAGTTATGGCAGAGACCAGGTGAAAGGGAAACGTTGCAAAAACTGCAGGCACACATTTGCTCTTCCAAAGGCCCACACAACACTCACTTGCATTGACAATGGGCCCCTTGCACCAGAGCAGGAGCTATCTCAAACACTGGTCTCTGTACCCTATGTGGCCTATCTGACAAAAGCAGGATTTCTACATGTATGTCACAGTTCATTGGAAAAACACTACTTAATACTGCGTTCTTTGCCTCTTTCTCTACCTGAGTCAGACCTCAGTATGCCTGCCCTAGATGAGGTGGACACTGAATGAAGTGAAGAGGACATTGACACAGTTTTGGTGGAAGCTGCTGAAGATTTCTTCCCATATTGCTAGCATTATTGAATTGGAAGCTTCTCGCAACTTGTTTGCTAATGATAAAAAGACTCGGCTTTATACAGCTTAATTCTCCTCCAACTCACCCTGCCTCTTTGTGTACAAGGAGATCTTCAAAATCCTTTAAAACTTTCCCTGTTCTTGAGCATGTAGAATGTGCAGTCTGTGACAGTTGGATCACTCCAGAAAGGATTTTCACGTCCCCAAAATATTTGCCAGACTCAAACCAGTGAAAAAAGTTAACAAAAATGTGGTCTATTCCTGTGATTAATCCTGCTGCTCCAGGAGACTTATAACCTTGAAGGAAGCAAACCATATAGTCTCAAGAACGGAAGCTCATTGTCTAGCGATCACTGAGGTTCATATCCCAGGAGTGAAAATCTGGAAAGCTCTCAGTTTCTCAGTCTCCGCAAGGTCTCAGTTCAGGCTAATCTGCGGTTTCTCTCCAATGCAAATTCTGCCTTGTCTGCTCAAAAAGATAGAGCAAGAGAGGAGATTTGTGTTTCGCATTGCACCAGACTGGCATTGAACAACTTGGTACGCAGGCAATTCCTGGCTTCTTCCAAACAGGCTGGGTTTGCTATCTCAGGGCTCTCTATTCCATCCTGCTTCCCAGTCACTAACTTTAATGGCATGGTTGTTTAAGGCCAAGTCTTTAATAGGGATCTCAGAGTCTACCTTGCTTAAAAACAAGAAAATCCACTTTTGGAAAGATCTGCTATTGAAATTGAAAATCCTTCTTTGCCTGGTTTGTACACAGGTACTTCAATCCCAGAGGCCTTCTGGCCTTCCTACAATTGATTGGCCATAAGCACTCTGAAAGGACAGGTCTTGGCCTTGTCCATTCTCTTTCTTTGTCTGAGTTGGCTGTTCTCTCCCTTTTAAGGAGGCATTCCTCATACTTCACAAAGACCAGGTTGACTTTACGCCCAAGAATATCTCTCTTCTCTGTAATGTGATATCAGTCTCCCACACCAATGAGGACATAGTTCTACCATCCTTATGCCCTGCTGATGTATCCAGAAGAAATCTTTGCCTGTAACCTGTACTGTATTTCAAGAAATGACTTGCCTGTAAAAGAGATGGATTTTACAGGCAAGTCAAAAATTCATTTTTCTTTTTTGGTGTATAGTACACTATAAAGAAGTAGTAAGCCATTTAAAAAGCAAAAAAATCCCCTGCAAGGCAATGGCATAATCTGCTAGTATGCATAACATACTAGCACATTACAAAATACTTTCCTTAGAACCAATCCCTCCAGCGGTGCACTGCTGTGAAGCTTCTATCTTCCCCTGGTCTTCCTTCTGGGTTTGCTGGCTAAGGTCCTGTGAATAGCTTAGCCACGATGATGTCACTCCCATGAACGCGCCCTGGAGTCATGGTTTACAGCACAGCGCTCTAAAGGGTCGGCGTGGGTATACCGTCCTTTCAGAGCACATATGCCGATGATGTCACCGGCTACATCTAGTGTGAATATCTCCTAAACCGTGCATGTTTAGGAGGTATTCACTGTACCTACAAGAAAGCCTTAATATAGTCTTACCTGTAGGTACAAGCTCTAAAGTGGCTTTACTACCGCTTTAAGATGAGGAACTGCTTGACAGTGTACATTGTCTCTTGGCCTAGTCTTGGGCTTAATTTGTAATGCTAGTTCTGAAGAGGTCATTGTATCTGGATACCTCTATTTTGTTTTAATGTGACTATAGGTTGTAATCCAAAAAAAATCACTTCCTGTGTAGGAGTAAAAATGCCACATAACCCAGTCTGAGTAAAAAGCACAGAAATATTTTGTTGTATGAGGGTACCGTACTGTTGCTGTATGAATTAAACACACACACCACTCTTAGATACGGCACTAGAGTTTTGTGTTTTTTATAACAAATGGGAGGGTGTAAAGCTTCAGTCTATTTTGGTAGCCTTTTCTTTGCAGGGGGATACTGTAACAAACAAACTGAGCTGATGTTTTATTACTTCTACCTTTCTTTGCTAGATTTTTTCTTTGCCAGATAAAGCAACTCACACTAAATCTTTAACTGTCGTTTTAATTAAATGTAACCCATATTATTTTTCATCATAAACTAACACTCACCAACCGTCTTTCATTAGCCATAACAAAATCATCAGTGCTTATTATCTGCCTTCTCATTGCCATGTCATGATTCTAAGCTTCGTCACATTACATTCACACTTGTTTGTCTTTTTTTTTTTTCCTCCTGTGTTGAATTCTTTTCTTCTGTATTGTTTCTCTCCCATAGCCCCGCCGAGGTCGTAGCATGTCAGTCTGCGTCCCCATCCTTCCTCCTACTCTTCTCCCAGCTGCATTTCCTCCCAGCGCTCCCTGCACCCCTCCCAATATCCTGTCTGCCCCTGCCTCTCCGCTGTGGACATCCCCTGAAGAATCCTTTGCTGAAAAACTTTCCAAGGCTCTTGAGAGCGTCTTGCCCATGCACGCCACAAGCCCTCGCAAGCACCAGCGGCGCTGCAGCCTGCCCACCCTCTATTCCAGCCCTGTATGTGGTTCTGTGCACCTTCGCATGGCAGATAAGTTACCATTAAATACATGTGACTGGGTATGACTTCTATAATGGCATTAAAGAGCTGGATTACTAAAATGTATGGCAAAACTTAAGATAGACCTATGGCCAGCTTAAGCTTTGCAATAAATTTGACTGTCTTTATTGCTCAGTTCTAGGAATATTGACTGAAGACTCCTAGCACTCTTCACGATTATACTGTCCTTCTACTAGAGAATGCACTAGGCCTCCTCTAGTGAAAAGGAGGCTGTTATTTTGCTCTTGCTTTTTAAATCAAATAACTGCACTGAATTTTATATTAACTGTAAATATACTTTGTATTCTTGCTATATAGAGGTCAGCACTTTTATGCTTTTCGGTTTTGTATTTACTTTTAATCATCTATAAAATATTTAAGACTTCATTGTTTAATCTGTTTTTGCCAAGCTAGAAAGCAACAATACAGGCAAATTGTGTCACAGTGAACATAGCCACTCTGTCACCCAAGCATGTATTTAATGACAATTTGTTGTATGTCTTCCATTGTTAAACCCCTTTTAGTGTGTTTTAAAGAAAATGTGCTTAATTGTTTACCTGTTGTCTAAATGTCTCACTTCCTTATCTCGTCCATGTCAATGCAGCCTCAGTCCATGGTACATCCAACTTTCCCAGAAGCATCGCACTTTTTCCCGACCATTCATGAACGTCCCATGTCTTTTTCTCCACCTCCCACCTTCTCATCTCCCAAATTGCCCAGCACACAGAGGAGAAAGAGCACCTCCTTCTTGGAGTCACAGACTCGTCATGGCTCACCTCACATGCGGTCACTAGGACCAAGTCCACTCCTGTCCTCCACAGACAGTGTGAGCTGGAGGTCAGACGGGGTGACCCTTCAAGGAAAGCCTCCGCTTGGATCTACCATGGAAACCAATCACATACAACAGAATTTTGATGGTCACTTGTTCGTTGAAGGAAGACCTGGAATGCCTAATGATAGCAAAATGATACCCATGGAGGCGGTATACTTGGCTAGTGTTCCATACAGTGCGCAAGCTGAAGCTTTTGTTGCTGCAGATGGACCTGGTCTCGTTAAGGATCCAGTGGTGACACAACTTGGTCCAGTGTATGATTACCAGACTGGTCAAACCTATATAGCGCGCCCAGTCCAAAGTCTGAGGCTTGAGACCACAGTCAGTCAACCTTCTCCACAAGGTAGTATGTCGGCACCAGTTACAGCGGAGCCTCATATTTTATACCATAAGGTGTTTGTGCCCCAGTCTGCTCCTCCAGTTCTCTCCCAGGGCAGTGAAGGGCATCAGGGTTGCGTGTTTGAATTTCACATGCATTCTTCTGGACCTGAGGGGGCTGTGTACTTGCCACACCGTGTCTACAGAACTCGTCGTGGATCTTTGGAAATGGAGGAGGTCACACACAGCTCTTTACTGCAAAGCCGACTTCAGACTGTTGCTGAGGAACAGTGTAACCACCTTGGCCCAGAGCCAATGTCTCCTCTGTCTGCGGTGTATAGGCAAGATGGCAGCTCCGAGTACTCTAGTGACTCATCACAGCAAACTTCCTCAGACCCTGGGGATTACTATTCTCCACCCGTGGCTGGAGTCACATCTGATGCCTCTCTGACTTACACTCAGAAAATATTTCCGGAGCCACATGTCTTCTTCTGCTTTCCACAACCTGGAGCTGCAGCTTTTCCCATGCAGCCTGCTGTTTATAGCCAACAGGTTACTAAGATCACAGCTTTTCTGATTTTAACTTCCTGTAATTACTGCATACTGGCTGGGGTCAGGTATTTGAACAGATTTACAAATCTTTTATTTCTTCCATGAAAAGAGAAACCATGCAGTCTCTCTGTAGTCTTTGGGAAATTAGTTTTAGTCACTAGAATTTATTTTCTTTTTTTATGGGTTTTCTAGAACAACAGGAGACTCTGTTTCTTGCTTCTAGTCCACTGATTCTCTCCCTTGCTAATTAAAGGTAGGCTATGAATTTCTATTGCTGAAATCCAGGGTCTTCACTGATGATCAAGTTACATTTCATTGTGTCTTTTCGCTTTGTGAATCTTTTAATGTGGTGTTAGCATTTATCAGTGTCCTTGTTCAACCATAAACTGAAGAGGTGGGCTTTTAAAAATCTTGCGCCAGAGCCATTATAATTGGTTTAACATCCAGCTTCCCAGGGGTGCATAAGCCTTTAGTATTGGGTACAAAAATTTTATTAAAGTTTCACTACACTGGATAGGTGATGTCTCACAAATGACCAGATACTTGGGTTTTTGTTCATATTAATTTCTGTTGTGAAGGTATGGCATATAAGATCCCTGATATTTAGACCTGCCTCAGAGTAATTCACACAGAAATTCTGATGTTCATAACAAGGTGTATGTTGACATGATTAGATTTCAGACCATCAAAAGATTTTGTAAATTGCGGACCTTTGATATTATACATTTTATTTTATCCTAATAGGCTCAGGTACCAGGACAGGGCACTATACCATCTGTGGGGATTGGCACCCAGCCTGCTATTCACACACAGGTGAGCATATATTATTGCATAAAGTGGAAGAGTTCGATGAAATTTCACAATTTGTCACTGGGGTACGTATCCCCAGTAGATTTCCTCTCACTACTTGTTCTGGTAAAAGATTCCAGCAGTGGAATTTTTTTTCTCATTTTGATAAAAAGTCTCCTTAATAGGTTGACAGCAATAGAAACCTTACAAAGGTTGTATTTCTTCTTCTCGAAGACAAAAATATTTTGACAAACGAATGGTGCTTTTTTTTTTTTTTTTAAACAATTTTTTTTTAATACGTTTCAAGACCTATCATATGTACATTTCAACTGTGTGTTGCAAACAATATGAAAATTCAAGATTGGTATCACAGATTGATCCACAGAGCCTGAGCTAACTAAAGCTGTGTTCTCTTTAACCACAAATATGCGGACTCCAAGAACTGAGCTTTTTTCCGTGGGGCCGCTTATTTGCGTACCTGTCTTCCTGCTCTGAGAGCACTGCACAGCGCGCTCCCAGCACAAAGACGGGGGGTCATTGAGACCCCCGGGTCCCGTTCTAACGATCGGGACTCCAGATTTTGGGTCACATGATCGCCATGATGGCCTCTGATTTGGCTATCACAGTGATCAGTCACTGTACAGCTCGCCCCCCACCCTTGTCTCTGTCCCCCCCCTCTCTCTCCCCCTCTCCCTCCCCCTCCCCCTCCCCCTCTCCCTCCCCCTCCCCCTCTCCCTCCCCCTCTCCCCTCTTTCTCCTCTCTCCCCCCCTCTCTCTCCCCCCCGTGGGGGTCAGGGTCAAAGGTCAGCTTTTTTTTTTGTTAACAAACAGGAGTTGGTGTTAGTGTCTGTATCCGTGTGTTATAGGTATAAAAAAAAATGTGCACTATTGTTTCTGGGCTGTACTGTGGGTACAAATAATATACACATATATGGTATTACGCGATCATCAAGAGCTGGAAAATTTTATTTTGGGTTATACTTTGGTGGTAGGTTATGTTAGTAACAAGAAACACACAGATAAAAAAAATTTTTTTTTACTATTTTGGGCCAGTTTTTCTTTGATAATAAAAAACAATCATGAGATACCCATTACCATTTACCACCAAATGAAAGCCCAATTTGTCCTGAAAAAAAAAGAAACGTGGTATAATCCACCTGGATGTAAAAAGTAGTATATGATACAGTCATGGCCGAAATTGTTGGCACCCTTGATATTTTTCCTGAAAATCAAGTATTTCACACAAAAAAGGTATTGCATTAACACATGTTTTGCTATACACATGTTTATTCCCTTTGTATGTATTGGAACAAATATAAAACAGAGGCAGAAAAGCAAATATGACATAATGTCACACAAAACCCCAAAAATGGGCTGGACAAAAGTATTGGCACCCTTAACTTAATATTTGGTTGCACACCCTTTGGAAAACATAACTGAAATCAGTCGCTTCCTATAACCATCAATAAGCTTCTGACACCTCTCACCCGGAATTTTGGACCACTCTTCCTTTGCAAACAGCTCCAGGTCTCTCTTATTGGAAGGACACCTTTTCCCAACAGCAATTTTAAGATCTCTCCACAGGTGTTCAATGGGATTTAGATCTGGGCTCATTGCTGGCCACTTCAGAACTCTCCAGCGCTTCTTTGCCATCCATTTCTGAGTGCTTTTTGACGTATGTTTGGGGTCATTGTCCTGCTGGAAGACCCAGGATCTTGGACGCAAACCCAGCTTTCTGACACTGGGCCCTACAGTGCGACCCAAAATCCTTTGGTAATCCTCAGATTTCATGATGCCTTGCACACAGTCAAGGCACCCAGTGCCAGAGGCAGCAAAACAACCCCAAAACATCATTGAACCTCCACCATATTTTACCGTAGGTACTGTGTTTTGTTCTTTGTAGGCCTCATTCCGTTTTCGGTAAACAGTAGAATGATGTGCTTTACCGAAAAGCTCTATCTTGGTCTCATCTGTCCACAAGACGTTTTCCCAGAAGGCTTTTGGCTTACTCAAGTACATTTTGGCAAACTGTAGTCTTGCTTTTTTATGTCTCTGTGTCAGCAGTGGGGTCCTCCTGGGTCTCCTGCCATAGCGTTTCATTTCATTTAAATGTCGACGGATAGTTCGCGCTGACACTGATGCTCCCTGAGCCTGCAGGACAGCTTGAATGTCTTTGGAACATGTTTGGGGCTGCTTATCCACCATCCGGACTATTCTGCGTTGCAATCTTTCATCAATTTTCCTCATCCGTCCACGACCAGGGAGATTAGCTACAGTGCCATGGGTTGCAAACTTCTTGATAATGTTGCGCACTGTGGACAAAGGCAAATCTAGTTCTCTGGAGATGGACTTGTAACCTTGAGATTGTTGATATTTTGCCACAATTTTGGTTCTCAGGTCCTCAGACAGTTCTCGTCTCCTCTTTCTGTTGTCCATGCTTAGTGTGGCACAGACAGACACACAATGCAAAGGTTAAGTGAACGTCTCTCCTTTTTATCTGCTTTCAGGTGTGATTTCTATATTGCCCACACCTGTTACTTGCCCCAGGTGAGTTTACAGGAGCATCACATGCTTGTAACATTCTTATTTATCCGAAGTTGTGAAAGGGTGCCAATACTTTTGTCCAGCCCATTTTTGGAGGTTTGTGTGACATTATGTCGAATTTGCTTTCTTTCCTCCCTTTTTTTGTTTTGTCCCAATACACACAAAGGGAATAAACATGTGTATAGCAAAACATGTGTTAATGCAATACGTTTCGTGAGAAATACATGATTTCCTGGAGAAATATCAAGGGTGCCAACAATTTCGGCCATGACTGTATGTACAGTTTTACTAACACATGTCGAAATTGCAAAATTGTGCTTAGTCGTTAAGATTTGTTTTACTCTTAGGTGTGAAGGGGTTAAGGAAAGTGAGTATATGAAGAAGCTAAGCTCATGTAAATCCTCCTCTAGTAAATATTTTGAAATGGGTAATATGTAAAGTGCCGATGTATGTGGTCCACAGGTCAGTAGTTTTGGAAATAGCAATACCGGTGGACAGATAATGAATAATAGATTAAACTGTAACAATAGTGAAGGAAGGGGGGTTGTCGGCTTAAGAGGTTCTTGGGTATTGTCTACTGAATTGAGATTTAAAGATTTGTTAGACTTTTGCATGGGAGCACGGTATGGGCATATTAAATCCATGGGTTCCACACCTTGAGAATTTTTTTGTGGGTGTTCACTTGGGTAGGTGAATACTGGTGATTTTTTTTTTTTTTTTAATCTAAAATGTCAAATATGCAAATTTTGCTTCTTCCAGGCAATGGTTTGGTTATCAACAGCACATAGGTAGCCAGTTTAAACTGGGATTTGGTAGGAGAAAGGAGGTTTAGGTGAGAGTACAAACCATGGTTCCTTTGGAAGAGAGCAGCTGTGGACCAGATTTGGTTCCAGTCCCCCTTAGACCTGGCAGTTCCAACGTCTTTCTCCCACTTGGAAACAAAAGTATGGGTTGTATGAACAGTTAAGCAGTTAAAGCCCAACTCCTGAAAAATGTAAAGTTATCCCTTGCAGTGGGGCTGCACCTGCACTGTAGGGTAAAGCTGATCTCCAGGTTTACTGGATGCCAGTTCACCCATTTGATTATAATAGATATTTTAAACATTGAGTTTGCCTTTTGTGTTTCAGGGTGTTCATCATCAGCCTGCTCCCATTCATCAGGCAGCACAGTACCCAGTGCCAGCAGCTGCGTCCAGTCTGCCTGCCCCAACTCTAACTGTGCCAACAGCTGTGTCCAGTCTACCTGCCCCAACTCAAACGGCGGTCATTACCCAAGCCACTGTTCCTACCCCACAGGTCAGTACAGTTTGTGTGCCTACATGCAATAAGATGATGTTACATGCTTACATATAATAGAATATTGCACTTTAAAGCAGAATTAAACCCTCTGTTTGATTTATAGTTGCCATGGTGCTGCTTATGTGGCCCGTTACAACACCAGACATTTAATGGCTTGACAGTCTGGTTGAGAGCACAAGCAACTGTGACTTATCATTCATATCATGCCTTGAATGTCCCTTTTTTTTTTTTTTTTTTTTTTTTTTTAAATAGGAAAGCCTTAAATTGATGGATTTGGTTTCACTTTAAATTGTGTTGGAAAGTTTTCCGGAACCTGAGCAATGGTTTGGTTCCTTTAAGACTTGACAGGTACCTGTTGTGCTACACATAGTGGGAGTGGCAGCTTTGTAGGCATGACCATTGCCATCTGTTCACCAGCCCTAACAACATCTCCAGGGCTGAAAACACTGTTCTTCTCTGTTTCTATACTTTAGCGAATCAATTGGGTATAGTTGACGAATTATGGGCCCATAATAGTTTCAGGTCCAGATAAACAGTGTGCCAAAAAAAGTCTTTTCTGAAAAGAGCACCAAACATGCAGCAAGAAAGTGTTTTCTGATTTTTGTTTAGAAACGTAAAGTATTGTAGTAAGCCGCCTTTGGGGTAAATGTCGCTTTATATCTGCTTAGGCATTTCTACACAACCAGCTTCTTTGTCAGTACAATGTGCACAACTTTTAAAGTTCTGACTTTCAACCCACTTTAAAAGTGCATAGCTCGTTTGCTCCATAATGACTGATTGTCACATGTTAGGACCGGTTCACAAAACTATTTCTGCGTTCAAGATGTGTTTTTCCATGTACATTTTTTATGTGTTCTGGACATGTGCATTTTTATGTTTTGCCATGTTCCTTTAAAGCTTGCAGTTTTTTAGTGTTTTTTGCTGTTGACATTTCAGAAGTTGGTGATCTGGTTTAGAGAATGAAGCGGATAATTTATCTTTTTTTAATGCTTGTGGGTTATTTATGGCTGCAGGGGGCGGTTTAGTGATTCACAGCAATTTGTAAGATAGAGCTAAGAAGAAATGTTTTAGGGCTTGTTCAAACCATGTCCATTGGGCTGCATTTTACTGCATGCCACCAAACATGCATGGTTTGAACAGGGCACATGCAAAACAAATGTTTTGTATGTGCCCTATTCACATCATACTTCTGTGTGGTGTGCAGAAAAAAGCAGCCCAGTTGAGATGATGTGAATAAGCCCCAGTGAAAGCTTTTCTTTCCCGCAGGCTCCTTGATATCACATGTCATTAGTCTGTTAAATATGAAGGTTTTATTTACATAAGTTTGTTTAAGAACTAAAGAAAATGTCATTAGAGTAACATGGAAACTTGAGGGTAACTCAATTTTTGTGGGAAAAATATGGCATATACAGTTGCCACACAAGCCATGTTGTAATTTAATGTTATTAAAAATTACCGTTTTGTTTCACTCTGCAGCATTATTTTCTGTAACATTCAATGGAATATGGCAACCCGAAGGTGTTCTGTACAGTGTTGGTGTAAAGAATGCCCCCAGAAATGTAATTTCCTGTTGGGTGGAGAACTCCCCACTAAGAGTCAGGTTTCAGGCATCCTCTGCAACATAAATGTTTTTGGTGAGGTACTTCCTAAGGCAGGGTTGCTCAACCTGTGGCCCTCGGAGCCCTCTGATGTAGCTCTTGACCTTTCTTTCAGAAAGTGTTCCCGCAAGGTATAATAGAAGTCAATAACTGGATAAACCATAGAGCAACACCTTGTTTACATTTGCGGTTTGGGGGGGGCGTGTAAAACCCTATAGTTGGGATGTGTTTTTTACCACTGCCCCCAGGTCCCCGCTGTCAGCATTTAGTGGCTGCAGTAGGAAAATGTTGATTATGCTATTCAAAATAATAAAAAAAAATTAAAATTCTGAATGATTGGTTACCAAGTCAGTTAAGTGGCCCTGGCTCTTCAAAAGTTTGAACATCCTTGTTCTAAGGGTAAATAACTTTTATAGTAATATAGACAGTACAGCTTTTCTCATCCGAACACTCAAAGTGCAATATCTGATTTAAATTAAGTAGTTACTCTCATTCAAAATCACAGTGCACAGGACATTGTTTAGGCTCTCATGCACTGCCTCTTCCCTCACTACATTTATTCTCTGACACAAGACAATTGTACAGATAAAGGACATTGGACTTTGTCATCCACTCTGTTAGAATCTCAAAAAGTAATAAGGCACCATACCTAGTATGCAACCAGCATTTAGAAAGAAGTCCACAGTGGAAACTCCCATTATTTCTCCACATACAGAGTAAGCATTTTAAGGATTCGCCAATGGGCTTAAACCTTCCCTATAAATGCAAAAGGTTGTGCACATGCTGTCATCTTTGAATTATTTGAGCAGAAATTGAACCACTGTCCTTGAAACTGCATCTGCAGAAAATAATGCTCATTGTTGTCTGATATTCTTTACACACGGATACATTCTTACATACTCTTTACATTCTGATACATTTATGATTGATATATGGAATTTGCATTGTGTAAGTTGCAAGTTCCTTGGTTTCATTCATCACTATTTATTTACTCATGCAGAACATGTGTGTGATTTGATTTTTTCAGTGGCAACTTCATGTTTGTTATGACAGCTCTACTTTGGAACATAATTATTTGTGGACTAGGGTCACGTTGGTGCTCTTTTCTGCTAGAAGCTTTACTTTTATTTTTTTTTTATAGAAAATCTGCATGTGTACTTCTGGATGCACATAAGGCACTGTGGAGATTCTAATAAAATTGAAAAGGCCTTTCATAGTGGGTGGTAAATTCTTGTCTGCCACAACCTGGCACTTCTCGTACACCCCCCACCTGGATCTCTTAACTGTTTTTTAATTGGCATGCAGATCCTGCACCTATGTCTTTCTAAATTCCCCTTTGCATGGTTACCTCTTGTCTCTGCTTTTTTTTTTCTCCCTCTTCATTCATGAATGGTGTGGATAGATGTTATGAGCATAGGATTTTTTTCTTTACTTTGGGTATGACTGCTCCTCACATTACAACTGGAGAATATTCCAGATTGCATCTTGCAAGGTCCAGCAACATTTTTCTTGTTTAAGTGACTTTAATGAAGAATATGATTGCTATGTCAACACAAGACCTCTTCTACTGTTTTACCTGAGGAACGGTGTTGCTGATTTTTAGCGGCGTTGTCCGCTCATGTCATTCATGGAAAAAAGTTTAATCAGTTAGAAATTTTTGGTTCCCAAAAGTAATTTAAAATAAGATTCCAGCTTTAAGTTCATTTGAAAGTTTCTTTGGCCCAACAGGAATCCCACTACAGATGCATGTGTGCTTATTGTAGTGTAGTAGTATTAGCTATGTACAGTAAGTGCTGCTGTGTTCCTTAGCAGTACAGACTTCCTGTCTGTTGGACCTAAATAGTTTGCCTGAGTGGTTCTGCACCTTTCAGGAGAAGCCTCGTATTTTAATTTTTTTATCAATGAATACAAAGATTCCTCCTTATTGGCCAGGATGGAGAGGCGGGTGGATGATGTCTCTATATCCACCTTCAGCAATCAGAGGAAGCATTGTTTTCATTGATAACAATTACAAGGCTTCTCCTGAATGGCGGAGAAGCACTCAGTTTGACTATTTAGTTCTGGCAGTAGATGGCAAGTCGCCCTTACTGCTGCTGAAAAAGTGTCACTTACTGTATGTAGCTACAGCAGTTGCAGTACATTGCAGTGCACAGAAGTCACATTAGAGTGTAATAGAAACTTGGCCCAATCAAATCTGTTTATGGTAAACGTAAAGCTGAAATTCTACTTTCATTTCTCTTTATCAATCTTATCACTGGTATATTTTGTACAGAGAACTTTCATCTACCCTATCATTGTACAAACAAATGTATAAATGTGAAGTCAGCACTAACCAAATAAGTAGCTGCGTGCAATGAATTATTATACAGGATTTATATAGCGCCAACAGTTTGCTCAGCACTTTACAATATAAAGGGAGACAATACAGTTCAATACAAGAGGGTTAGGAGGGCCCTGCTCCTTGGAGCTTACAATCTAGGAGATAAAGATATACCACAATTCCTACAAAAATAAAGAAAAAATTGCAGCGCTGTATCAATACTTCTATAGATAGTGTATTTCCCTATAAATTAGTGCATAAGTCCATGAAAGTATACTATATACAGTTGTGTTCAAAATAATAGCAGTGTGTTGAAAAGAGTGAATAAAGCTCAAAATCCTTCTAATAGCTTTTATTTCCATACACACAAATGCATTGGGAACACTACACATTCTATTCCAAATCAAAACATGAAGAAAAATATATCAAATTTGTGTTGTTCCTCTAAAAAAAAATTTGAAGAAAAGTGATTAGACTGTTCAAAAAAATAGCAGTGTTTGTATTCTTCTTTACAAACTCAGACATTCACTATATAAACTGAAAAATGTTTGAAGATTTTGCTTTCCTTTGAATCACTTAATATTTAGTTGTATAAGCACTGTTTCTGAGAACTGCTGTACATCTGTGTTGCATGGAGTCAACCAACTTCTGGCACCTGTGAACAGGTATTCCAGCCCAGGATGATTGGACTACATTCCACAGTTCTTCTCTATTTCTTGGTTTTGCCTCAGAAACTGCATTTTTGATGTCACCCCACAAGTTTTCTATTGGATGAAGATCTGGGGATTGGGCTGGCCACTCCATAACGTCCATCTTGTTGGTCTGGAACCAAGATGTTGCACATTTACTGGTGTGTTTGGGGTCGTTGTCTTGTTGGAACACCCATTTCAAGGGCATTTCCTCTTCAGCATAAGGCAGCATGACCTCAACAAGTATTCTGATGTATTCAAACTGATCCATGATCCCTGGTATGCGATAAATAGGCCCAACACCGTAGTATGAGAAACATCCCCATATCATGATGCTTGCGCAACCATGCTTCACTGTCTTCACAGTGTACTGTGGCTTGAATTCAGTGTTTGGGGGTCATCTGACAAACTGTATCTGGCCACTAGACTCAAAAAGAACAATCTTACTTTCATCAGTCCACAAAATGTTGCGCCATTTCTCTTTAGGCCAGTCAATGTGCTCTTTGGCAAATTGTAACCTCTTCAGCACGTCTTTTTTTCAACAGTGGGACTTTGCGGGGGCTTCTTGCAGATAGCTTGGCTTCACATAGGCGTCTTCTAATTGTAACAGTACTCACAGGTAACTTTACACCACCTTTGATCTTCCTGGAGCTGATTGTTGGCTGAGTCCTTGCCATTTTAGCTATTCTTCTATCCATTTGAATGGTAGTTTTTCGCTTTCTTCCACGTCTTTCAGGTTTTGGTTGCCATTTTTAAAAGCATTTGCGATCATTTTAGCTGAGCAGCCTATCATTTTCTGCACTTCTTTATATGTTTTCCCCTCTCCAATCAACGTTTGAATCAAGGTACGCTGTTCTTCGGAACAATGTCTGGAACGACCCATTTTCCTCAGAATTTCAGAGAGAAATGCACTGTAACCAGCATGTACAACATTTGCTGCCTTCCTTCCTTAAATAAGGGCAATAATTGCCACCTGTTTTTCAAAGAATGAATGACCTCACTAATAGAACTCCACACTGCTATTATTTTGAACATGCCCCTTTCAATTAGTGATTCAATTACACAGAATCAGCAGCATGCATGTCATGACTGTTGGGTCTGTTGGATTTCTATTACTCTACTACACCTGCTAGTAAATTATTTGCCATGTAGAAATATCATTTTTTACCAAAAACAGTGATCAGGATAGTGATGTCTGACTGCTATTATTTTGAACACAACTGTACATGTGAAGCCGTGTGAACACCTCCTGTAGGACAACAAATTAACCAAGTGAACAATCCCAGTGTTCTGTAAAAAAAAAAAAAATTCCACCGTGTGATCCACAAACACCCGTGTTGTGTTGCTTCCACCACTAGGAAGATTGCAAACTCACCACAAGGTTTTGCGATGTCGAAATAGAACCACATTCTGCGCTTGTTACATAGTATCTGTCACTCTCCCATGTTGGACTCCGCTGCTCCACCAGGGAGCAGTGTCCGCACTCAAATCCTGCTCCGCCAGGGAGCAGTGTCCGCACTCACATCCTGCTTCACCAGGGAGCAGTGTCCGCACTCACATCCTGCTTCGCCAGGGAGCAGTGTCCGCACTCACATCCTGCTTCGCCAGGGAGCAGTGTCCGCACTCACATCCTGCTTCGCCAGGGAGCAGTGTCCGCACTCACATCCTGCTTCGCCAGGGAGCAGTGTCCGCACTCACATCCTGCTTCGCCAGGGAGCAGTGTCCGCACTCAAATCCTGCTCCGCCAGGGAGCAGTGGCCGCACTCAAATCCTCAAGGAACCACCGCCAACAAGAGAGCTTGTCAGTGCAGTAGTTTATTCATAAGAAGTTCAACAAAACAGGTTAAAAACAAAACATACAGATGCCACTGAGCTCGAAAGCACATCTTCAGGGGTTTACGCCTGTAGATGCACTATTGCACGAAACGGCTTCGGGTTGAGCTGTATTGCTGGAGGACGTGTCACTGCTCCATGTTGGTCTGGCAGCCCCTTATGTAAGTTTTACTCAGCGGCATCTGTATGTTTTGTTTTTTACTTGTTTTGCTGCACTCCTTATTAACCTACTGCACTGTTAGAAGTTCTCTTGGTGGTGGTTCATTGAGGAAGTGAGTGCGGACACTGACCCCTGGTGGGAGCAGTGGAGTCCAGCGGGAGAGAGAGAGCGATACTATGTAACAAGCACAGATTTCTGTTCTGGTCCTGGACCGCAAAACCTTGTGGTGAGTTTGCCATCTTCCCAGTGGTGGAGGCAACACAAGACTGGTGTTTGTGGATCACATGGTGGACTTGTTATTTACAGAACACTGGGACTGTTCACTTGGTTAATTTGTTGTCCTACAGGAGGTGCTCACACTGGACACAGCATCTCGGTGAACAAGCTTCACATGTATATATTATACTTTCATGGATTTATTATGCACTAATTTATAGGTGGATACACTATTTATAGAAGTGTTGACTGTACAAACAAAAACGCAATGAGACAAAACGAGGCAGTCATTTTCTGTTGCAGTGTAAAGAAATAGTGCAACCTATTTACTAAAGACCAGTAACATCACTGAGAATTTAGCCTCATTTTTAACTAGACACCAATGATCTCACTAAAATGCAGCCTATCCATGGATTAGAGACAGGTGGCATGGCTGAGAATGCAGCCTTATCTATCCACTATAGATGGGTGACTTCACTGCAAATGCAGCCTATCCTCTTACTAAAGACCAGTAACATCTCTGAAAAGACAGCCTGTTCATTTGCTAGAAATCTGTGACATTACTGAAATTGTTGCCTTTTTGTTTACTAGAGACCAGTGACATCAGAAAATGCAGCCTATCCATTCACTAGACAACAATTATGACACCGAGAAAGAAACCTATCCATTCACTAGACTAGTGACATTGCAGAGAATGCTGCCTATCCATTCACTAGAAGTCGATGACATCAATAACTATAAAGCCTATCCATTTGTTAGGGACTGGAGACATCACTGAAAATGCAGCCTATTCATTGGCTAGAGACTGTTGATATCACTGAGAATGTAACCTATCCATCCAAAAGAGACCAGTGACATCACTGAGATTGCAAGCTTTCCATTTACTAGACACTGGTGATCGCTGAAATTACAGCCTTCCTATTTGTGCATATTGGAATTTGATGCTTCTAGTTATAATAAATTGAGTGCAAATGGGTAAACAGTGCTTTTTGGCACCAATGCTAAAAAAAACCCACATTTATAAATAAAAACTTAATTAACTTTTGTTTATACAAAGAATATAATTGTTTAAAGAACATGACTGATCAAACTGGAGTTATTCACTCTCCGATACAGTATTTCAATATCTCAATATTTGACTATCCATAAAATGACAAACATGAATTCCTGTAGATTACATATATACTTTGTTGTAAATGTGGTAATCAACAGATGAAGAAGATGAAAATTTTTTCCCTTGCTCCACACAGTTTGAATAACTCTTCCCTAGGGGCAGAGATGGAATTTCAAGATGTCAAAAATGAGTAGTATACTTATCAGTTATGTGCAAGCTATTATCAATCTAGCCCTTGGATTCAATGGGCACTCAGGCTGAGGTGCAGGGAGATGGGAGGCGCCTGAAAATACCCTGCAACAAATAATCAGCCTTAACACAGCTTTGCACTGATGCGCTACAAGGAACATACCGTAGATCACACTGGGGGAGAAAGCTGCTTTTTAGCACTGAATTGTCTCCTCACTTCCTGTTTTCACCCTGTAATTAACCATGCTGTCTTGCAGCATGGCCTCACTCACTTGAAAGGGTCACACTCGGTGGGCAGCACCCACTTCCCTACTCCTCTTTTCTGACTGTTTTTCACTAGTTTTGCATTTGGCTAGGGTCATTGTCACTACTGGTAGCATGAGGCGATACCTGGACCCTACAGAGGTTGCACAGGTAGTCCAACTCCTCCAGGATGGCACATCAATACATGCCATTGCCAGAAGATATGCTGTCTCCCAGCACAGTCTCAAGAGGATGGAGGAGATTACAGGAGACAGGCAGTTACTCTAGGAGAGCAGAACAGGGCCGTAGAAGGTCCTTTAACCTTCAGGAATGGTATCTGCTCCTTTGTGCAAGGAGGAACAGGATGAGCACTGCCAGAGCCCTACAAAATGACCTCCAGCAGACCACTGGTGTGAATGTCTCTGACCAAACAATCAGAAACAGACTTCTTGAGGGTGGCCTGAGGGCCCGACGTCCTCTAATTGGTCCCGTGCTCACTGTCCCGCACCATAGAGCTTGATTGGCATTTGCCATTGAACACCAGAATTGGCATGTCCTCCACTGGCATCCTGTGCTTTTCACAGAGGAGAGCAGGTTTACCCTGAGCACATGTGACAGACATGAGAGTCTGGATAAGCCGTGGAGAACATTATGCTGCTTGTAACCTTGTTCAGCATGACCGTTTGGTAGTGGGTCAGTGATGGTCTGGACAGGCATATCTATGGAGGGACGCACAGACCTCTACAGGTTAGACCAGGGGTGGGCAAACTTTTTGACTGAGGGCCGCAATGGGTTCATATATTGGACCCGGGGGCCGGACCAAGAGTAGATGAATGATGTGTATGTGTCATCCATAGTAAGTATAGTAATATTCCCCCATAGTAAGCATAGTAATTCATCCCCCATATAGTAATTCATCCCCATATTAATTCATCCCTCATATAGTATTTCATCCCCCACAGTACTATTCCCCCCCAAGTAGTAAGCCAAGTCCCCCCTGTGTTAATTCACTTACCTTTGCTCCGCGCGTTCCTCTCGCTGTGTTCCCGCGCCGTTCCGGTCTTCAGGGCGGACTGTGAGAGGAGCCTAGCTCCCCTCACGTTCGTCACGCTGCCCTGCCTACACACATCCTGACAGCCAATGTATCACGCTCCGCGGGCCGGATTAAAAGGTCCGCCGGGTCGTATACGGCCCGCAGGCCGTAGTTTGCCCATTGCTGGGTTAGACAATAACACCCTGACTGCCATTAGGTATCGGGATGAAATCCTTGGACCCATTGTCAGACCCTACGCTGATACAGTGGGTCCTGGGTTCCTCCTGGTGCTTGACAATGTCCGGCCTCATGTGGTGAGAGTATGCAGGCAGTTCCTGGAGGATGAAGGAATTGATACCATTGAATGGCCCCCACACTTGCCTGACCTAAATCCAATAGAATACCTCTGGGATATCATGTTTCGGTTCTTCTGCCGCCACCAGGTTGCACCTCAGACTGTCCAGGAGCTCATTGATGCCCTGGTCCAGATCTGGGAAGAAATACCCCAGGACACCATCAGTCTTCTCATTAGAAGCATGCTCCGACATCAGGCATGTATACAAGCACATGAAGGCCATACAAACTACCATTTTGAGTCGCTGCAATGAAATTTCTGCAAAATGGACTAGCTTAGGTTGTCTTTGAATTCTCAACCTACAGAGGACTGAATTCAAACGATGGGGCATCCTTACGTTCCTAACACATTACCCAGTCCATATCAGTATAGATATCCAGCATAATACCTTTCCCTATTGAGATCTGATGTGTTTTCAAAGTGTTCCTTTAATTTTTTTGAGCAGTGTATTTTTGAATTGGTGGCCTTAAAGTGCTGTTTACCAATTTGTTCTCTATATATTGGGATGTTGGCATCTGATTTGGACTCAGGTCACACTTTATATCTTGTGTAAGGCGCCTAACTGTGAATCTGATGTTGCCTCTGTGATGCGTAGACAAAAATTAAATTTGATTTCCCCCCCCCCCCCCCCCAAAAAAAAAAAATAATTTAGATATGTAGGATTAGTGTCTATATTGAAATAGGGAAATTGCATAAAAATGAAATAGCTGAAAACCGCATTTAAACACAGATTTCCTGTTTTAAGTGCTCAGGGATTTGTAATTGTGTGCAACCCCAGTGTAAAACACATCTGCTCTCTATGTTCTTTCTATTTTGTGATTTGGCATTTCCTTTCCCTGGATCATCACCCTGCTCATTGAACAGTGGTGGAGATACAAATTGTGTGCCATCTCTGTGCCTCCAGCATGCTAACTTGACAATGTTATATTGCTTACCCAAAAAAAAAGTGTCCTGTACCTGGTGGTTATGGCCAAGGTATGTAAAGCACAGGTTTTGGTTGAATACCATTACAAGTTTTTCAGCATTTATAATAGTAACCATACATGTATTTCAACTGTGTGTATACACCTGCAGTCCAAGTCCAGCTTTAACTTGGACTTTAGCACTTGATGTTCCATCTGTTTTTCCTGTCCATTCACAGCAGACTCATGGGCTGGTTTCTGTTCTGCTTGTTGACTGCATGCCTTTATGAAACGGACTTTTGCTTTTATGTTTAATGTGTTGATTTTTTTTATGTTTTAATATTTACAAGCCCTGCTTCTGAACCTTGCTTGCTAAAAACAATCATCTTTACTTTTCTTTTACTCATTCTTAATTCCCAGCTGCCAGTTTCTCAGCCTTTACAAGCTGTCCAAGGAGAGCCCGTGGTTCCTGCTCCAACAGTATCAACCCCACAGTCGCATGTTGTCCCGAGCTTGGCTGCCCCCATACCACCCCAGTATTTACCCCTGACTCAACCTTTAGTGGCCGTCCCTCTGATCCCTCAGTTTGCTACTCCCAAGTTACCAATGGCTGTGCCTTCCACCATTGTACACACAGGCTTTCCTGCCCTGCCTGTGCCTATGTCCCCAGGGTTTGGCCAGGCAGTGCCATGCTTGCCCCCCTCTTTAGGGACACCAGTGCTTCTTCCTGGGCAGGCAGTTATTGTTCCAAGCCACATATCTGCTGTTGCTCTCCAGCCCTTAACACAGGTCCCACCTCTGCCTGTGCATCCTGTGCCTGCACCTGTTGGATTGCCAGCTGCCCTAGGACAAGCTGTTGAGCCTCTGCTTCCTCCTGGAGACGCTGCATACCAGGTACTGCCCCCTCTGGGCCTTGCTGGAAACTTAGGGTGTTGGCTCACCAGCTGTTTAAAGGGCTCGGGAATTTCTCTAGTGTAGCTGATAGATCATTCATTTTAGTGTTTTAAAAATATGAAGTGGTCTAGTTTTAGGTTGAATGATTTTTTGTGAGTATGTCTTATCAGATTCTGTATGTGTGTGTAAATACGAAACCTTTTACTCATTGCTGTTTTATTATTTCTTATTCAGGCCTTCCAATCTTCTCTAACCTCTCAGATGCCTGTGGAGACAGGCCTTCCTTCTGCATCTGTCCACCCTTCATCATTAATGTCACCTACGATCCGCACAGACTGCCTGCCACATACTGGGTACAGTACTGGGTTACTTCAACCGTATCTGGAGGGCAGTGGAGGACCTCCACAGGGCATCCCAGCTTTGCAACCAACAGCACCTTTCCCTGGGAGCCAGGCACAGCAAGTTACAGAGGTAGGCTGCCAAAGTAAATTTCAACATTTTCCCCTACATGGCTGTCAACTTCTTTACAACACATTAAACAATTTTATGCAGTTACATTGCTTGCAAGGCAAAATAGACTGTTGCTTCCAAGGTCCATCTGAACTGTTAGTATATGTTGTTTTTTTGTTTTTTTTTAATAACTTGCCATCCTGAGGATTTAACGCCCCCAACTCCTTGACCAGGCCTCTTTTTGCTATTCGGCGCTGCACTATTTAAACTGACAATTGCAATGTGCGGCCTTTTTTCACACAAATAGAGCTTTCTTTTGGTGGTATTTGATCACCTGTGTGCTTTTTATTTACACGCTATAAACAAAAAAAGACCGAACATTTTGAAGAAAAACGCTATTTTTTTTTTTTTACTTTCGGCTCTAAAAAATATATAGTAAACTCAACTTAGTCATAAATTTAGGCCAAAATATATTCTTCTACATGTTTTTGGCAAAAAAAATCCCAATAATTGTATATTGATTGCTTTGTGTGAAAGTTATAGCGTCTACAAACTATGGTATAGATACTGCAATTTGCGCCATTTTTTGCTATACAGCGCTGCACTAGTTTAACTGACAGTCATGCAATACGGTACATAAATGAAATTTTACGTCCTTTTTTTCACACAAATAGAGCTTTCTTTCAATGGTATTTGATCACCTGTGCATTTTTATTTTTTGGCGTGATAATCATAAAAAGACCGAACATTTTGGAGAAAAAAAAGATATTTCTGTCATCAAAAATATCCAAAAAACTCAAATTTCGTCATAAATTTAGGCCAAAATGTATTCTGCTACATATTTTTGGTTAAAAATCCCAATAAGTGTATACTGATTGCTTTGTGTGAAAGTTCTAGCATCTACCAACTATGGTATAGATAATGGAATTTACACAGCTTTTACTTTGACCGCCTATCACATTCTTGAGGTGCTAAAATACCAGGACAGTATAAACACCCCCAAATGACCCCTTTTTGGAAAATAGACACCCTAAGCTATCTGCTGAGAGGCATATTGAGTCCATGGAAGATTTATTTTTTTCCACAAGTTTTTGGAAAATGACAAAAACTTTTTTTTTTTACACACAAAGTTGTCATTTAAATTATATATTTCTCACACAAGCGGGTATATGTGGAATTATACCCCAAAATACATTCTGCTACTTCTACTGAGTATGGGGATACCATATGTGTGAGACTTTTTGGGAGCCTAGCCACATACAGGAGTCTGAAATTCAATGACCATTTTGAAAGCCTGAAGGTGCGTAACTTCCCCATTTCACTTCCTCACTACCTATCACAGTTTCGGAGGCCCTGAGATGCCAGGATAGCAACCCCCCCCCCCCCCCCCCAAATGACCCCTTTTTGGAAAGTAGACACCCCAAGGAATTTAAAAAGAGGCATGGTGAGTATTTTGCAGATCTAATTTTTTCTCACAAGGTTTTGAAATATAAAAAAAGAAAAAAAAAATGCTTGTTTTCTTCATTTTCCAAAAACTTGTGGCAAGAAACAAGATCTGCAAAATACTCACCATTCTTCTTATCAAATTCCTTGGGGTGTCTACTTTCCAAAAAGGGGTCATTTGGGGGAGTTTGGTTCTATCCTGGCATTTCAGGGCCTCCGAAACTGTAATAGGTAGTCAGGAACAGGGGCGGTCTGACCATTTGGGAACTCGGGCACTGCCCGAGGGCCCGAGGTCAGAAGGGGGCCCCATGAGATGCCCCTAGTACCTTTCATAGGCTTTTTTTGGGTGTGGTTTGAGTGTGGGCAAGGACACGGGCCCCATGATCCCCTATTGCCCGGGGGCCCCATGAGTTGTCAGTCTGCCCTTTTGTCAGGAAGTGTAATGAGGAAATAAAGCCCTTTAAAAGCCTGAAGGTGCTTATTGGATTTTGAGGTCCTGTACTTGGCTAGACTGCCAAAAAGTCTCTCACATGTGGTACCCCCATACTTGGAAGAAGTACCAGAATGTATTTTGGGGAGTAATTCCACATATACCCATGGCATGTGTGAGCAATAAATCAATTGACAATTTTGTATTTTAAAAAAAAATGTTTATTTTCGTCGGACCTGGATCTCCTGGAATATCTACAGACAGTCCTCCGCTCTTCACAATCTCTTGGCTTCTTGAACAGGAGTTCTCCTTTTCCTTCCCCTCTGGTCACTGCTGGTTTGTTGTCCCTCTGGGTGCCTTCCCTCAGGCGAGTCTAATCTTATTCTCTCACTCCTTCTCTCCCCCCACCCTCCTCTTTTTTTCTTTCTCTTTCTTTCTACCTTTTTCTTCTCCTTTCCTAGGCGGTTGATGGGGAGGAGGGGATGTTGACTGCTGATGGTAGGCTCCATAGCTTTTCGCTGTCCGAGGAGGCTTTTACACCACAGGTCTATATAAAGCTGAATATCATCAATTACAGAACCCAGGGTTACAGTGGGGATCGAAAGTTTGGGCACCCCAGCTAAAAATTTGTATTAATGTGCATAAAGAAGCCAAGGAAAGATGGAAAAATCTCCAAAAGGCATCAAATTACAGATTAGATATTCTTATAATATGTCAACAAAAGTTAGATTTTATTTCCATCATTTACACTTTCAAAATAACAGAAAACAGAAAAATGGTGTCTGCAAAAGTTTGGGCACCCTGCAGAATTTATAGCATGCACTGCCCCCTTTGCAAAGCTGAGACCTGCCAGTGTCATGGATTGTTCTCAGTTGTTCTCAAGAAGGCTATAAGAAGATAGCAAAGCGTTTTCAGATGTCAATATCCTCTGTTTGGAATGTAATTAAGAAATGGCAGTCATCAGGAACAGTGGAAGTTAAAGCAAGATCTGGAAGACCAAGAAAAATATCAGACAGAACAGCTCGCAGGATTGTGAGAAAAACAATTCAAAACCCACGTTTGACTGCACGATCCCTCCAGAAAGATCTGGCAGACACTGGAGTTGTGGTACACTATTCCACTATAAAGAGATACTTGTACAAATATGGTCTTCATGGAAGAGTCATCAGAAAAAAACCTCTTCTACGTCCTCACCACAAAAATCATCGTTTGAACTTTGCAAATGAACATATAGACAAGCCTGATGCATTTTGGAAACAAGTTCTGTGGACCGATGAGGTTAAAATTGTACTTTTTGGCCGGAATGAGCACAGGTACGTTTGGAGAAGAAGGGGCACAGAATTTAATGAAAAGAACCTCTGTCCAACTGTTAAGCATGGGGTTGGATCAATCATGCTTTGGGGTTGTGTTGCAGCCAGTGGCACAGGGAACATCTCACGAATAGAAGGAAAAATGGATTCAATAAAATTTCAGCAAATTTTGGATGGTAACTTGATTCCATCTGTGAAAAAGCTGAAGTTAAAGAGAGGATGGCTTCTACAAATGGATAATGATCCTAAACACACCTCGAAATCCACGGGGGATTACATCAAGAGGCGTAAACTGAAGGTTTTGCCATGGCCTTCACAATCTCCTGACCTCAACATAATTGAAAATCTATGGATAGACCTTAAAAGAGCAATGCATGACAGACAGCCCAGAAATCTCAAAGAACTGGAAGACTTTTGTAAGGAAGAATGGGCAAATATACCTCAAACAAGAATTGAAAGACTCTTGGCTGGCTACAAAAAGCGTTTACAAGCTGTGATACTTGCCAAAGGGGGCAGTACAAGATATTAACTCTGCAGGGTGCCCAAACTTTTGCAGACGCCATTTTTTTGTTTTCTGTTATTTTGAAAGTGTAAATGATGGAAATAAAATCTAACTTTTGTTGACATATTATAAGAATGTCTAATCTGTAATTTGATGCCTTTTGGAGATTTTTCCATCTTTCCTTGGCTTCTTTATGCACATTAATACAAATTTTTAGCTGGGGTGCCCAAACTTTTGATCCCCACTGTAAGTGCAAGTAGCCTGTCTGTACAAACAAAGCCAGGCCCCTAAGGGGTACAGATAATAGCGATGCCTTAAAAAAATTGACAGGGGAAACCCAGCCATTTTGCAAGAATTTTCTGGATTTCAAAAACAGAAATGATCTCCACTCTAATGTCCCTTCAAACAGCTATCAGAAACATGAAGCAGGAGAACTGCCCTCTACTTTGTCTTAGAAATCCAAAAAAACACAGAAAACCACCATGGCCCTGGCAATCCAAACCTATATGGTCTCAGAATCAGAAGAGGGAGAGCAATATTTCCCTGATAGCTCGGTATCGGACAAGTCAGAAATTGGGGAAAAGCAAAGTGTCTAAGCCAGTGTTTCTCAACCTCCTTACCTTGGAGGAACCCTTGGCATAAAGGTTGATCTCAGGGAACCCCTGAAAAAAATTTTCAGATCTACAGCTCACAGAACATTGGATCTGATCAGAGAGCTGTAGATATACTGTAACAACAATTACCAAACAAATGTAGAGAAGTGCAGGGAAGCTGTTATTGTAACATGCCTTTTCTCCTTGTTCCCCACTAGCCTCTCGTCCATCCCAGATAATATTACATTTAACAGCCTGAGACAGAGAAAAGAGGAGGACCTGTGGGGAACAGTGCAGTAAATAACAGTATGCTTCCCTGCACATCTCTTTAATTCTATAATACAGGGTTTTTCACATGGGGTTCCACCGCAAATCCATATTGTGGCAGATGTATATCCACTCAATGTTGTTTTTAGTACGCACTGACAGTGCGCATTGATACCTGATGCCTCCTCTAGTTGTGGTTCCTGTGAACTCAGAGGGTGGCATCGAGTGGAGTGCAGAGAGTGGGAACACATGGCTTGATCAGGAGGTGACATGCTGTGTATGGCAGCGGTGAATGCAGACTGTGGAGGGGGGAAGCAGAGAGTTGGGAGCACATGGAGTAATGTAGCAGGGGGTGACATCCTGTGTATATCAGTGCTGAATGAAGACTGCAGGGGCACTGGGCTTGATGAGACTGAATGTAGCAGGAAGTCAGATCATAATAGCTCTATGTACAGTTATGGCATTACAGAGCTAATATGATCTCACCTGCTGCTACATTCAGTCTCTTCCAACTGTGAGCTACCCCTCTCTGCAGTCTGCATCACTGTTGCCAAACACTGGATGTCACCTCCTATTTTAGCCATGTGCTTCTTTTCTCTGCTCAACCTCCAGTCTGTATTGACTGCTGCCCTACACACACAGTGCTCTGTCTCTGCCCCCCTCTGCACCACCTTCCCTGCACTCTGCTGGCACCGCTACACAGTCATCAAGAGATCTCACCTAGTGTTCCAGTCACGGGCTCACGCTTTGTACTGTCTCCCACTGTCTTGTGATCAGCACTGCCTTAGAAAGTGACACCTCCCCCTTAAGTCCCCGCTCTGTGCAGTGCTCCTGGTGCCTCCCTCTGAGTTCACAGGAGCCGGAACTGAGGAGGCATCCGGTATCAATGCACGCTGACAGTACTGACTGTCAGCGCGCATTAAGAACACTATGGTATACATCTGCCACATTGCTGATTTGCGGCAAAACCCCTGGTGACCTCTTGCGGAACCCTGGTTGAGAAACACTGGTCTAAGCATTTATTTCCTATGGAAGAAAGAAAATAATTTTTCAAAGCAATCTATGTTACAGGGCAAATTCAAGAAACTAATACCCACCGATTCTGTACAAGGCAGACTATATAAAGGACTACAAGAGGTCAGGAGGAGGACGACATTCCCAGTCCATCATTAAAAGTACAGTTGTGTTCAAAATAATAGCAGTGTGTTGAAAAAAGTGAATAAAGCTCAAAATCCTTCTAATAGCTTTTATTTCCATACACACAAATGCATTGGGAACACTACACATTCTATTCCAAATCAAAGCATGAAGAAAAATATATCAAATTTGTGCTGTTCCTCTAAAAAAAAATTGAAGAAAAGTGGATATTAGACTGTTCAAAAAAATAGCAGTGTTTGTATTCTTTTTACAAACTCAAACATTCACTATATAAACTGAAAAATGTTTGACGATTTTGCTTTCCTTTGGATCACTTAATGAATATTTAGTTGTATAAGCACTGTTTCTGAGAACTGCTGTACATCTGTATTGCATGGAGTCAACCAACTTCTGGCACCTGTGAACAGGTATTCCAGCCCAGGATGATTGGACTACATTCCACAGTTCTTCTCTATTTCTTGGTTTTGCCTCAGAAACTGCATTTTTGATGTCACTCCACAAGTTTTCTATTGGATTAAGATCCGTGGATTGGGCTGGCAATTCCATAACGTCAATCTTGTTTGTCTGGAACCAAGATGTTGCACGTTTACCGGTGTGTTTGGGGTCGTTGTCTTGTTGGAACACCCATTTCAAGGGCATTTCTTCTTCAAGTATTCTGATGTATTCAAACTGATCCATGATCCCTGGTATGCGATAAATAGGCCCAACACCGTAGTATGAGAAACATCCCCATATCATGATGCTTGCGCAACCATGCTTCATTGTCTTCACAGTGTACTGTGGCTTGAATTCAGTGTTTGGGGGTCATCTGACAAACTGTCTCCGGCCACTAGACCCAAAAAGAACAATCTTACTTTCATCAGTCCACAAAATGTTGCGCCATTTCTCTTCAGGCCAGTCAATGTGCTCTTTGGCAAATTGTAACCTCTTCAGCACGTCTTTTTTTCAACTGTGGGACTTTGCGGGGGCTTCTTGCAGATAGCTTGGCTTCACATAGGCATCTTCTATTTGTAACAGTACTCACAGGTAACTTTAGACCTTCTTTGATCTTCCTGGAGCTGATTGTTGGCTGAGTCCTTGCCATTTTGGCTATTCTTCTATCCATTTGAATGGTAGTTTTTTGCTTTCTTCCACGTCTTTCAGGTTTTGGTTGCCATTTTAAAGCATTTGCGATCATTTTAGCTGAGCAGCCTATCATTTTCTGCACTTCTTTATATGTTTTCCCCTCTCCAATCAATTTTTTAATCAAGGTACGCTGTTCTTCTGAACAATTTCTGGAACGACCCATTTTCCTCAGAATTTCAGAGAGAAATGCACTGTAACCAGCATGTACAACATTTGCTGTCTTCCTTCCTTAAATAAGGGCAATAATTGCCACCTGTTTTTCAAAGAATGAATGACCTCACTAATAGAACTCCACACTGCTATTATTTTGAACATGCCCCTTTCAATTAGTGATTCAATTACTCAAAATCAGCAGCATGCATGTCATGACTGTTGTGTCTGTTGGATTTCTATTACTCTACTACACCTGCTAGTAAATTATTTGCTATGTAGAAATATCATTTCTACCAAAAACAGTGATTGATTAGGTTAGTGATGTCTGACTGCTATTATTTTGAACACAACTGTATAGTTGGAATGGAAATACCTGTACGCCAAGCTGTTTTGCCCTAAGGCTTTGAAACGAAGATTTCAGTTTGATGAGAAAAAGGGGTACAGGCCTAATGCCCTAAGCTTGATGCTTCATTAGCCAAAGTTTCAAAAAAGTCGGACCTCTCCTTTGTGGACATGGGGCATCGTGCTCCTGAAGAATAGTATGAACAAGAAGATTGACACTACGCTACAACATGCCTATGAAGCGGGGCAACGACCTTTTCACCAAACATAGCCAACAGCTACAGCCAGCTTTTCTGGCTGGAACAGCTCCGATCATACTTTGAGAGGGTGCTGGGCACAGAAAAATCCCTACATTCCCTGTTATTGGTGGACAAGGCAGTTGCATACACTATATTGCCGAAAGTATTGGATTGCCTGCCTTTACACGCACACAAAATTTAATGGCATCCCAGTCCATAGGGTTCAATATTGAGATGGCCCACCCTTTGCAGCTATAATAGCTTCAGCTCTTTTGGGAAGGCTGTCCATAAGGTTTAGGAGTGTATATGGGAATGTTTGACCATTCTTCCAAAAGTGCATTTGTGAGGTCAGGCACTGAAGTCGGACCGGAAAGCCTGGCTTGCATTCTCCACTTTTTCATCCCAAAGGTGTTGAGGTCAGGACTAGTCCAGTTTCTCCACCCCAAACTCATTCATCCATGTCTTTATGGACCTTGCTTTGTGCACTGGTGCGCAGTCATGTTGGAACAGGACGGGGCCATCCCAAACTGTTCCCACAAAGTTGGGAGCATGAAATTGTCCAAAATGTCTTCGTATGCTGACGCCTTAGGAGTTCCATTTACTGGAGGTAAAGGGCCAAGGCCAACCCCTGAAACACAACCCCACAACATAATCCTCCCTCCTCCAAACTTTACACTTGGCACAATGCAGTCATGCAAGTACTTTTCTAGCAAGCACCAAACCCAGACACGGCCATTGAATTGCAGACAGAAGCATAATTCGACACTGCAGAGAACATTTCTCAACTGCTCTGGAGTCCAGTGGCGACATGCTTTACACTACTGCATCCAACGCTTTGTATTGCACTTGGTGATGTAAGGCTTGGATGCAACTGCTCGGCCATGGAAACTCATTCCATGAAGAGCTCTATTCACTGTTGTGCTAATCCTTCAAATGCTACAGGACTGGATAGAATTTCTGTCAAAACCTCCACAGAAATATCTGGTCACGATACCGCCGAGGGACTTAGTGAAAAGGCAAGACCTACAAGAAGCAATTTCAAGTTTACTAGAAGAGAACATATCAGAGGTGCTACCTTCTCAACAGGAGTTTGAGTTCTACTCCCATGTGTTCCTGAGAGTAAAACCCTCAGGGAAGTGCAGATTCCTTCTAAACCTGAAACCTCTGAACAGTGTTGTAACTTACAGGAAGTTCAAGATGGAAAGCATCTTCTCGATGAGGTCCATTTTTCCACAGTCAGCATTTCTAGTAACAGTAGACATAAGGGATGCCTATTTGCTTCCATCTGTTGCATCAAAAGTATTTCAGGTTTTGAATAGGAGGGCATGAAAGTACATTTCCAATACAGAGCACTCCCATTCAGTCTGGCCTCAGCCCCTTGCATTTTCACAAAGATAATGATAGAAGTAACAAAGGAATTGAGAGTGAAAGGAGTTTCAATAATCCCACGCTTAGACGATTTTCTTATATTTGGCAGGACAAAATAAAAAGTCCTTGACAATCTAGAGACAACAAGACAGTTTCTTGAATCTTTGGGATGGAAACTAAAATCTGAAGAATCAAATTTATGCCCTTGGTAGAACGTAGCCTTGTTTTTTGGCTACATGGTAGATACAGTTCTTCAAAGAATCTTTACTGGCAGAGAAGGTCACCAAGCTGTTAAAATCCATAGGTCAGGTGACAGAGGTGCAGTTAGTCTTAAGATGACTGGAAATGTCGGTCCTAGGTCTAACATCATCCTATATCCCAGCAATTCAATGGGCTCAGCTCCATGTGAGACTCTCCAGGCCCATCTATTAAGTCATTGGGATGGGCAAAAAGTTATTAGAAGAACCCATGGGCATTCCGCTGTCAAGGACTCTTTACAATGGCTGACATAGAAGACCAATCTATTAGAAGGAAGGATTTGTTCCTCCCCCCGTTGTGACAAACTTGAACAGGGGCTTTTGGAGGGGAGCCTTCTACCCACTGGTTGTGGCCCATGTAGAGAGCAGATCATTCTGTAATGATGGACAACGCGGTGAGCACTGAGAGTGAGGCTTGGATTACCTCTGAGTAAAGACAGTACAGCTTCCCTTCTGGAGTAGATAAAAAGGTGTAATATTAATCTTTTACAAGTTAATGGTTACAAGTCAATGGTCAGAAGAAATATGGGGCCTTCCTGCAGACTGGGTTGGAGATACCTCCTCCAATTGTGAAAGCAATATTTATCAACAATCTCCCTCAAATCTATTAAGATGGATGACTTCTGCTTTTTCAGACTGTTGGAATATTGTATGAGTTTTGTCTTATGATTATACAAGTGAAAGCAAACAACTGAAAGACAGCATGTGTAATGTACTTTTTATATTCAGGGCTGGTGGTACTGGACTGTCTGGTGTGGGCTCCCTGGCTTGTCTGGGTGTTTAGCTGTTAGTTTACTGTTAATTAGATCACTGTTCGCTGTTGGCATGTGCTGTTTACCATTTGCACTGTTTAGGATAATGTGATCAAGCTCTTAACTAATCAGTGTGGGATGTTTATCAATGTGTAATATTTGTTTTTATTGTTCACGTGGGGACTGCCCCTATTTCTGAAGTGTATAAAAACCTGTGTTTCTGTTCAATAAAGTAGTTTGTTTTGCACTTAAACTAGTGTCACCTAGTCTTAGGTGCGATGCCCAGCTATTATACCTTGGTCCTTTGTCCCAGTGGCTAGGAAGTAGTTCTCTGATGGAATCACCCATTTTGGGTGATGTGCGGTCCTTCACATTTGGTGGCAAGCCAAACTACTACTGGGTTTATGGATGAAGCATAGGAAATGGCAGCTGAATTTCAGTGGAGATTGCAGGAATCTCTGGCCCATTTTGGTGGCCCTGTCTTGGCAGAAGGGTGAACTGAACTGGACCGGAAGGATGTGTTTCAAAGAGAACTGTGGAACGAGCCCCTTGAGGAGGTTTGAGCTCTCCGGAGAGAATTGCAGTAAGGGGGGGAAGGGGGTACCAGATGTCAAGCAGCCTTTGACCTAGTTCACATTGACATTGAAAGCAGGCATTTGAGGGAGTTTTGAACGCTCCTCAAATGCCTATGCAAATGATAATATGGACAGCACATAGTGCTGTTCTAGTTATCAAAACATGAACCGTTAGCATCGCTTCGCTTCAAAATTGAAGCCTCAATTAACGTGCGTCAGACACTCCAGATATGCACATAGAGTGCTTGGGGATCGGTTTTGACGTGCGTTAAAAGCAAGTCAAACACACCTTTTAAGGCTCCTTAACACTAGGGGGTTTATTTACTAAAGCTGGTCCACTCAAAATCTCGTGCACCTGTGCATGATAGCCAATCAGCTTCTAACCTCAGCTTGTTCATTTAGGCTTTAGCAATAAAACCTGGAAACTGAATGGTTTCTATGCAGAAGCGCACGACATTCTGAGTGAACCAGCTTTAGTAAATAAACCCTCTATGTTCAATTGTTAAGCGTTAGCAAAATAAGAAATGTTATACTAGCTCTGTGCTGTAGTTTTGCTGAGCAGCCCTGATCTTCTACTTTTCTGTTTCCCCCTGACACTCCTGGCTCCTCCCCTTCAAGCAGTGAAAGCTGCTTGCCCTGGGGACACCGCTGCATGCTCGCTCCCAAGCCACTGCTGTATGCATCCATAAGACACAGATTGGCCCCGGCTCCCGCTGCTGTTATGCTGCCTCACGCATAGAATGCGAGAAGGTAATAAACCCTCAGGCCTTTAACAGAAGGCAAGACTGATCATCTCATGGGTGGAGAACATCTTGTCCAGCCTACTCTGCTGTTGACACCCAAGGAGTGGACAGGTGGAAGGTGGATTACCTCATACATCACTGCATGGACCAAGGGAAAGGGACCTTCATCCCTACTTCTTCCATCTCTCGTGTCATAAATAGGAAACTCTAGAGGTGAACATCCTGCCCTCCAGGTTCAACAAGAAGTTACCCCTGTTTGTAGCCAGGGCCAGTGATCCACTAGCACTGGCATCAGATGCTCTGATAATTCTCTAGACTCCAGTTCATACATGACTTTCCTCCAGTGAAAATTCTTCCTGGACTTGTCTGCAAAATAGAGCAAGAGAAGAAATTAGTGTTGTTATTGATCCAGACTGACCCAGGTGAACCTGGCATACATATTTGCAGACTTCTAGGAGACCATCTCTGGCCTCTTCCGAACAGGCCAGACCTCCTGTCTCAGGATCGGTTTCATCTTGTTTCTCAGTCATTGGCTTACAAGCATGGCTGTTGAAAACCAGGTCTTGAGGAATACTGGGATCTTGGATTCTGTCACTCTCACACTGCTCAGTCAGAAAAACCACTTCCAATAAAAATGGCTATCATACTTGGAAATCCTTCTTTGCTTGGTGTGAACATAGGCTTTTTAATCCAGGAAATTCTCTTTAACGTGCATTCCAACCTTCTTACAATCACAATGGATAGAGTTTGGCCTTAAGTACTCGTAAGGGATGGCTTTCTGTCCTGTCCATTTTATTTCAAAAACTCCAGGCCCCATTTTCGCTCTTACAATTTTTTACTTAGTTTGTTCTCTGATTAGAAGACCCTTCCACCACCCTGTGCTTCCTTGGGATCTTATTTGGGTTATCTCTGCTCTGCTGAGGCCACCCTTTGAGCATATCAGGCAACTTTCTTTGGATGCATTCTCCTGCAAAGTGACCTTCTTAGTAGCCTTCACGTCCGCCAGATGTGTCTGTAAACTAGCAAAGTTAGGTGTCCTAAAGGTTGAGGCCTATAAGGAGGGTCTATGAATATTCAGCCAGTGTCCTGTACTGTACTCCAAGATATGGAAATCACAGGTAAGTAGAAATGTATTTTAATTTTATTACAATTCTAATTTGATACTTTTTTTTTTTTACTTTAACTTTGTTATCACAAGGGAGCTAACAAGCCCCCAATGTGATTAACATAGGCAGGTGATATGTTCTCCTTATGGAAGCATCAGATGTTGTTAGATCCCTTTCAGTAAAAGTGATCTGTACATGTATACAGCCTTTCGGATCACTTTCAAATTCAGAATACTTTATTAATCCCAAAGGGAAATTTGATTTTACTTAAAAGCTGGTGAGCTTTTGCTACCCATGAAAGTAATGCTGTTTCTGTTGGCTATCTTAAATAAAAATGCTATTTGAAAGCCACTTTGTTTTCAAATGTACCTATGTAAAAGAGGAACTGGTTAAAGCCAACATCAGGATTATGCTGATTAGACTGTTCCTTCATTTTGACACTTTATTCCAGTTTAAGTGCCCTCTTGCCAGCTACACAATCCTACAGTATCTGCTGCCATTCCTTGTTCTGAACTATAATTTGGGATCATTAAATTGTGGAGGTTATGCTTTGATCTTTGTGCCTGGAGGAGAGCTTGATTTTAGCCTGCATTTCCACCAGTTTGACATCTATTGAGTATCGTGGCCAAGGGTGTCATTGCTGTCAAGGGCAGTGTATAGCATCCTTAATTCTTACACTATATTGGCTTTCTTGAACTACTTAGAGCTTCTTGCTGCCTTAAAGCCTCCTTAGTTGTGTTCCTCCTAAGCTTGGAAACGAGTATTCTATACCTTATCACTAGAATTCAGCCTCAGCCCAACTCCAGCCCTGGCTGTGCATACAGAGCGGGTAAAGGCAATATGTAGAGCTTCTTGAGAGCTGCAGCAGTGGCTCCTGTGCATTTGTAACTGGCCGAACCTTATGCTGTGGACGGATTCCGGTCAATCATAGCAGTGGGGCAGGGTGGTTGAGTGGGGAAATGTGAAAGCTGCCATGCAGTATTCTGTCCACAACTCTGCACATTTATCCACCAAATGTAAGCCATAGCTGTCTTTGTATATCTGATTTATATTCTGCATTCTAACCTCCATGTTAGGGAAATACCTGTACCCTTAAAGCAGCAAGGACATTCGTGTTTGTGGAATACACAGGTGGGGAAAAAAAGGTACTAAACAGTGCAGTGACATTACACAGCAGAAAGTCTACATCATGCCAGCTTAAAACTGTGTTGCAAGGGCTTGTGGGTGTCCTAGCTTGCATGGTGAAGAGTTGCTTTCATTGGTTTTCTCACAACTGCTAGAATCGCTGATAAATGTTTTATCTTTTTCAGGGTTCACAAAATACCTCTCAAGTTGCCCCTGTGGAGATGCCATCAACTCAAACTACCCAAGTGGTGTCTTCCATGGACAGGTAAAAATACAATATTGATGACCTTACTGTACCTTTTGCAGGGAAGGCAGCCATCTTTGCGTGGACCTGAAAGTCAGCCAGTTGATTTAGGTTTCTTAGAAAATTAGTAAGCTGAGTACTTAATGTTTTTACAAATTAACAACTTGATAACAGGTTCCCTTTACAGTTGCCATCCTTGTGTGTTGACAATTATATTTCTTTTAGCGCCCACTCAGATGTGGCATCTGGGCTCAGTGATGGGAACGAGGGAGTTTCTGGCTCCAGTGGTAGACATGAAGGCCGTACCACCAAGCGGCACTACCGAAAGTCTGTGCGCAGCCGCTCAAGACATGAGAAAACCTCACGCCCGAAACTTAGAATTCTTAATGTGAGTTCCTTTATTTGCCAAACCTAGAATTCTGTTTAAATATTATGACAGTGCTTTGTTAGTTTTCAGGCCTTGGTTTATCTTTTTTCATTGTACTTCCATTTCTTTGTTCAGTATGTCTTTCACAGGTCAGACTTGAGTATTTAAATATAAAATATCTTAAGATGGCATTTTAACGCAAAGGCTATATAAATATGTGGATATATATTGTCCCATTAAAAAAAAAAGTGGGAAAACAGCTACTATCAATTCAGCCATTTTAATTCTGCCCCTCTTCAGTCCCCCAAAGCCCTCCTGTGTAATAAATATATATATATATATATATATATATATATATATATATATATATATATATATCTATATATATCCCCTATACATACGTTTTTTTTTCTCCCTGTAGTCATCTTTCTAGTCTGGCGACATCACAGAAGCCTCTCCTCTTTTTGGCGGCGGGGGGGGGAGGCATTCTTCTTGGAATGAGTAGCATTCACATAACGACTTGTGAATGCTGCTCAGTCCTGGAGTAGTGAGCCCAGCCTGCGAGATGAGACACCCCGTGGGGGAGTTTCACGTAAAGGACATGCTAGGCTTATAGGAAATGGGCAGAATTACGTTGTTTTTCGCTTTGAAGAAGACATCCAGCTCTAGACTGAGGATGAAGTGTGGGTGTTGAAGCAAGAATACATTAACCTCCCTAGCGGTATTCCCGAGTGTGTCAGTGCCAAAAGCGGTAACCCAGAGCTAAATTCGGGCTTACTATGCGGCGCTGCATAGGGAGTCCCAGCAGAGCTTACCTTGTCCTTCGCTCCCGCGATGTGTCCCCTGCAGCGTCCCCGGCCATTTCCTCCGGCCGATGCCGGCATCCGGCTTCTGTGTTCCGGTCCCTGTGACGTCGGGACGTACGGGCGCCGCCGCCGGCGGGAAATTTGAAAATTTTCCCTAGTGCTTTGTCCTGTGCCCTGCCTACATTTTGTCTGTTCTTTCTGCCTGGAAACTGAGAAACGTCCATGGCATCCAAAAAGTGTCCCTTTAGGTCAGAAGCGGTTTTAGACCAGCTAGAGAACAGCGATAGTAAATCAGAACCACTTGCAGAATTGAGTGATAATGATTAGTTGGGGAAAATCGTCATCAAACACTGAAAACGATTTTGCGACTTTGCTCAGCGATGTACGAACTAGGCGCTCTATTTCAAATTTCAGTGTTTTCGGTTTGATTATATTATTGAATTAAATGTATTATTATTATATTATTATTTTTTATGATTATTTATTAAATTATAATTTATGATTTCGTGTTTCAAATTTTATCATACCCAGGATGTTTACTAGACTCTTGTTTGGACAGATTTCAGTGAGTTATTCCTAAAAATTACAACCTACAATAAAAAAACTACATATTTCCATGCAAAATAATGGTACCGCTTTCAGCACCAAAAATCTGAAATAATAATACCGCTAGGGAGGTTAAAGAAGTACAGCCAAAGCTCATTTGGCTGTACTTCTCCAGTGGATCACAGGAGTGCACTCCTGTGACCCATTTTCCACTGACAGCGGGCTAAAGTCTGCTTTTGGATGATTCACTCAGCTGGTCCAGGTTGGGGAAAGATCCCTACTTTAAAGTCGGAATTCAATCAGATGTCTGGACCAGCACCTGACTGAGCCTCTCAGCGACCGGCTGAGAGCCTGAGCCAGCCACTCCCTCATCCTCCACAGCACAGTACTCCGAGGAGTGCTGGAGGAGTGAACGAGACAGAGCAGAAAGTCGGTGACTGACAGTCACTGCTCTGCGCTTAGAACAGAGTAATCAGTGGTGTCTGAATGCTCAGTTCTCACCCTTTGAGTAAGCAGGGACAGATGCAGCATTGGATCGATGCTGCATCCACCTAGGCAAGTGTGATCTATTCTTCAAGTGAATTGTTTTTTCTTTCTTGTGGGAGGAGAAGAGGGGTTTGGGGAAGAAGGGGGTGGGGAACCTTAACTGGAAAAAAAAAGGGTGAGGTGTCTTCAATACTGCATTCTGTATTTTGGCGTACAGCCTTGATTGAGCAGTACAGCAAGAAAGGATTTTACAGGCAAGTCAAAAATCCTTTTTTTCAGTTTGGACAGAGTGGGCAGATGATAGGTCCCTTTTAAGTTGGTGAGGGATAATCTTCCAGTGGTTACACATGTACTGGTGGCAGCTGAAGAAGGTATTTCCTTCATGTTGGAAAGATATCCTCTCACTTCTGTTGAGTCTACAGAAAAAGCGGTAAAGGGAAATCTTTCTAAACAAAAAAACCTGAGAGCGGGTTTAACTTTTCCTATTGTATTAAAAATTGGCTTTAGATATACTTTAAACCAGAACTAAAACCTCTTATCCTTCTCAGCCAATGAGGCTGCCATCTTAGCCTCTGTATGATCTGCAACTGCCATGGTGCTTTTATGATATGCAACTGCCATGGTGCTTGTATGATCTGCAACTGCCATGGTGCTTGCACATATGATCAGTTATGACACCAGCCGTTTGACAATTTGGTTGAAGGCAAAAGCAAATGTGACAGGTAGCATTCCTGGCATGCCGGTTATGTAACTGTTTTTTTAAATTGTTAAATCAAGCGGTTTAGTTCCGTTTTTAAAGATCCCTGGATTAATGTTATGTTTATAGCGTTCGGGAGGACCATATTTCTGTACATGGTAACTTTTTTTTTTGTTTTTTTTGTTTTATGGTGTAGGTCTCAAACAAAGGAGACAGAGTAGTGGAATGTCAGCTGGAAACACACAACCGCAAGATGGTCACCTTCAAATTTGACCTAGATGGGGACAATCCAGAGGAAATAGCGACCATCATGGTGCGTAACATGGGTGAAGTATGATGAGGATAGGCCATGCTATTAATGTGATTCACCAGCCAATCTCAATACCTTTCTTTTGGACACCAGGTTCAGAATGTCTTCATCTTGGCCACAGAGAGAGACTCTTTTGTCGAGCAGGTTAAAGACATCATAGAAAAAGCAGATGAAATGCTTAATGAGGATGTCGGTGCTGAGCCTGAAGGCGAACAAGAGGTGGAGTGTATGCAGATACAGGGTGATGGGTATTACCCCGAGTCTCAGGTACGGAACAGTTATCTATTCATTACGTTTTACCCTTCCATCTCCCATCAGATGGCTGTGGTCATAACGCACTTATCTTGTGTCTGTTTTTTTTTTCCTGGATAGAAGCTGGAGGATGAGTTCAGAAAGCCGGATCCAGTGTACTACTTACCCCAAAGAATAGGTAAGCTGTCTGATATAACTAATGTAGCATCATATGGGATATTTTTAGAAACCTCTTATCTTAATCATACAGTAAAGGACATGGGACATAAAATCATAGACTGTGGGTTATATACTGCTACCTTCAAGTAATGGTAAGAATTGTAAATCATTCTTCTTTTTTTTTTTTTTTTTTTTTTTTTTTTTTCCATCACTTCAACTGAAACTTTTTAGATCCAACTGTTGTCTTCGGGCAAACTAGTAGGTTCCAGGTCAGTTATCCTTCACGCACAGGGGACAATCTGTAATGTTTACTTCAGGCACTGGGTTGGCCTGTGATGCAATAAGTGTAGTTAGCTGAAGGATGCTATATAAGTTCATTGCCATGATCCATTCCTATGGCACCTGGAGCCTGAGGACTCCTTCAGACGTCTGTTCCCTCTAAATCAGGAGTACTGAATTAAAATTCACAGAGATCTGGTTGGTAACATTTTCTTTCTGCAGAGGTCTGAATCAAATTTTTCTTCTATGACTCAGGTTCTTCACGTCATAGCCCCCTTTACATTAGTGTCCTCAGCCCCCCCCACCTCACATCACAGTTCCCCTTGCAATCACAGCCCCCCCTCTCACATCACAGTTCCGCCTTCTCACATCACAGCTCTCCCATATCACCGCTTCGCCTTCTCACATCACAGCTCCCCCTTCTCAAATCACTGCCCACCCATATCACGGCTCCCCTTTCTCACATCATATGCCCCCCCATATCATGGCTCCTCCCTTTCATATCACAGCTTCTCTCTCATATCACAGCCCCTCTTTTTTACAGCCCCCTTCTCACAGCACCCCCCCCCCCTTCTCTCATCACAACCTACCCCCAGGGGTGGACCAACAACTCATGGGGCCCCCGGGCAATTAGAGATCATGGGGCCCCTGTGTCCTTGCCCATGCTCATGCTCAAAACACACCCAAAAATGCCTATTAATGGTACCAGGGGCATTTTATGGGGCCCCCTACTGACCCCGGGCCGTCGGGCAGTGCCAGAGTGCTCGAATGGTCAGTTCGCCCCTGCTCCCCCCTCACTTCACTTCAGGATAGACTTCTGAATGTACTCACCTGCCTGCACCGCAGAACCCATGGCAGGGTGGACTTCTCTATGTACTCACCTTCCGCAACTGCCGCCACCACTGAACTCTATGCAGGGAGGAGGGCGGGAGGCTTGGAAGCAGAAGGCAGGAGGCATGAAAGGTCTGCACTGAAGATGGGAGCTTCCCAACTCTTGTTAAAAAGCGAGCGGCCTGCTTGTTTATATGAAAGGTTGGGTAGCTCTCACTCCCCCTGTATTATTATTACAGGTACTTGTATAGTGCATACACATACTAGGGCCAATTTAGAGAGGAGCCAATTAACCTTACCAGAATGTCTTTGAAGTGTGGGAGGAAACTGGAGTACCCAGAGGAAACACACGCAGGCACAGATAGCACATGCAAACTCCAGGCAGGTTGTGCCATGGTTGAGATTCGAACCAACAACCCTAGTACTGCCAGGTGGAAGAGCTAACCACTTAGCCACTGTGCTGCCATGTAGACTTGCAGCATCTCCCGCTCAACTCCCTACTGTGAGTGCAGCAGCAGACGACTACATTCAGAAGAGGAGTCCACCCTGCCAATCTTCTTGCCCCCTGCAGTGCTGTGACTTTTTTTTTTTTTAACAGCTTGAGCGGCTGGAGGAGAGGAGTCCACTCAAGCTGCTAAGTGATGTGACTGCGGTCCAGACAGGACTGTCACTTAGTCTGTGTTTGAGCCTCAGTTCGCCATTTAGTGACACCTGCTCCAAGTTTTGTCCCCTTTCTGGCACCTCCAGCATTAATATGGTAAGACAGGACTTTCCTGTATTTGTGGCCAGGTCCTTTTTTTAAATGTGGAGTGTTTTTTCCATTTTATCATGTTATTCTTCTCTGTAAATGTGTCGACTACGTTGACAGTAGGTAACATTATTACAGCATATACCTTTCTGCTTGGGTTATGACCTAGTTGCGTTGTGCGAACTGGCTGACACTTTTCCGTCCAACTCAAGCACATCTGCCGGTCTTCTGAAGGCCTATTTTTCCAGAGACAGAGCACAGTTAGTACCTGGGTTTTAGCGTCCTTTCCCAGACATACAAATATCCTCTCGTACTGCATCCCCACTACAGGGGATTCTGTCACTTAGCCGTAGCAAAAACAAGGTGCAGAGAATCTGAGAAAAGAGCCTAATATAGTACTCGTGCTACAGATGGCACTGAGGAAAGCTAGCAAAACGAGCATGTGCAGAGTGACTGCACACTATATGTCTTATCAGAAGATGAGAGAGACACTGGAAGAAGGGGAAGATCAGAGAAGTCAGGATCAAACTGTGTTTTTATACAATGCAGAGGATTAACCCCTTAGGTTCCATAGTGAGTATAACAAGCATGGTTTACTGCATATGCAGACTGATTTAACGTTTGTGGGTTTAGTAACACTATAAGGTTTACCTAGCTTCAATATCTTTCCTCAGAATTCCCTTATTGTCCTCTCTGAAGGTCCAAGAAGGGACATCCTGCTTCCTCTTCCAGCATTGCTAGGTGGCACAATCTCTTCATTTCAGGGCCTACACCTGCAAGGAGCAAGTTCCTCCCTTCCTTATGAGGGACCTGACCTGTAGGGGGTCCAGAAGGCTGCATTTCTGCCACGTTCTTTACTGTGGCCAGCAGCAATATTGGGGTGGAGAGAAAGGGTAGCCATTTCCTATTGAATTGTATGGGAGCTGGCTGGAGAAGTGCATGGCAGACATTTTTTTTGTAGCCACATGGCGGCAATCATATGGGGGCGGAGAGAAAGGGTAGACATTTGCAGTGGACCTTTCCTATTGACTTGTATGGGAGCTGGCTGGAGAAGTTCATGGCAGACATTTTTTTGTAGCCACATGACGGTAACCATCTTGCCAATGATCCTCATTGACTTTTGTATTGGAGCTGGCTGGGGAAATACATGACAACCATCATCTTGTAGCCTCGCAGCGGTGGCCATCTTGCTGGTGATACCTCTGACTGGACACAGAGGTGGTTCCTGGGATAGGAGGGCACACTTTCTCAGGTATGGTCCACACAACAGCATCCACAGATGGCTCACTGACCACATCCACAAGTGGCATCCATGTTGGTACCCACAGCACTTCCCTGGCGGTGGTGAGTCCTTCCTCGGATACCTTCCTTTCTGCTGTAATCATCCTAGGGAGGGGAGGCCTTTGTTCCCCTCTTCCTTTGGATGTCCTAATTTTCGGTGGTGCCTTGCCTGTGTGGGTGGGCTATAAGGAGACTTAGGCGTGTGTGTCCCTTCCTTATCCCCCTTGGAGGGGGCAGGATCCTCTCTCCCCCTAGTTGTGCTGTTGGCAGTCCTAAAGTTCTTCATCTCCCGGCTGGAGGCAGCATTCGGATGCAAGGCAAGCAGAAATCAACCCCCCCTTTTTGTCACCTGTGTCACATTTTGAGCCCAAGTCTGGCTGTGCTGCCATGGGCTTTGCATTTTCTGCAGTCCCTGAAGATGCCTCCCTTAATTTCTCAGACATTGAGGTTGAGTCCTATGCCTCTGTAATCGCACAGGAGAAAGTGCTGGTGACTGCACTGATTACTTTTGTGCAAGATTCGCTTAAAATTCAGGACTCTGTTGGGGTGGCCGACATTCCTGTCCTCTTTTGGTGCGTACAAGCTGGCTTGTAAGATTTATCCTTACTTCGCAAACTTTGATAAGTTTCTTTACAAAGATTTGGAATGTTAAACGTGTCTTTTTGTGGTATGTTATCCCTTTAAAGAGACTTCTGAAAAAGTGGACTTTTCCTCCTGTCGTGGATCCCCCCTATTTCGAGATTGAATAAAGCAGCATGATACCAGTGCAGTAGTCTCCCTCTCTGACTTTGTTGCCTCCTCTATGTTTATTATTGCAAGTGCGGTGTTGCGGCCTGTGTTGGACATGGCCCTGTTGTCTCAGTTGCTTATAGAATGGGCCAAGGTTCCGCAGCAAAGTTTGTCCACCAGACAAGTGGATTAGGGCTGTGTGGATCTGGCAGACCAGTTGGCCCAGAGCCTGAAGTACGTTTCTGATGCGTCTCTGGATGCTGGTCTGTTTCTAGCAAGCTGTCCCTCGCGGTGGTGGTGGGTGCTTTATCTCAAATGCTGGTCTGCTCACCAGACTTGGCGGATCTGCCCTTCCTGCTAGAACATTTCACCAATACTACCTTGGATGACATCAAGAGCTTCACAGGAGGCAAGAGTACCTTCCTCCCACGGCCAAAAAATTGATTGAATTGCATTGGAAGTCTGGGCCTTCCTTTACTGCCCGCAAGAGGCTTTTTCATTCCCTTGGCTCCTCTTATCAGGGCTCCAAGCCTTTCAAGGCCCCCAAGCACTCCTGCACACACAAGTACACCAAGCCTGTGGACAAGTCCTCTTCAGTATGAAGGGTTGCCCCTACCTGTTTCCAAGGAGGTGGGTTGCCTTTGCTGCTTCTTAGGCCCATGGACCTTCAGGCAAGTTGGTCTGTGAAATTATGTCTGGCTATAGGATAGAATTTCTTTTCCACCAGAGAAATTCTTTCCCTCCGATCTTCTCCTTCCGCCATTGCATCTCCAGGCTTACTGCAGGGAGGTGCAGGATCTGCTGTTCCAATGAGTGATGGTCCCTGTGCCCGAGCTGGAACAGTTCTGGGGGTTATTACTTCAACCTGCTTGCGGTTCCAAAAAAGGACATGTTTGCCCAATTTTGGACCTTGATTGGCTTTGAATTGCTTCATGCAGGTGCAGAAGTGTAAGGTGGAATGCATCTGTTCAGTGGGAGCTTCTCTTCATCAGGGGGATTTTCTGGCATTCATAGACACCAAGGATGTGTATCTGCACATTCGCATCTACTAGACAGCATGGCTTTTGAAGTCAGGTTTTGAGGAACAAGGGGTTGTCATGTTCAGTGATCCTTCAATGTTGAAGCCACGCAAGGACTGTCCAAGAAAAGGCCTGATTGCCTCCTCTGCTATTATATCCTATTGGATTTGAAAGACAATTGTTCTTTCTTATGCCACTATGGGTCAGGCTCCTCCCTTCCCTGTGTGTGCACACTTTTATAAAACAATTTTGCAAGTTGATGTGTTGGCATCTTTATATGCTTGTTTTGGCCACAAGGTTTTGCAGACCATTGTTTGATTCCTTGTTTATGGTTTGCTCACTCCTTGAGACACTGCTTTAGGACGTCCATTTCACCAAAAATCAGAAGAGCTGTGTCTGTCAGTGAACATAAGAGAACTAGAATTTTGATAACTGTAAAATCGTTTTTTTCTAGGTGGGTTGACAGACACAGCACCCACTGCTAATTTTTGGAGTTTATACTTCTGATACTACTGGCTTGCCTATAGTGGAGAGGGAGTTTATACCAGTTAGGACTGCCCATAGGTGGTGTTGCGTTTTTTTTCCACCTAGTGTCCTGCTCCTATAAGTGGAGCTATAAACCCTATGGTCAAGAATCAGAAGAGCTGTGTCCATCAGTGAACTCAGAGAAAGTGATTTTACAGTGAGTAACAAAAATCCCCTTATTTGAGAAGGTAGAGCTCTGAAATGGGCAGTTATGCTTAAATTTAGTCCACCAAGCCTGTTTTAACAATATGAGGTGTTTGTGTGTCATTAATCCAAAACGTAGTGAGAATACAGGCACAAAAACTATATTTACATCGCAGTTTAAAACTGATGTGATTCTTCCTTTTGTTTTTTTTCCCCCTAGAACTCGCTCCTGGTCTCAATGCCCAAGTTGTTCACTCTGCTGGTAGACGGTTTATAGTCAGTCCAGTTCCAGAGAGCCGACTGAGGGAGCCAACCTTCTTTAATGCACCATCACAGGATCCACAGCTGACTGGTAAGAATGCTCTACAGTGTCTTTAAGAGACCTACTGTAGTGAGCCATTTGTTGCTGCTGTTTCCTCCTTTCAGGAAGTCTAGTTTCACTTTTATGATAGACTCTGTTGAAAGTAACCTTTCAGTCAAAAATCAAAAGGATTTTATTTGGAGTTCCACTTTAGATTAGCAATCTATACACAGATAATTTGATACTGTATGTTCAACTTGTGCAGGTGTTATGGGAATCCGTTTTTAAATAAGAAAAAAAAATTCAGATACTATAGATTAGCGATTCTTCATAGGTTTTAAAACTGAACTGAGCAACTTTCTACTTTGACCTTTTTGCCTTTCAAGATTAGTAGTTAGTGTCTTAGCATCTCTATGAAAGTATTTATAATTATAGCAGCCTAAAAAAAAAAAAAAAAAAAAAATATATATATATATATATATATTATTATTATTATTAAATTAATTTATTTATTTATTTATTTATTTTAGTTCCCACTTCCCATGTTCCTGGCATCGCAGTTTCCACTTCTCATGCACCTGGGATGAACCTCTCTCACTCTGCATCATCTGTCAGTCTCCATAATGCCTTTGCAGAGCTTCGACAGTCTCAGATGGCTGATGGTCCCAGTACAGCTCCACCAGTTTTTAATCAAACTGGACCTCCATTTCCACCATCTCTAACTAATCTCACTGGGCCCTTCTCAGGAGGATTATCCGGCCTGCCTCCATCTACAACTGCTCCCAGCAGCCTGCAATCTGGAGTGGCACAGCCGTCGGTGGAAAGTGTTGTGACTCCTACCATTACAGGAGTGTCAGCCCCCAGCATTATGCCAAGCAACGTGCCTGCAATCACCACTGTGTCTACTCAGCCACTGACTACAGGAGTTATATCTGGGGTTTCTGCACCCACATGTGTACCTCCAGCTGTGACATCACTTCCTGCTTTGCCTCTAGTTGTGGGCATGCCTGTGGCTCCTGGGACAGTGGCATCACCCCCTACACAGTCACTTCCACCCACGAGTACTTCTGCAGTCGTACCACAGACCCTTACGTCTCCTCCGTTGCAGCTGCCAGTAGGCAGTATAGCCAGTACCCTGTCTCACACATCTGTGTCAGCACCAGTTATGAGCACTGTGACGCCAGCGCAAGTCCAGCTGAGCAGTAGCACCTCCACTCCAAGCTTTGTGGAAAGTGTCACCTCCAGCTCTGCTCATCCAGATGTTACGAACAAACCAGCAGAGGCCACTGCTACCATAAGTACAGTGGGTATGTCCCTCCCTATCTCTGCACCTCTCACATATGCAGGAGTGGCAGCTTCCGGCATTGCAGTGGCTGGCAATGCGCCTATTATTCATCCCACTCATCTTCCAACAACAATCGCAACAACGCCAGTTTTATCACAAACAGGCGGGACAGTGTCCACACCACTTGGCTCTCAGGTTTCTATGTCTGGAGTTGTGCCTGTAAATCACCAGATGCCCGCTGTTCAGCATACATTACAACATGGTCAGACACTGCCTAGCATGGGCCCCGGTCTTCCTCACACCCATTCTATTGAAGGTGAAGACAGTCTGACAAAGTCTGGAATAGATGATATCAAGACCTTGGAAGAGAAGCTTAGGTCGCTTTTTAGTGAGCATGGCAGCGTTGGCGCACCGCATAGCTTAACCCCACAAGAAGCTGCGATTGGACAAGAGGGTGTTCCCTTGCCTGGACCTCCATCGACCACGGTCTCCACCCAGACCAAGCCTACATCTACTGCACCGCCCACCAGTTTACCTCTAGGACAGTCTGGCATGCCCGGCTTAGGCCAAGGTGTGACTCCTGGACAGGCTGTTACCCCAGTCACCTATGTTTCTGCAGCAGCTGCCACTGCAGCTACTGGAAAAGCTGGGACCCCTCCCTCAAAGCCCCCACTCAGCAGAGTACCGGTAAGTTGTGCCATCGCCACTACAAATGTGCAATTTCGCATCCTCATTACATAAACCCTAGTTTTCATCACATCACCTAGTCTTACCTCAGTATGATCGCTTGGTTAATTATTTAATATTTTAGCTGCTTGATCTTTTATTATAAAATTGAAATTGGTTATACAAGAACCTATGTAGTACTAATCGAGTTAAGCTGTGCGGAAAATATGAATGCAGCCTTTGAAACTGTCACATTTTATAAATGGTATTTGTAAGATGGAAGGGTGGTAGAAAGGTTTAGTTCCTAATTGAGATACTGAGTGACAATTGAGATACTGAGTGACAACAGGGTATCTCATCTCTGTATCTTTGAGGGCATAATCTAGCTCTGTCATAGCAACAGACAAGCTGTATAACCAGTGCAGGTCATAAAATGGACCTAAACTGCATTAAAGCATGTGAAAGCCAGAAACAAAATGTATTATATTGCAGCTTGTCAGTTTGGTAATGTTGTGGCTACATCTAGGCTTTTTTTCACCCGTTGACTCCTTTGGAGGAGCAGCATAAACACCTTTTTGATAGCAGTGTTATCTGCGCTAGCAGATCTAGATGGACTTGCCTAACAAGTGATTGTAAATGTATATTTTTTTTTAATAAATAACAAACGCCATACTTACCTGCTCTGTTCAATGGTTTTGAACAGAGCAGCCCCAATCCTCTTCTTCTGGGGTCCCCCACCGGCGCTCCTGGTTCCTTTTCCCCCGCTGAGTGCCCCATAGCAAGAGCCCTTAAATAGTTTCTCAACCCTCCAACTGTCACTTTTGCTAGACTGCTCCAGTTCCATGACTCAAAGCCAGCATGGAGGGTCATGTGACCTTTATTCACTATCACTAAAAACCCTGCTTATATCAGCTGCCTAGTGCACAGTCGTGGGATGTGTGATATAAAAAGCAAGGAGCTCTGCAGAGACACTTTTTAAAACTCCAAAGCCAGTGTTTGATGGCCTGGTTCTACAGTTTAGGCCTTCTTTATAACCCAATATTCTAACAATACTGGAAAGTTCAAATCCAACCCTGGCCTCTTCTACGCTCCTGGTTTATAGCATTGTTTGCTACAGTACAGATTCACTATGTTGAAGGTGTTTAAAGTGAGTTAAATGAATAATTGTGAAACAGTAGTAGGCAGAATCAATTAAAAACTTTTCGGGTTTTTTTCTTTTCTTTTTTTCAATTTCTGGAAGCATTTCATTTTAGTATTTTTTGTTTTGCTTTTTTTTTTTTTTTTTTTTTTTTTTTCATTTCTTTAGGCATCCATGCATTCTTCAGTGAATTGGAAAATCTGATGCTTAACATTTGAGCACCATTTTGTTTGTGTATGACCCCGAATATGAATATGCCAATTGTCTAGACTGCAGAGAACAAAACATAATGAGCAGTTCTTTTTTTTTTTTCGTTCATCCCAGCAGGCTGAACAAAATAAATACTGAGGAGCTTTCAGTGCTATGTTATAGTGCAGCATTCTCCCCGCTGAGCTATTGTGTTCTGACAGGGGGACTGACACCCAAACCCCCCCCCACCAGAACACACTGGTCAGTGCTCGCAGCCATTTGCCTGCAGGTGCTGATCGGCTGCTGTTTTTTCAGCATGCCCATTCAACAGAAGCCGCACAGGCTGGTGTACACATGGGTTGCTTTCTTTTGAACCGGCCAATACTGGCCGATATTCACCCTGTGTGTACCAGCCTTAAGGGCTTGTTCACATCATGACAAAGGGCACATAGAAAACCATACGGCCCCGTGCAAAGGGCACATAGAAAACCATAGGGTTGCTTGAAGTGTAATTTGTGACACTTAGGAAAGTAAAAAAAAATAAATAAATAAACAGTGTGATAAGTTGTAATGCATGCTGGTGTAAATAAGCCACAATGAGACCATTCAGTCAGCATATCTAAACCCAAGAACAAAAAATTTAATATATTGTGAATTACCCATCTTTGGGTGTGGTGGCTGCATTCATTTTCTTTTGTTTTTTGGCTAAATAATTTTTGGCAGGTTCAGAAAATATTTGATTTTTGCCAGACGTATAGTGTCTTAGCAATTCCCATGTGGTAGCAAGATATCTCATACAGTGTTATCTTCCATGCTATCTGCTGTAAACTACTACTACTACCCTGGTCACATGCCTCCCCCACCTATAATGTGGATGAAGAAAATATATTTGTTAAAGTGGTTCTGAAGGCTCAAGGTTTCTAACCTTTATGTATTCTATGCACAAAGGTAGAAACCTTCTGTGTGCGGCAGCAATTGCATGCAGCTGTGGCTCAAGAGGCTTTTATCCAACAGGGCAGTTGAACAGAAGTTGATGGGAAGATCAACTTCTGTTTAACTGCATTGGCCACACTTGTATCGAAATTCAGCCAGTCCCTGCTGAACCGGCTAAATTTTGATCCGTTTTAGGCCACCTTTAGGGTTAGCTTTGTTACCCTAGTGCTAACTAAATTCATCTTCGTATATAGGGGGGACCTTTCATGCACATTCTAGAATATCGAGAAAAAAGAAAAAGACAGGTTTGCTATATTTTCCCAATCTACAGATCAGTTCTCTTGCCCCTAATTGTCAATTTGTAAAATGAAATATCTGGAAATATTGTTTCAGACAGTCATTCTTCTCTACTGTTTTTTCAAAATACTAACTCGAATGCTCACTTCTAATCTATATTCAACAGCTTGAGAGGCTGTGACAGTCTATCCTAACTCTCTATTTGTCCTCTTTACTGGCTGCATTGCACGATGAGAACAGGCAGACATTCTTATTGGAATGACCAGGCCTAGCGTTTTTTTTTTTTTTAAACATGCAAAAAATGGGTTTGGGAGCGAAAGGGTCAGTGAAGACCTTTCATAGGAGAAATACCTTAGAGGAGACTGCGGACTTCCATTTGAAAATATATTTAGCTGTATTTGCTTAAATTTTTTTTTTATTTTCAGCCTTTGATGAGGGACAAGTACTCACTAAATGCTGTATCTGTAGTCACTCAAAATGCATTGAAGCAAGTCATTTTGATACTTGGGAAGCTAGCATATTCCTGCTAGTGGATACAGTTAGCCTGTACATTTCTGCCCTGGCAGGTTTCCTTTATATAACCCTGTGCACAGCTACAAAGATCTGAAAAAGGCAAACTTAAAGGACATGAATGCTTATTTTTTTTCCGCTGCCAAATTCCGTTTCAATCCGCGAGAAATCATCCAATGAAATCCGCTGCAAAACGAACATTTCTGGGAGTGTACTGATCTCCTGGATCCCCTGCATCTCTGTGGTCCCTCTTGCTGACCTTCACGTCACTGCTGTGTTCTGTAATGAGTAAAGGTCAGCAGGAGAAACCATTGATAGCTTGCATGGACCCAGGATGTTAACAGTCCCTAAAGAGCTGGTGTCCTAGCAGACTGAGAATGTGGGGAACCAGTTCTCAGGATTAGTGTTGCATTTGTTGGTGCGGGCAGCAGGAAAGGGAAGTATCCAGTCTTTTACAGGTGTGCCTTTTTAAGGATCTTCAGTTAATGACAGTGTCTTTTTGAAGGATGGTGTCCGGCTCCTAATATTGAGAGGCTGCTTCTTGCATTCAATTAACAAAGATGCATCTCCTCTGGAAGTGAAACTCTGAACTTGCAAAGCTTAAAAACTAGGGGCTCCAGGTCTATACAGCCCATTGATCTTGAATACAATTTGTAACCAGGTTCTCAGCTTCTTTCTCTTCAAGCCATTCACCTTTCTAGCTTTTTAGAAAATCTTCCACCACAGGCTGCTTGAAGGGTTTTCAATGGATATTGGGATTTGGTAGGAGGGAGTGGCTTAATGAGATGTCAAATGTTAAGGAAACCTAAGCAGAAATATTTGTTGGCTCTACCAATCTCTACTACCAGTCTTCTAGTTTGAAGAGGTCCTTAGAACTAAGGGATTTTAATGTCTTACTCCTGCACCTGTCAGCATACACTTTGTTTTCAGCACATTCCAATTGGATGCCCTGCTGAAAGGATGATTGTCAGGAAGCAGTAAAATCTCTCATTAACAAGGGTCTAAAGCCCCGTATACTTGTTGAGAATATCGAACGAATGACAGTCTATTTTTTTTTTTTTTTTTTTTTTGCTAGTTTCATATCGAAAGTGAAGAGGTTACTAAAGTTATGAAAATTCTTGTACGACAGCACAAACATTCGGAAATGATGTAATGTATTGTACTGTATTTTCGTACAAAATCTGTACTAGTTAAATTCAAATCATATTTTCTGGTTTCGTATGACATTTTTCATGCTTGTCCCTTCGAGTAATTTCGGACGATTGCTGTGAACTATTGATCAGATTATCGTACGATCGCTTTCAAAGCGACATTTTTTGTACAATTTTCTGGTCCTGTATGCGGGGCTTTAGGCAGTCCATACATCCACAAAGTCCAGGTGCATGGGGGAATCTTCCTGCTAAGCTGTTTGTATTCTGACAATGGGGAGGCTTTTCTAAAATCTGAATACACTGATCAATGCTGCTGGCAATAGCCTGTGGCGCTGACCAAGCAAGTAAAAACCTGACAGCGTGGTTGTACAAAAGTCGATCAGTAGATCAACTTCTGTTCAACCACAGTGGCCATACATGGATTTAAATTCAGCCAATCCATGCTGAGCTGGCTGAATTTTAGTAAGTCGACTCATGTACAACCAGAGTGCCCATATGGATCAAAATTCAGCCGGTCCCTGCTGAACCGGGACCAGCTGGCGTTGGCAAAGGCTCACCGCTGTGGAGGGGCAATAAGGGAATGTGGCTGGGTAAATAAACGGGGGGGTGGCCTATGTGCAGACTCCGTCACATTACCCTGAACGGTTAGTGACAGTTTGTCTCTCTAAGTGAGAAAGCTTTCTCTGCTCTTTTTGGATCATTTGTGTTATCATGAACGTCACCCTGGTGGTTTTGCCTAAACAGGTTCTATCCTGTCTTTGTGGCTGTTCTGTTAAGATACTCTAACAGAAAAAGGGTGGTCTTATCTCTAATAGGTGGAGTGCTATTGAGTATTACAGCACAGATAAACAGGTTGTGTATGTAAAACTTTGTCTGATGACCCTAAATATCCCTGTCCTGTAGGTGCTCCCGACCGGGGCAGAGAGCACAGTGGGGAGCCCGCTTGGCGAACCGCCACCTCCTCTTCCTGGACCTTCACTAACTCAGGTGCAGCATGAACCCTTTTTTCTTCCATGTAACCTCTTAATGGATATGACCCCTTGTCTTGTGCATGCCCTTTTGCCTTACCCTTTGTCCCATACCTTCTTGTCTGTCACTCTTCCAGTACAGTCACACTCAATATTGAGTGAAAAGACAGCAAAACAGGTGTAGATTCCACTGCTTCCCCTTACTGAACTCCATATAGGTAGGGTATCCCAAGGACCCCTCCTGACCCTCCCTGCTTCTCATTGCAGTCCCAGCAGCCCCTGGAAGACCTGGATTTCCAGTTGAGAAGGACGTTGAGCCCAGAAAGTGTCCCTGTGTCCTCTGCACCTAGCTGTGTGAGTGTAAAGACTGTGAGGGTGTCTGTTTTAACCCCTTCCCCCTTGTTTGATATACTATTTCCCTCCCCCCTTGTTTGATATATTGTTTATAATGTATTTTAAGATGTATAATGTAACTCTCACTGTCATCCATACTCCGTTGGCTTCTTCATTCCTGCTCTCCCACTAAATGTTTACTTAAAATGTGCATTCATGATGTACGGATCACACCTATTCCAGTAATTATAGGAAACTGAAGTGGGCCATTGCCCAGGGTGGGGGGGGGGGGACTTTACACTCTTCTTTTCAAGAACTTATCAGATGTGAACAGGCTGTTGCTCTGCAAGGGAATGAAGATCAAAGAAATATGCAGTAGGACAAGTGAGTGTAAGTCTTCATTTGCAGGCATTTTTTTTTTTCTTGTTTGTGGGGGAGGTGATTTAAGGGCTCATGTAGACAGATGTTTTTTTAAATGCCGTGTTTGCTATTCAAAAGCAAACCTGGTTGACAAGTTCTCTGCCCAGTGACAAAGTGTCAACAACCCCCCCCCCCAGAACTGAGTGTGGAGATGTCTGTTGGCCTTTTCGACTGTCTGGGTACAGGACACTTCATAACATTATCACCTCCCACCATAACCCATCGAGCCATTCACTAGACCTCTGAGTTCAGTCTGTCACCACCCAAGTCTACAAACTGGAGTTTCAATCTCCGCCCCTCCCAACATTATAAATTCTAGCCTACTTTACTTCTCTGCAGTAGGTTCTTCAGCTTCACCTCCAAGGAAAGGTTTTGAGGCTTTTACTCCAGTTCGTTTACAGTTTCAAAACCAAACAGACGACCATCCCAATTTAGACTTCAAGGTCCTCAACATGTATTTGAGAATCTGAAAATTTCACATGGAATCTGCCAAGACAGTCATACTGTATCTACTTTTCAGCAATGGGACTTCCTGGCTTTATGTCCCTATTTATCCTCCACATCAACTGTTTCTACAATTTGCCCTGGAAAAGAAACATTTTCAATTTGTGTTGTCCACAGCCTCTCGAATGTGCTCAAAGGTTATGGACCCGGTTCCTTGCCTTATTTATTTTCAGGGAGTTCATATTTTGGGATATCTGGATGATCTTCTGTTGAGAACACGTACGGTATTGTCAAAGGACATTTAAACAATGGCTCACTTTTTGCAAGGCCCCCCCCAAGACATTCTACAGCACTTCAACGGGACTTCAGGGGAACCGAATATCAATGTTTCTTTAGCTTACCATACTCATAAGGTTGTTTTTCTGATTTCCATCATCTCGAGGGTAGTGTTGGAGCTGGCAGCCTTATCTTGTAAGGAGCCCTTACTGGTAGTTCACAAGAATCAGGTTGTTACTCAACCTAAAGTATTTTTTGCTTAAAGTGTTCTTTTCCTTTCACCTCCATCAGGATGTTGTGCTTTCCATACTTTTGTCCTACTCCAAAGCACCCTTGGTGTTCTTTTTCTAAATGTGGTTTAAACGGTTAGTCTATCTTGCTCTCGTTACCTCCATTAGACAATCTGATTCCCTTTTTGTGCTTCCAGAGGGACCTTACAAGGGGCTTCCCTGTAACTTGTTCGACCATTTCTATGTGGATCTGTCAGGTTGTGTTTTAGGGTCTACGTTCTGCAGGATAGAGTTTTTGCTGTTCTTGTGAAGTCTCCTTCTACTAGACATCCTGCACTTTTAAAAGCTTTTATGTTGCAAACTTCTAAGGCTGCCACCTGGCCTTCGGTTCAGGCACTTACGAAGTTTTACTGCGTACTCAGGTCTCAGCTGATTTTGCTTTTTGGCTGCAAAGTGCTTCAGACGGCAGTCTATTCCTTCTTTTTTTTTTTCTTCTTTTTTTTGCAGTTCCAGTTGTCTCTGAAGCTGCCTCTGTGTCATGCACTGTATGATCAAGAAAATGGAATTTTATGACTTACGCCGGCCATGCATGAATAGAAATTTGGCTGGATTCAGCAGGGACCAGCCGGATTTTGATCCATGTACAGTTAGGTCCATATATATTTGGACACAGGCACCATTTTTGGTTTTTTTTCAGGTATTTACCAAAACATATTCAATCTATAGTTATATAATGGATATGGGCTGAAAGTGCACACTCTTAATTAATTTAATTTGAGGGTATGTACATCCAAATTGGAGGAAAGGTTTAGGAATTACAGCTCTTGAGTAGCCATCCCCCCTTTTTCAAGGGACCAAAAGTAATTGGACAATTGAATCAAAAGCTGTTTTTTTTTATGGTCAGGTGTGGGCTACTCCTTCATTATTTCTTTATCAATTAAGCAGGTAAAAGGTCTGGAGTTAATTCTAAGTGTGGTAGTTGCATTTGGAATCTATTGCTGCGAACCTACATCATGCGTTCGAAGGAGCTGTCCATGCAAGTGAAACAGGCCATTGTAGGGCTTCAAAAACAAAACAAATCCACCAAAGAGGTAGCAGCAACATTGTGAGTGGCCAAATCAACAGTTTGGTACATTCTGAGGATAGAAGAACGCACTAATGAGCTCAGCAACATGAAAAGGCATGGACGTCCACGGAAGACAGTGGTGGATGATCGCAGGATCCTCTCTATGGTAAAGAAAAACCCATTCACAATATCCAGACAAGTGAAGGACACTCTCCAGAGGTGGGCGTATCATTGTCAAAATGTACAATCAACAGAAGACTTCACAAGAGCAAATACAGAGGGTTCACCACAAGGTGCAAACCATTCATAAGCCTGAAGAATAGAAAACCCAGAATAGACTTTGCCAAAAAAAATCTAAAAAAGCCAGACCAGTTCTGGAAAAGCATTCTTTGAACGGATAAAACTAAGATTAATCTGTACCAGAATGACAGGAAGAAAAAAAGTGTGGAGAAGGCTTGGAACAGCTCATGATCCAAAGCACACAACGTAATCTGTAAAACATGGTGGAGGCAGTGTGATGGCATGGGCATGCATGGCTTGCAGTGGCACTGGGTCATTTGTGTTTATTGATGATGTGACAGAAGCAGCCGGATGAATTCTGCAGGGTTTAGAGAGATACTGTGAGCCCAGATTCAGCCAAATGCAGCAAAGTTGATTGGACGGCGCTTCACAGTACAGATGGACAATGATGCACAACACACTGCAAAAGCAACCCAGGAGCTTTTTAAGGAAAAGAAGTGGAATATTCTGCAATTGCCAAGTCAATCACCTGATCTCAACCCAATTGAGCATGCATTTAACTTACTGAAGGCAAAACTGAAGGCAGAAAGACCCACAAAGAAGAACTGAAGACAGCAGCAATTAGAGCCTGGCAAAGAATCAGGAGGAAGCCCAGTCTTTGGTAATGTCCATGGGTTCCAGACTTTAGGCAGTCATTGCCAGTAAGGGATTCTTAACAAAATTCAACCCCTTGAATTAAAGCTGAAAGTCTGCACTTCAAATTAATTTGGATTGTTTCGTTTTTATTCTGGTGGCATACAGAGCCAAAAGTATGAAAATTGTGCCTGTGCCAAATATATATGGACCTAACTGTATGTGCACTGTGGTTATACAGGAGTCGATCTACCGGTCAACTTCTGTACAACCACCCTGTTGGACTTTCCCTGCTTGTTCAGTACTGCAGGTCATAACCTGCAATGCTGACCAGTGTATTCTGACAGCAAGGGGGACTTCCCCTATACAATAGCTAGGCAGGAGGATTCCCCCATCCACCTCTAATGTGTGGATGAGGGGAATCAGGTTTGTTTTTTTCATCCAATCCACTGGTTGAACATAAAAGTGCTCATCTATGGGCTGCTTTACTTTTAAAAATCCATTTCTTGGAAAACAGCACACAGGTCACCCTCTCCTGTGTTAGATGGTGATCGTCACATATTTTCCAATTTCCTAGTTTTCTTGAAATCTGCCTTTGCCCTGTACTGTATTCCAAGAAATGGATTTTACATCTAATTGAAAAATCTCATTAAGGCTACTTTCACACTGTGGAGTTTTTGAAGCATTTTTGCATAAAAAAAAATGCTTGAAAAGCTCAAGAAAAATGCTTCCCTATGTATGTGAATGTATATCTATGTACAGTGAAGGAAATAAGTATTTGATCCCCTGCTGATTTGGAATGTTTGCCCACTCACAAAGAAATGATCAGTCTAAAAATCGAATGGTAGGTGTATTGTAACACTGAGAGACAGAATAGCAACAAAAAATTCAAAAGAAATGCATGTCTAACAAATGATGCACTGAATTGCATGTTTATGAGGGAAATAAGTATTTGATCCCCTTCACAAAACATGACTTAGTACTTGGTGGCAAATCCCTTGTTGGCAATCAGAGGTCAGACGTTTCCTGTAGTTGGCCACCAGGTTTGCACACATCTCAGGAGGGATTTTGACCCACTCCTCTTGACAGACACTCTCCAAGTCATTAAGGTTTGGTGGCTGACGTTTGGCAACTCGAACTTTCAGCTCCCTCCATAGATTTTCAATCGGATTAAGGTCTGGAGACTGGCTAGGCCACTCCAGGACCTTAATGTGCTCCTTTTTGAGCCACTCCTTTGTTGCCTTGGCTGTGTGTTTTGGGTCATTGTCATACTGGAACACCCATCCATGACCCATTTTCAATGCCCTGGCTGAGGGAAGAAGGTTCTCACCCAAGATTTGACGGTACACTGCCCCGTCCATCATCCCTTTGATACGGTGCAGTTGTCCTGTCCCCTTAGAAGAAAAACACCCCCAAAGCAGAATGTTTCCACCACCATGTTTGACAGTTGACTGGTCAATGGTTCCATACCTCTGAAGATGTGCGTGCGCACGTAACGCGTAAGGAGGAGCCTGGACGTCGAGACGCTACGCCGCCGGAGCCACGTGGAGGCCCGGCGGCCACTATTCGAAGTACCAGGGTTAGTTGTCTTGCTGACACATCTGTATGATACCTGCCTGCTTTGAATTGGATATCACTATTTTGAATAAAGCTGCCTTTTATGACCTACTTCACTATGGGTGTCCTTCCCTAAAACTCCCTTGAGGAGCTTTTGCTTGCAGAACCTGGACCTTGGAATTCTACTTCTAATCGCGAGAAGGAAGATCTGTTGCTGCATCTACGGAGGAGGGACCCACCATTCCTGTAACCGGACCAGCTTTACTTCCCTCTGGATTGATGACCCATGAGCTTTAAATGCACACTGCGTTTATGTGTCTTACTTCTGGTGAGTGCGTTTTCCAGCCATTTCCACACGCATCACCAATCCTGAATTCACATCTGACACTGGATACGTTCATATGAACAAGACTTTTAGTGGACTATTTTTCTGTCATATTGTCACCATTTCAGCGCTGCACTATTTTTATGTTATTGCTTTTAAGTTTTATTGGTTGCTTAGAGTGCTCAGCCGCTATCAGGATTAGCGCTCACTGCTGTTGTTTTCTTATTTATGTTTGACAGTTGGGATGGTGTTCTTGGAGTCACGGCTAGTTGAGTTGATGCCAGAGAGCTCGATTTTGGTCTCATCTGACCATAACACTTTCAACCAGTCGTCCTCTGCATCATTCAGATGTTCAGTGGCAAACTTCAGATGTGCCTGGACATGTGCTTTCTTGAGCAGAGGGACCTTGCGGGCACTGCAGGATTTCAATTCTTGTCGGCGTAGCGTGTTACCAATTGTTTTCTTGGTGACTGTGGTCCCAGCTGCCTGGAGATCATTGACTGGATCCTCACGTGCAGTTCTGGGATGATTCCTCACTGTTCTCATGATCATTGACACTCCATGAGGTGAGATCTTGCATGGTGCACCAGACCTAGGGAGACTGATAGTAGTTTTGTGTTTCTTCCATTTGCAAATGATTGCACCAACGGTTGTCACCTTCTCACCAAGCTGCTTGGAAATAGTTTTGTAGCCCAGTCCAGCCTTGTGTAGGTCTACAATCTTGTCCCTGACATCCTTGGACAGCTCTTTGGTCTTTGCCATAGTGGAGAGTTTGGAATCTGATTGTTTGATTGCTCCTGTAGATAGGTGTCTTTTTATACAGGTAACAAAATGAGATTAGCAGCACTCCCTTTAAGAGACTTCTTCTAATCTCAGCTTGTTACCTGTATGAGAGACACCTGGTAGCCAGAAATCCTGCTGAATAATAGGGGATCAAATACTTATTTCCCTCATGAACATGCAAATCAGTGCATCATTTGTTAGACATGCATTTCTTTTGAATTTTCTGTTGCTATTCTGTCTCTCAGTGTTACAATACACCTACCATTTGATTTGTAGACTGATCATTTCTATGTGAGTGGGCAAACATTCAAAATAAGCAGGGAAACAAACACTTATTTCCTTCACTGTATGCTTTCACACTGAGGCATTGTGGTGCAGTGTAAAAACTCCTGCTTGCAGCATCTTTGGGGCATGTTTGGTGAGTTTAAAAAAAAAAAAAAAAAAGGCCCAAAATACCTCTTCCCATTAAAATTAATGGAAACGCCTGAAAAGCGCCTCAAAAACGCCTCTGAGAAGTGCTTTTAGTGCCGTTTTTAAGTTGCGTGTCCTTTTAAAAAAAAAAAAAAAAAAAAAAACACTCAGCGCGGTAAAAGGCCTATGCATTATTTGCTGCAGATCAGTGTGAAAGTAGGCCAAATCTCCATTCCTAGAAGACATACTGCAGTGCTGAGCACACAAGCATTTTAATGGCATGGGATATTGGGTAATCTGCACTTTGAGTGTTAACCCTGAGTATTCTTGTCTCGCTTACCCTCCTTATTTAGGTAATGCTAAAATAACTTTTACTGTGTGACTCACAAGAACCTCTTCAACACTCCTTGTCTGATCTACTCCCGTCTCTCTCAACCTACAGAGGACTACTGCCCTCAGTTCTTAACCAAGTGGGAAAGGATTCTACTTCTAGCCCACAAATCCGAAAAACCTACTTTTAAGATTCTCACAAGGTGGTACAGAACCCCTGCAAAATTACACAAACAATTCCACGGATTTGTGCTGGAGGTGTAAAATGGACGCAGGTACAATGTTGCACATTTTTTGGGCTTGCCCATTACTACAGCCATTTTGGAAGAAGGTCAGACTGATCACTCAAAAATGTACATACTTAAGTGTTCTTGATTGCCTGGCATTCTTCCTCCTGCACCATTCCTCAAAACCTTTCAAGACATAAGAAATCTGTACTCTGCCACCTCTTAAACACAGCAAAGGCTTGCATCAACTTGAAATGGAAGGATCCTGACACTCCCCTTTCATAGACCTCTGGTTTCACAAAATATAGAATATAAACCACATGGAGGGCTTGGTCCTCTCGGCCCAAAATAAATACGAGACCTACAAAAGCACCTGATTCTACTAGAAATAATACATCTCCTCTGACAAAGGGAAGGCTGCACTCCATACTCAACCAACCTGATGCCCCCTGAGGGTGAGTTGCTACCTTGCTTTACCACTTCCTACCTCTGCCACCGTCCCCAATATTGTTTTTTGTTTTTTTTTCTTTCTCTCCCTTTTTCCTGTTGTCCTCCTTTTATTTCCCACTACTATAACCCCCCCTTCTTAACAATCATAAACAAACACTCAGGGCTTGTACACTGTCAAATATGTTATGGTTCTTGCTTATCTCACCAATGAATAAGGAAGTTTGTCCTTTTCACCTACAGCATGTTGTGATCTCTTGTGAAATTGAGTTTTTCAAATCCCATACTGTGCCTTATCTTTTGTAGATGTGACATTCTCTATTTGTAAGTAAATGCTCTTGTGCGATTATAAATTAAGAATTTATATTAAAAAAAAAAAACCTATTTAAAATTGGCTGTTATTTCTTCTACCACACTTTTGGAAGTTCCTCTCTGGCTAGTGGCATAGTGCTCATGAGACTCTTGACAAAGCACTTTCGGCTGCCATTTCTGCTGACAACATCACCAGTCACCTCAGCCACAATCATAGGAACTCGCTGCCTGATTTATTGTGATTCCTTCATACCGGAAACACTGAACCACCTCAAGTCAGCATACATTCCATGAGTACCCCGCAGGACAAGATCCTCATCTGGCACTGGTGGATTAGATGCTTGAGAGCACATGGGACAAACGGCAGAGATTCCACTGCAGGCTCAGAGCAAGGTTGTCCACTGATACCACTTCATCCCCCTGGTTCAGGCGTCCTCAAAATGTGCAGCCTGTCTGTCTGACAAAGCAGAATTCTCTGCTATTATGTCTATTCTGAGAGATGCGGACACTTCTCCAAATAATCTGCAGTGCCTAGTGCACTTCTATTTGCATAGTGCAGGGGGAATGTTGACTTTGTAACGTAGACTGTGGATGATTTTTATGCAGCTGGATTTCTTGTTACTACTTCACCTTCTAGCTGACTACTGTAGACTTATTGGTGGACGTAGAGCATTTATGTCTCTGAATAGAGACACATAGTGCTGCTTATTCTTCACATGTTCTTCATAGCACGAAAAAGGCAAATCCTAGAAACACTTTCCCTATTCTTAAGCCAAGAGGGCCTTATTATAATAATAGTAATAACTGGCCCAACTCAGGGAGGTTACTCCCTCCTAATATTTCGATGCCTTCATCTAAGTCCAATAGCAACTACAATATGCTGGATTTTATTTCCCAGCTATCCACACTGTAATGTAGTTTTTACATTGCAGAACTCGCTATACTATACTTTAGAAGCTTAAGCAAACCCTGTGCCTACATATCCCTGGGCTCATTGGAGACTTATTTTCTTTTTTTTTTAAAAGTTCATGAGTCCAGCCTATGACCATAGGCCTAAACACTGATGCTGTCACTGCCTCTATAATTGACACTGCACCTTTCTCAGACTTCTTTTCACTGCCTCGTGCTACTCTGTATATCTCTGCTAGTCCATTATATTTGCATTCACTCTTCCAACATGACATTTTGTCTATCCCTGACCCCCATGTTCCTAAACATACTGCCATTTGCCAGTCTTTGGTTGCATCTCTGAGAATTTCCCTTAGGTTCTACTGGCAAACTCCTTCAGGACTGCCAGTGTCCAGCCTTTTTGCTCAAGGTTATGGGAACCCTACATCACTATGTGGACTTTCTTTTGCTACACGGGCCTCTGGTTGTTGACCCACAGATTCTTTATAGATTTTTTGATAGACTCTCCCTCCCTGCATATCAGGGTCAAGGATCAGCAATCAAGCTATTTTACAAGCTGACAAGTCTTTATAATCTTGCTTTCTGAAAAGGATTTGGCCTTGTCACCAGCTAACCTCTTGCGCCCACCAATACTGGAAAGGGTTGTAGGCCATTGTTCTCAGTATCCCCTCCCACATGCAGTCTTGTAGGTACCTTGTTACTTGCCTATCTATGTTGCCTTACATTCTTAATTATGTGACTACTCTACAAACTCTCCCCAGAGATCTTCCAGCATCTCAAATTTTTTAATATTCACAAGTTGGACACATTTTAACCTCTGGGTTGGGTGCCTCCTTTCTTCTGACAACAAAATTGAGCATGGGGGATGTAATCTACATGTGTGGTAATTCTCAAAATGGGGAACCTATAGCTTGTTTCCATTTCTCATGCTGCAAATTTCTTCTGTTTAAAATTGCAAAACACTTAGGCTCTGGTATCGGCAGGTCTTTGGTAGGTCTTGTATATTCTCTTCATAATACCTCATCATTCCTTGTGCACTCCCTTTTGCAATAAGGTGCTCATCTTTGTTGCCATTGTGATTTTCAGTACCCCTCTGGGTCCTTCCCCCACCCCTCGATTTATTGCTTTGGGATGTCCCTTGGTCTAAGAGTCAACTTCAGTGTCCTGTACTGTACAAATAAAGTGGTTCTAAAGGCTTAAGGATTTTTACCTTAAAGCATTCTCTGCATTAAGGGAAAACCCCTTGTGTGCTACAGTATCCTTTCCAGCCCCCCATAGGGAGCTGGATCCAGATGAGGCTCAGGTAAGCATGTCTGACTGCACATGCTCACTTTGAGACTCCAAGCAAAGGAGGTCCTGCTTCGTGACTTTTCTTCTGGGAATCGGCACCTGTGTCTACAGCAATCCTTAAGTGCGGTGGCTTCAGTGATCATATGTGTTTGAGTCTGGCCCACTCCCCATGCCAGTGGTCAAGGCTGGGGTACATGATCCATCCCTGCCCTAGTGTCACTTATAAGTCCATATTTTACTTTTTACAAAATTGCCATTGTTAAATACTAGGGCTCCAGCTAATTATTTTCATAATCAACTAGTTGTCCGATTTATTGTTTCAATTAATTGGAAAACAACCTAATTTTTTTTTTGTAAACAAACTATGTTGCATCAGAGAAGGGTCACTCTGATGGCGTGGTGGTGCCTGGGATACACAAGTAAGATTTCGCTAGTTTTGCCAAGGTATGATATTTCTCTTGGTTACTCTTCCATCAAAGGGTTTCCTCTCCTTGGCAAGGGACTTCTCCAAAAAATAACATTCCTTACTTGAGTATTAATATCCTCCTCATTTTGTCCATGTTGTCTTTAGTCTCCTCTTCACTGCTGCTCCCAGACTCAAGAAGTAAGTCAAGTAGAGATGCTGCTGTTAAGGGAGCAACTCTAGTTACAGGAGAAGTGGCTGTTTGCTGCTGCACCATCTCCCTTCATAAAGCAAGCTCCTGTGTCTGTACCTTAGCCTATACATTTATAATTTGCTCTGGTAACAATTTTAATCTAAATCTTTGGTCCAGGGCAGAAGGAAGAATTGGTGTTTGTGACTTAATCAAAAAGTAGCCTCTTCCATCTGCTTTGAAGCTGGTGTGTTGCAGTGGCTTGGATACTAAAATAAATTGATTGTTTATTGCCGCGCCCTAAATGTGAGATGTGAATACTTCCAGAAATAATGAACCTTCCAAATCAACTTATTACAACTTCAAAATAAATAATAGAATGTGAAAAAAAAACAAACGTGGAAAAAAATCATAATATTGGTAATTTAAATAAGAAATGAATAGTGTCCAAAAAAAGTCTAGATAAATTCGATTAAAGTTGATTAGTCAAAGAAGATTGCAGATGGATTCTTGCTGGAATATAGATACTTATATGCGCTCACCTTCTATTAAGCCCACTGCTGGGCTAACACAGCTTTGTGATGTTTATCCTTGATGGATATCTTTAGAGACTCCCTTGGATACTCCTGATGGTTGATTATAGATTATTGTGGGTCTGTGGATTAGATTTTTCTCATGGCAATAAAAAATGCTCCATCTCCTTGTATTATTCCTCATTGGTATAGTGGGAAAGAAAAAGGTACATGGTGCCTTATCGTTTTTTTAAAAGAACAATTTTATTCACAACTACTTCTTATGCACTCACAAGTATTCAGTATAAAAAGCACTGAGTTAAAATCAGTGAGACCGCTAAATGCGTTTGTGACAGGTCTCCTGCGTGGTTGCTCACACTTGCTCACATAGACTTCTACTTGCCGTCGGGTTGCTGTGGTGACGTCAAAACCCCTCCCCAACGCGTTGCGCCACAGGGACACGTGGCTTCGTACGGGGGATGTGATAGAACAATCACCATACTAAGAATTCTTTTACAGTGATACGGCGCCATTTTCTAGAAGTCTGGATGGTCGCGGCCATCTTTTTGGGGTCCAATCTACATATTGAGCTATGATTAAGCACAGGTGTATTCAAGCTGATAGAAACTTTACCAGTGTTGTTTTTCTATTTAGATAACTTTTGACAGTCACTGCCCCTCTATTTATAAACCCTCTTTCTATGGGCTGTATAGATCAAATGAGTAATGAGAGATACATGTGTAAAGCTGGTCATAGATGGATCAAAATTCATCAGATTCAGCATGAACCAGCAGAGTTTTCATCTGTGTTGCTGTTGATCATTAGACAAACTGGAAACTTTTGTCCATAAGCTGCTTCAGTTGTATTCTGACAGCACTGTGTCCAGTTGTCATAATACAATGTTGGGGGGGGGGGGGGGGGGAGAGAAGAGAGTTGAGCACTTCCGCCTATAGAATGAGCACTGACAGTGGCCCAACATTCATACTCAAAGTTCTCAGCAGTGGTGAACTTAAGGGTACGAGGTACATCCAGGTTCCTTAGGTGTTTTGTGTTGCAAAAAAATAAGTAATTTGATCCACATTCAGTGCTCTGAAGTTCCTTGAACTGTCAGCTGTAGTGTTGGTGACAGTGGTAAACATTTGGTGTGTATTCCTTTATTACTACTTGGCTTTGACTTTTGTTGTGTTGAAGACCAAAGAAACTTAACATGAATGTCAATTTTTAACTTGCTGTCCCTCTTTTCAGCCTGTGCCAAGTACAGCTACTACAACTGTAGCCGGACCAGTGGATACCCAGCCAAAGCTTTCCACTGATGGTAAGTGCATCACAGCTTAGCCATAATAAGTCGTTCAAGCCTGAATATACATTATATTGCCAAAAGTATTGGGACACCCCTCAAAATCATTGGATTAAGGTGTTCCAATCACCTCCATGGCCATAGGTGTAAATAAAATCAAGCACCTAGGCATGCAGACTGCTTCTACAAACATTTGTAAAAGAATAGGTCACTCTCAGGAGCTCAATGAATTCAAGCGTGGTACCGTGATAGGTCTCCACCTGTGCAATAAGTCCATCCGTGATATTTCCTTGCTACTAAATATTCCACAGTCAACTGTTAGTGGTATTATAACAAAGTGGAAGCAACTGGGAACAACAGCAACTCAGCCACGAAGTGGTAGGCCACGTAAAATGACAGAGCGGGGTCAGCGCATGCTGAAGTGTGCAGAAGTCACCGATTGTCTGCAGAGTCAATAGCTAAAGACCTCCAAACTTCATGTGGCCTTCAGCTCAGCACAACAACAGTGTGTAGAGAGCTTCATGGAATGGGTTTCCATGGCCAAGCAACTGCATCCAAGCATCACCAAGTGCAATGCAAAGCGTCAGATGCAGTGGTGTAAAGTATGCTGCCACTGGACTCTAGAGCAGTGGAGACGTGTTCTTTGGATTGACTAATCACGTTTCTCTGGCAATCTGAGTGTCTGGGTTTGATGATTGCCAGGAGAACAGTACTTGCCTGACTGCATTGTGCCAAGTTTGGTGGAAGGGCATTATGGTATGGGTTTGTTTTTCAGAGTTTGGGCTTGGCCCCTTAGTTCCAGTGAAGGGAACTCTTAAGGCATCAGCATACAAAGACATTTTGGACAATTTCGTGCTCCCAACTTTTTGGGATCAGTTTGGGGATGGCCCGTTTCTGTTCCAACATAACTGCGCACCAGTGCAAAAACAAGGTCCATAAAGACATGGATGAGCGAGTCTGGGGTGGAGGAACTAGACTGGCCTGCACAGAGTCCTGACCTCTATCTGATAGAACACCTTTGGGATGAATTAGAGCGGAGACTGCGAGCCAGGCCTTCTCATCTGACATCAATGCCTGACCTCACAAATGCACTTCTGGAAGAATGGTCAAACCTTCCCATAGACACACTCCTAAACCTTGTGGACAGCCTTCCCAGAAGAGTTGAAGCTGTTATAGCTGCAAAGGGCGGGCGAACTCAGTATTGATCCCTACAGAATAAGACTGGGATGCCATTAAATTTAATGTGTGTGTAAAGGCGGGCGTCCCAATACTTTTGGCAATATAGTGTACTTTGGAGGGTGTTTTTTTTTTTTTTGATCTTTCCTGTCTATGAACCCTGGGTCTTTTGATTATTTTTTCTTCGAGTGTCCTTACATGGTGGTCGAAGCGTACCCATTGCGTATTGTTAGGTAATTGTGAGTAGAGTGATTACTTTGAATCAAGCCTGAAAATGCCCACAAGGCTTTGTTTTTTAATTTGGAATTTGATCGCCCTTGCGGTTTTTATTTTTTATGCTATTAAAAGCGGACATTGTGACACTGGGAGGGAACTGATTTGGTGTCAATGACATACTCAGTAACACCAATACAGTGATAAGTGCTAATAACAAGCACTGACAATGTACTAATGTCACTGGGCAGGAAGGAGTTAACATGTGGCGTGATCAAAGAGTTAACTGTGTGCTTTGTGCCATTTATAACTGTGTGCTGTGTTTGTGCTTCACTGTAAGCACACTGCTATGCACAGCCATGCAAAGCAGTGTGCAGGAGCTCACAGGGGAGAGAACTGTTTTGTTCAACCCCCCCCCCCCCCCCCCCATTGGAGATGCTCGGCAATCACTGGGCGCCGGTAAGTAATCACCGGCCAAGACGCGGTTATTGACAGCCGAGGCCACGAATGGTAGCGTGCTCAGGGCATATATATATATATATATATATGTATATGTGTGTGTGATTTTGCGCACAGCTGCCGCCCTGTAGCAGTACCTCTGCTATAGGACATCACTAAAGAGGTTAATATACAGAACCCCCCCCCCCCCCCAAAAAAAAAAACTGTTCAAGCCTGATGCCAAAGCAAGGCTCCAGCTTTACCTTCATAAAGATGTCAGCTATAGATTCAATAGGAGTCAAAGGTCAAATGACTCCTATCAAAATTGACCCTTGAATGTGTATGTATGCATGCATGTGCAGTAGGGACCTTAGGTCAGAAACTCCTTTGGGACAAAGCCTGATGTGAATGTACAATATGTAATGCACTATGAAATTTTCAGCGCATTGTACATACCTAAAAAATAAAATAAGCTTTATGTATTTTGAACCTGACACTTCAGCTTGAGTGAATAAAACATCAGATGGATGGTCTGTGCATAATTAATTTAAAGCAAATACATGTAGTTTACATTCTTCTGAGAGAGATATATATATATATATATATATATACAGTCATGGCCGAAATTGTTGGCACCCTTGATATTTCTCCAGGAAATCATGTATTTCTCACGAAACGTATTGCATTAACACATGTTTTGCTATACACATGTTTATTCCCTTTGTGTGTATTGGGACAAAACAAAAAAAGGGAGGAAAGAAAGCAAATTCGACATAATGTCACACAAACCTCCAAAAATGGGCTGGACAAAAGTATTGGCACCCTTTCACAACTGCGGATAAATAAGAATGTTACAAGCATGTGATGCTCCTGTAAACTCACCTGGGGCAAGTAACAGGTGTGGGCAATATAGAAATCACACCTGAAAGCAGATAAAAAGGAGAGACGTTCACTTAACCTTTGCATTGTGTGTCTGTCTGTGCCACACTAAGCATGGACAACAGAAAGAGGAGACGAGAACTGTCTGAGGACCTGAGAACCAAAATTGTGGCAAAATATCAACAATCTCAAGGTTACAAGTCCATCTCCAGAGAACTAGATTTGCCTTTGTCCACAGTGCGCAACATTATCAAGAAGTTTGCAACCCATGGCACTGTAGCTAATCTCCCTGGTCGTGGACGGATGAGGAAAATTGATGAAAGATTGCAACGCAGAATAGTCCGGATGGTGGATAAGCAGCCCCAAACATGTTCCAAAGACATTCAAGCTGTCCTGCAGGCTCAGGGAGCATCAGTGTCAGCGCGAACTATCCGTCGACATTTAAATGAAATGAAACGCTATGGCAGGAGACCCAGGAGGACCCCACTGCTGACACAGAGACATAAAAAAGCAAGACTACAGTTTGCCAAAATGTACTTGAGTAAGCCAAAAGCCTTCTGGGAAAACGTCTTGTGGACAGATGAGACCAAGATAGAGCTTTTCGGTAAAGCACATCATTCTACTGTTTACCGAAAACGGAATGAGGCCTACAAAGAACAAAACACAGTACCTACGGTAAAATATGGTGGAGGTTCAATGATGTTTTGGGGTTGTTTTGCTGCCTCTGGCACTGGGTGCCTTGACTGTGTGCAAGGCATCATGAAATCTGAGGATTACCAAAGGATTTTGGGTCGCACTGTAGGGCCCAGTGTCAGAAAGCTGGGTTTGCGTCCAAGATCCTGGGTCTTCCAGCAGGACAATGACCCCAAACATACGTCAAAAAGCACTCAGAAATGGATGGCAAAGAAGCGCTGGAGAGTTCTGAAGTGGCCAGCAATGAGCCCAGATCTAAATCCCATTGAACACCTGTGGAGAGATCTTAAAATTGCTGTTGGGAAAAGGTGTCCTTCCAATAAGAGAGACCTGGAGCTGTTTGCAAAGGAAGAGTGGTCCAAAATTCCGGGTGAGAGGTGTCAGAAGCTTATTGATGGTTATAGGAAGCGACTGATTTCAGTTATGTTTTCCAAAGGGTGTGCAACCAAATATTAAGTTAAGGGTGCCAATACTTTTGTCCAGCCCATTTTTGGGGTTTTGTGTGACATTATGTCATATTTGCTTTTCTGCCTCTGTTTTATATTTGTTCCAATACATACAAAGGGAATAAACATGTGTATAGCAAAACATGTGTTAATGCAATACCTTTTTTGTGTGAAATACTTGATTTTCAGGAAAAATATCAAGGGTGCCAACAATTTCGGCCATGACTGTATATATATATATATCAGTTATGCATTCCTAGGAGTTGAAAACACCATCAGGACAGCGGTGAGCAGGGGTCAGGACAGCAGTTGTCAAATTTTAGGTGACCCTTGGCGCATAAGTTATTGTCAGGGTCAGACTAAAAATGAAAGGTGACGCAACATGATTCATACTTGATGAGTTTGGGAAGTTGTCGGGGCTAGATATTAATTGGGAGAATGTATGCTATTACTATTTTTATTACTTACTTTTTTACTTAACTTTTTTTTTTTTTTCGTCACATAGGGGACACAGTTCTTTATTTGATCATTTTTTGGTGACAGGTTCTCTTTGAGACATGCAGGGCAGACTTAATCGTACACCCAAGCAAGTGCCAACTTTGCCCTCGTGGGGCAGCACAGGTGTCCCATTCGTGTCTATTGGGATGCAGCAGTTGCTCCCAATTTGAGATCTTTGCAGGTCCCTGAATTCATATTGTCTGCTTTTGAAGACACGCACCCACATGGATGTTAAATTGGGAGCAATGGCTGTGTCCATTCAGCCACTGTATCCCAATTAACATGAATGGGATTGCTTGCACAGTATGCAGTGGCGGGACAGTCAGTGAGCCGCATGCAGTGGCAGACTCTTACCGCAGGGCTGGACGCTTGCAGATCTGCTCTCTCTGCTCCCCATTTTCAGCTGCTTGATCAGCTAAGTCTGTGGCCACCTCTGTGAAGTAAGCCAGTGACCACAGCCCTGGACCTGCCCACCACTTGGCCGACCAAGAAAAAGCTGCTGAGCAGCAGAGCAGCTGTGGCCCTATGATCTGCAAGAGCCACATGGGAGAACTCAGTACCAAACTATGGGGAAAGTGCCACAGGCAACCAAACTGCCCATTATCGTTGACCTGTTTTTCCCTTGGAGGCAGATGAGGGGAAATAAAGGACTCTGTGCAGACTCCCAATATGCTCTTTAACACCCAATACACCATCATTTGGTAAAACACAAGTGGGCAGCCCTGCAAGTGGTTGGAGTTCTACTTGTATTGTGACCTGCAGCTGTCTGTAAAATAAGGCAGGCTTGGCTCAAGCTACTCTATCCACCTTCCTTTGCTGGTACAGTATTTGCCTTGTTGGTAGTATTTTGCTGCAGCACCCTTGAAGAAGCCTGCCATCACCCCAGTTGTGAAAGGCTGCTCTAAATTGAGACTTGACACACTCAGAGAGGACTGATAGTTGTCTTTAGAAGTGAAATACAGCCAACACCTCTAACGATTAGCAGATGAACAGTTTTTTGTATACAATTTTTTTTTTTTTTTTAGTTCAGCATTCTTAATGCCATATCAACATGAGTAGGATTGTTATACTGTGTTTTCACACCATTTAATTTAGAGAACTAATAGTGAAATGTAGGTATAGTTTTAAAACTAATGTTTTTCATTCAGTTACAGAGCCGGCAAAAGCCAAGCCTGCAGAGACTGGTGGTGGAGTTCTGAAAATGGGGCGATTTCAGGTTGGTTTCTCACGTCATTAACTTTCATGTTCTGGGTGAATTATAAGGTGTAATGCAAGCAGCCTACTTCTAATGTACAGAGAAGCCCAATGCTGCAAGTTAAACATTAGAGCAGTGCCCATTCATTGCACTTTGTGTATTTGCAGACTCCGAATGACACCTTCCCCCAATTCATTGTAGATTAATCTTGTTTCAGAGTTTCATCTCTGCCCTGCATTCACTGTAGACTTGACTAGGCTACATGTGCCATACAGCTGGTGATATCATGAGTGGGGTGGAGCACGCAGGTGACAGCCATCTTGGATCCTCTTGTGAGGCAACAATGTGGGCTCTTGTGGGACTACAGATTGCAGCAGAATGCTTTTCCTTAGTGAAACTGCAATTCGCATCAGACTGAATGCCCTTGTGGGACTACAGGTCGCAGCTGTCTGCCTACTTTGAGGCACACAACTTTTCCTTGTGGAGGTGGTGGGGCACTGGCAGAATTAATAGGGTCAGATCTTCTGGGATAACCAGCACGCTAGTCCTTAGTGGATCCTACTCTGCCTTTCTGGTTTATGGCTGGCTGCAAAACCTGAAGCCTTGACTGATGGGGAGGGGGTTATGCCTAGGAGGGAATTCCCTGTCTCTTTTTTTCTGTGTCCAGTCACCTGAAGGTGGCAGCATAACCAAAGAAAATGATTTTTACAGGTAAACCAAAGGAATTCCTTTAATTTGCAGGGATTTCCTCTCACTTCCTGTTTGGCTTTGGAACAGGAAGTGAAGGGAAATCTCAATGGCATACAGATGGTGCACAAAAATCTGACAGGAGTTATAACCCTCCCTTGCTCTATCCAAAATAATAATAATAATAAAAAAATTTGCCTATAGTTCTACTTTAACCTGTTCCCGACCGCGCTATAGCCAAACGATGGCTACAGCACGGTTGGCTAGTCCTGGAGTGTGCACTGCACACGATCTGTGATTGCTGTGTCCTTTGGACACAGCAGATCACATGACTAACGAACAGGCCAATCACAGCAGCATTTACCATATGACCAGCTGTGTCCAGTCACAGCTGATTACAGGGTAAATAGGAAATGTCAGTTATCGGCAGTCCTTTCCTCATGCTGACAGCACGTGAGGAGAGTCGGTAAGCTGCATTTCGCAGGGGGACATCTACACTGATCTTATCAGTGTGCTGGTGATCAGTGTAGCTCCAGCCGTGTGGCCAATAGTGCCCATGTGTGCTGGCAATCGGTGACCATCAAACGCTTTTGGGGTTTTTTTCCCCCCAAAATGTTTTCTTTTTTTTTTTTTTTTAGAAAATAATAAAAACCTCAGTGGTGATTAAATACCACCTAAGGAAAGCTCTATTTGTTTAAAAAAAAATTATAAAGATTTAGTTTGGGTACAGTGTTGCATGACTGCACAATTGTTTTTCAAAATATGAGAGTGCTGAAAGCTGAAAATTGGCCTGGGCAGGAAGGGGGTAAAAGTGCCCGGTGGGCAAGTGGTTAAATCATTAAAACCCAAGCGATATCATCTCAAGAACTCCTAATCCTTTTCCATATTATAGGCTAAGGAAAAAAATTAATAATTGAGTATCTTTGTAGGTACAAAAAAAAGGGCATTTATTCTTTTCTTTTTTTTTTTTATCATTACAGGTACATTACGTTGAACCGTCCCATAAAGGCAGACAGTTACTGAATGGCAGGAAGAATGAATGGACTACAAGAGTGCTCATCAGCGCCCTTGCAGTTTATTGAAAACTACAAGCCTTGAGCTGCAGTACATGGCTGACAGTACTTCTAGTATATTCATTCACAAGTAACTGTGAATTAATGGCTCGGCCATGTGGGCGACATCCCTCACGGCCATGCTGTTTTCAATTTGTGCCAGTGGAGAAAAGAACCCCCACCTGCTGTCACAGAAAAAGGATCGCTGGTGGCAGGAGGTGGGGTGCAGCGAAGCATGTTACACCCTAAATATGAACTTATCCTTTAAGGATTCAATGTATTGTCAATAAACAATGTGCATGTAAAATTGTCCAATTCTGTGAAAGTGAAAAAATAATTGACTAAGCAGGAGTGTCTGCCTTATCTATAATCACCTGAGTAGCCTTTTAATAAAAAGGAGTAGCCATACCTTTCTCCTATAAAGACCAAACACCCTTAGCTTCACTCTTCCTTTTTTACCACTATATATTAAATCCCAGTGCCAACTTAAAGTAGAACTATGGATAAAACAGGTTGTAGGGAAGAGGCCCTTGTCCCTATCAATATGGGGACAAGGTGTGTGTTAGTGGGGCGGTGGCGCCCCCCCATGTTGAGGACATATGGCCTGGTATGGTGCACATGCTCAGTTTGGTGTGTATTGCTAGAGACAAAAGGAGAAAAAAATTCCTGATAAATAGCCACCATCCTCAAAAATTTGGAGTTGAATATAAAGAAATGGACCCCCTAAAATTGTTTGGGACTTTGAAGGCGTAGGCATTACACACATAAAAATTTATGACATAACATACCATCTGAGATTATTTTGTAACATCACCATCGAGGCTATTTATTTGGTAACAACAATGCTTTGTATACACAATAAACCATTGCTGATCATATTAGAACATCACCATCAAAACATATTGTTTTAAAAGAATTGCAGGAACGATTTACATAGATCCCCATATGGAAATGTTAATCTTTTTTTATGTGTGTAATTTGACAAAATAAAGATTTCACATTTTTAACTCAACCTATGTATCTATGCCTTCAAAGTCCCAACCAATTTTAGGGGGTCCCTTTCTTTATATTCAACTCCATATTGCTAGAGAGGTTTTTTTTTTCTTGGGAGAGTGCATGTGATCAGCACAGGGCCAATCAGCTCTGTCTTGACAGAGGTCAGGGGTTCTGCATCCTCCTACGGCAGAATGAAAGCTCCTCCTACAAGCTTTAACCTTTGCTGTGCTGGACACTGATAAAAGTCACAAGACTGCTCTAACCACTGAGGAGAAAAGGTATTTAGCATGTTTTATCTTTACTGAAATACTTGCTGTTCCATGTTGTGTGTACTGTGGGAGACAAGATACAGTGAATGCAGGGTCCTGGGTTTAGTAACACTTTTATCTATTCTGTTTCTACAGAATAAACGTAAAGTAATATGCTGATATTGAGGTTGAGGTGTGCATAAAGCAAGAAGGTAAAATTATGCTGCAAATCAAGAGAAATCATGTTTTTGTTTTTTGTTTTGTCCTGTAGGTGTCCGTAGCAGTAGATGATATCCTGAAGCTGAGCGAGGAGCCAAAACTGCCACAGCGGGAAGTTTCATCCACCTCATCCACCACTTCTTCTTCCATGTCGTTTAGCAGCCCAGAAAGTACACTGGTGAAGCCAAAGCTCAGTGCATCAGGGTCCTTAGACATAGTGGATGGTGTAGGACCAGTCCATGTTCCCACACATAGTCCCTCCCCAAAACAGTCTGTACAGGTGGGCCGATTCCAGGTTACCACCTCCACAACTGATAGAGTAGGCCGCTTTTCAGTATCTCGCGCAGAGGATGACCTATCATCGGGCCACACAGAAACAGAGCTGCCACGAGCCTCTTCCCCAAAGACACAGTCCCATCTCAATGGACCATCTTCCCATCCCGAATCATCAACCACTCTAAGCGATCCGCCCAGGGGAGTGCATGATGACAGCTTGGGGAGCCCTGTTTTGCCCCACCCTCTGAGTTCAAAGCCCAGCTTGCAAAGTCTTAGCAACTCCTTTAACTCCTCCTACATGAGCAGTGACAATGAATCAGATATAGAAGATGAGGAGCTAAAGAAGGAGCTACGGAGGCTGCGGGACAAGTGAGTGGCCACCATTTTCTGGTAGCTTTTTACTGAGTGTTTACTTTTTTCTAATGTGGTGTTATGTTCAGGACTGTTTTTTTTTTTTTTGTTTTGTTTTTTTGTTTTGTTTTTTTGTTTTGTTTTTTTGTTTTGTTTTTTTGTTTTGTTTTTTTGTTTTGTTTTTTTGTTTTGTTTTTTTGTTTTGTTTTTTTGTTTTGTTTTTTTGTTTTGTTTTTTTGTTTTGTTTTTGGTTTTTTTTTTTTTTCTTCTTTCCGCTCTCTCCTATTGTTTTTCTCTTTTATGCACGCACACACACACACACACACACACACACACACACACACACACACACGCACACACGCACACACACCCCGTCCCATTTAAATGCCTCTTATTTAGCCACATCCCTTTCTAGTGATTGTTGTTTTTTTTGGCTATAAGGGCCTACACTTGAGGCCCATCATGTTCACAGAGTTGATTTCAAGACCAAGCAGATTTTCAGTTTATTTCAGCTAAATATATTTCAGGTGCATCAAAACAAAATGTGTACAAAGTCTTACAGTTTTTCTTTATCAAGTATCCGCAGCTTGAATCTAAAAGCCTGCCCTTGGCCGTCATGCTGCAGTGAAGGGTCCATGCTTGCCGATATGCCCCTTGCTGAGCCTGAAATATAGTTTTTTGTGTTTTTTTTGTTTTTTTTAAAGAATGTTAACCCCTTGATGCCGACTGTACGCAAATATGCGGCTTCTCGGCAGCTGGGCCTTGACGCTGAGCGGCCGCATTTTTGCGTACCATTTGAAAACACGTATGTGCTGAGAGCGTGTCTTATGCGTTCACAGCACATATGTCGGTGTCTCACGGAAAGGTCCCGATCGTAACGGGTCCTTACGATCGGGACCTTTTCCAATCATGTGACCGCCATGACAGAGAATCACAACGGTCACATGACCCTAAAACTCCGCCCCACCTCCTGGCGTCTGAAACCCCTTAATGGGCCGGGAGGCACCGATGTGAAGAGGTTAAAAAAAAAAAAAAGGCAGAAACAGCCGAACCTTTAGATTCTTAATTGAGAAGGGCTTTGTTAATGGATATGCCATATTTACAAGTATGTATACATGTTGTTGGTTTCTTTTATGTTGTATGGGATTCTGTGAATGTGCATCGTCTGCATGGTTTGTTTTTTCTCTCACAGGCACCTGAAGGAGATACATGAGCTACACAGCCGCCAGAAACAAGAAATTGAGAAACTGTACACAACATTAGGCAAAGTACCTCCTGCAGTCATAATCCCTCCTGCAGCGCCCCTGTCTGGCCGGAGAAGGAGACCGACCAAGGGGAAAGGCAGCAAATCAAGTAGGGGGAGCTCTTATGGGAACCGCAGTCCTCAGCTCTCAGGTACCTAGGAGTAGCAACTCTATATATTCCATATAATGTATTTTCATTACAGATAGAAAAGGTAGTTATTGCCTTAAAGTGCGGAAACCACTAATTCAGAGGTCGACCCACTGGAAATATAGAGCTTTTCCCATAATCCTCTCTGGTTCATCTGTTCTATTCTTTTACCTGTAGGTGACCTGTCCACACAGAGTGCTCCTGCCACCATTCCCCCCCAGCAGAACCTTCTCCTTCCCCCTTCTAGTGTGCCGGACCCCGGACACCACCTGAAACCCTCACCCTCCAGTGACATCCTCTGCTCTGCCTTCACCAGTGATGCTGCCCTCTCTGTACCCAGTTTATCCGCCCAGGGACAAGGTAAACCCAAAAGGCACACCCTGGGAACATTTACCTTTCTAAAACTAACTGGGAAGACTCTGTGTCACCTTCCCATTTTTCACAGGTGCTAGTGGGAGACTGTTTTGACACATTTTTTTTCTCCATATCTTGACATATCAAAAAGCATAGGAGGTTATTTCCCTAGTTTGAATAATAGGTTGAACTGTGCATATTCTCTTTGGTCCTATATGGCAACTGTGCATTCAGAACAGCTGTTTTATAGCCCATGTAAAACCTAAATTTAGAGCCATTTATCTAACTGGCCATTCACGTGCTGGATTTTACCCCAGATAATATAAAGTTATTTATCTAGATGTACATCCTAAGGTGCTGGTTTCTAGCACATACATAGCCTAAATATAGAGGCACTTATCTGAGACGCTGGTTTATAGCCCAGATACTATGTGTGTGCATACAGTGGGTATGAAAAAGAATCACCCCCTTTAAAATAATCACATTTTCTTGCTTTGCTGCCTGAAATAAAGACACAGTTTTTGTTTTATTCAGCTGTATTTTTATCCAAGTGAAAGATATAACCCCAACATGTCAGAAAAAAAATTTAAACATTCAAAAACTGAATCGCTGAGTTGGAAAAAGAATCACCCATTTGTGTCAGTATTTTGTTGAACCACCTTTTGCTTTAATTACAGCCTGTAGTCTGTTGGGAGATGTCTCTACTAACTTTGCACATCTAGACTTTGTAATATTTGGCCACTGCTCTTTGCAGAACTGCTCAAGTTCAATTACATTTGATGGTGACCGTCATTCCACTGATTTTTCAATAGGGTTTAAGTCTGGGTTCTGACCAGGCCATGCAAGGTAATTTTTTCTGTGTGCTTTGGGTCATTGTCATGCTGGAAGGTAAACCCATCCATTTTTCCTTCTATCCTGACAAGTGCTCCTACTGCAGAGAACAACCCCCCAAAATAACAGCATATTACCACCTCAATGCTTTACTGTAGGAATGGTGTTGTATGGATGGGGAGCTGTATTGGATTTCCCCCAGACATATCGTTTGGCGTTGAGGCCAAAAAATTCAATTTTAGTCTACATCTGACCATAATATTTCCATGTAGCCTAAAAATCTTCAAGGTGCGTTTTGGCAAGTCTCAGTCGTGACTGCATGTGGCCTTTCTTGAGTGTTTTTTTTCTTGCAACCCTTCCATACAAAGCCACATTGGTGGAGAATTTGTGATATTGTCAGATGCACACAATGACCACTCTGTCATAAGTTCCTGCAACTGCTTCAGAGTTGCTGTAGGCCTTTTGGTTTCCTCCTGGCTCTTTCATCCAGTTTGGAGTGACGTCCTGATCCAGGGAGGGTCAGTGTTGTATCAAATACCTTCCACTTTATAAAAATAGACTTCCCTGTGCTTCTAGGCATTGATAAAGCCTTTGAAATGTTTTTGTATCTATTTCCTGATGTGTGTCTGTCCACACCTTTATTCCGGAGAGCTTTTGACAGTGCTTTAGTTGCACTAGCAGGGACTGAAATGCTCCAGGAAAGCTCTTTTCTTCCTGAGCTAATCAGAATGACCACATCCTTTTTCCAACTTGATGCTTTTGAGTTTGATTTTTTTTTTTTTGTTTCAGGCTGCAGAGCAACAAAATTGTAATTATTTTAAATATATATATATATATGTATATGTATATATATATATATATATATAATCACCATTTATACAACTGGACATTTGCAGTGGCTGGATAATATAGACACAGTCTGAATATGTAACCATTTATACAAATGTGCATCCAGAGCTTTGGCTGCTAGCATACAGTGGGTAAAATATTTCTAAAGGTGGTATTGACATGTTATTTTCACCACGTCCGTAACAACCCATGCAATCCATACATAGAATTTAATTTCTACACTTATTTGTTTTGGTTTCTTATGTAATAAAATGGAATGACACAGGGAAAAGTATTGAACATATGAAGAAAGGAAGGTGCAAAAAAGCACAGAAATCCAACACACCAGCTGAAATCTATCAGAAATTAAAAGCAATCCTGCCCCTTGTCAGTGAAAATTAATATCAGCTGGTTCAGTCTTAACTGATGGCCTATAAAAAGGTGTCTCATTATCAAGTTGTCACACAAACACTTCATGATAGGTAAAAGCAAAGAGCTCTCCCAAGACCTTCACAACCCTATTGTTGCAAAACATACTGATGGCATTTAGTTTGAGGTTTAGAAATCCTTCTGTATGTTCCAATGAGCACTGTTGGGGCCATAGTCCAGAAGTGGAAAGAATATAATTTCACCATGAACCGGCCATGACCAGGTGTTCTTCCCAAGATTTCTGACAGAGTGAAAAGAATTATCAGAAGAGTTGTCCAAGAACCAAGGACCACTTGTGGAGAGCTTCAGAAAGACCTGGAATTAGAAGGTACAATTGTTTCAAAGAAAACAATAAGTAATGCACTCAACTGCTTTGGCCTGTATGCACATTCACCAGGCAAGACTCCATTGCTGAAGAAAAAGCATGTTGAAGCTTGTTTTAAAGTTAGCTGCATAACATTTATACAAGAATGTGAAATACTGGGAGAATATAGTCTGGTCAGATGAGACCAAAATGGAATTCTTCCGATGCCATAATACACACCATGTTGGGAGGTCAAATGGCACTGCACATCACCCCAAAAACACCATCCCAACAGTGAAGTTTAGAGGTGGGAACATCATGGGCGTGGGGCTGTTTTTTAGCATACGGTACTGGCAAACTTCATATCATTTAAGACATTCTTGATAAAAATCTGCCACCTACCAGGAAGATGAAGATGAAACGAGGGTGGACATTTCAGCAAGACAATGAACCCAAATAAAGCCAAGGAAACTCAATTGGTTTCAAAGATAATAAAGCTGCTAGAATGGCCCAGCCAATCACCTGACTTGAATCCAGTAGAAAATCTATGGAAAGAACTAAAGATCAGAGTTCACAGAAAGAGGCCCATGGATCCTTCAAGATTTGAAGACTGTGGAAGAATGGGCCAATATTACACCTGAGCAATGCATGTGACTAGTTGCTCCATACTGGAGGCAACTTGAAGCTGTCATTATCAACATAAATTTTGTACAAAGTATTAAATTTTCAGTTCGTGTGAAATACTTTTTCTGTGTCATTCCAATTTATTACATATAACTTAATTTATGAACTTATTTGTGTTGGTATCTTTATATGTTTGGATTGCATGGGTTGTTACTGACGTGGTGAAAATTTCATGTCAATAGCACCTTTAGAAATAGATCTATCTAGAAAAATGGCGGTGTGCTCAATACTTTTTACCGGTTGTATATATAGTTTAATCATAGAGCCAATTATCCTGCTTAGGGCAGGGAGTGCTGGGACTGGCATGGCTTCAGGTCACCTGCAATTTGCCCTCCAAAAATGTAAAAAGTAGTTCAGCCATTGTAAGTTGTGAACTTGATGTTTGACTTCTTGTTTCTCTCACTGTTCTCTGTACTGCTCTTTGTTGGCACTAAAATGCTGACAGAGCAGCACAGATTGAACTCCACTCCAAACACTCTTATCCAAAGTTTCCCTTTTTATATGTGCTGTCTTGTGATTTGTGACCTGTCTCTGCAGCGTCTGTCTCTGTCCTCTTGTCTGTTTTATTCCATCTCAACCACAGGCTGGGCCAAGTTTAACTGTGCATCAGAGCGGGTCTCCTTCAAAATGGCCGGCAGGAGGACGCGATTTCTGAGTACGCCCTGCTTGGCTCTTTGTGTGTAACTCTTTACTCCTTCCTTGTCTTTCTCTTTCCCTCCTACCCCCTTCCTGCCTTGCATGCACCCCTCTCGCCATGAGCTGCAGATCTGCTTCCTGCTAAGACAGGAGAGGAACAGTGGGGGTTTTGGGTAATTGATGTACTTTTCATAAGTCACATACAATTCTTTTGAGCTTCCCTTTGTGTTTTTTTTTTTTTTATTTGTTGTTTTTTTCTTAGCTTCTGATAATTTACTTCTGACAAATACAGTGGATATAAAACGTCTACACACCCCTGTCAGGTTTCTGTGATGTAAAAAAATTAGACAAAGATAAATAATTTCAAACTTTTTCCACCTTTTTAATGTGACCCTTAAACTGTACAACTCAATTGAAAAACAAACTGAAATCTTTTTTTTTGGGGGGGGGGGGGAGTAAACATAAAAAACTAAAATAATGTGGTTGCATAAGTGTGCACACCCTCTTATAACTGGAGATGTAGCTGTGTTCAGAATTAAGTTATCACATTCAAAATCATATTAAATACGAGTCAGTACACACCTGCCATCATTTAATGTGCCTCTAATTAACCCCCAAATAAAGTTCAGCTGCTCTAGTAGGTCTTTCCTGACATTTTCTTAGTCACATCCTACAGCAAAAGCCATGGTCCGCATAGAGCTTCCAAAGCATCAGAGGGATCTCAGTGTTAAAAGGTATCAGTCAGGAGAAGGGTACAAAAGAATTTCGAAGGCATTAGCTATACCATGGAACACAGTGAAGACAGTCATCAAGTGGAGAAAATATGGCTCAACAGTGACATTACCAAGAACTGGAGGTCCCTCCAAAGTTGATGAAAAGACGAGATGAAAACTGGTCTGGGAGGCTACCAAGAGGCCTACAGCAACATTAAAGGAGCTGCTGGAATATCTGGCAAGTACTGGCTGTGTGGTACATGTGACAACAATCTACCGTATTCTTCATATGTCTGGGCTATGGGGTAGAGTGGCAAGATGGAAGCCTTTTCTTATGAAGAAAAACATCAAAACCCGGATAAATTTTGCAAAAATATATCTGAAGTCTCCCAAAAAGCATGTGGGAAAATGTATTCTGGTCTGATGAAACCAAGGTTGAACCTTCTGGCCATAATTCCAAAAGATATGTTTGGTGCAAAAACAACACTGCACATCACCAAAAGAACACCATACCCACAGTGAAGCATGGTGGTGGCAGCATCATGCTTTGGGGCTGTTTTTCTTCAGCTGGAACTGGGGCCTTAGTCAAGGTAGAGGGAATTTTGAACAGTTCCAAAAACCAGTCAATATTGGCACAAAACACTTCAGGCTTCTGCTAGAAAGCTGAACATGAAGAGGAACTTCATCTTTCAGCATGACAACCACCCAAAGCATACATCCAAATCAACAAAGGAATGGCTTTACCAGAAGAAGATAAAAGGTTTAGGATGCCCCAGCCAGGGACCAGACCTGAATCCAAACGGAAATCTGTGGGGTGATCTGAAGAGGGCTGTGCACAGGAGATGCCCTCGCAATCTGACAGATTTGGAGTGTTTTTGTAAGGAAGAGTGGCCAATATAAGTCAAAATGTGCCATGCTGATAGACTCATACCCAAGAAGACTGAGTGCTGGAATAATATCAAAAGGTGCTTCAACAAAGTATTCGTTTACGGGTGTGCACACTTATGCAACCACATTGTTAGTTTATTTTTACTTCCCTCCACCTAGAAGATTTGTTGTTCAACTGAGTTGTACAGTTTATAGGTTACATTAACTGCTTTTCTGCCACCCTATAGCAGAAATACTGCTACAGGGCGGCGGGGGTGCGCAAAATCGTGTGTGTGTGTATATATGCGATTTGGCATTTCTGGCCGTTGGCGGCCTCACCTGGTGATCACCACCGGCACATGGCGATCACTGTGTATCACGGACGGGGGAGAGACCTGTTTGTAAACAATACTGATCTCTACCCTGTCAGCTCCTGCAAACTGTTTTGTATGGCTCTGCATAGCAGAGCCATACAATACAAAGCAGTGTGCTTAGTGTAAAGCACTCACACAGCACACAGTAAAAGACAGTTACAGTTAACACTTTGATCGCCCCAGATGTTAACCCCTTCCTGTCCAGTGACATTAGTACAGTGTCAGTGCTTTTTATTAGCACTGATCACTGTATTGGTGTTACTGCAAATGTCAGTGACAGTCCGTTCCCCCCCCCCAGTGTCAGAATGCCCTCCCCAGACCTGCTATAAGTTGCTGATCGCCACCATTACTAATATAAAAAAAATAAATTCCAGTATATATACCGCCATTTGTAAACTATAACTTTCAGGTAAACCAATTAATTTACACGTATTGGGATTTTTTTTAGCAAAGACATGTAGAATACATTTTGGCCTAATTTTATGATGAAATTTGATAAATTTTTTTTTTACTGGACATTTAATAGCAAACAATCAAATATATTGTGTTTTTTCTCAAAATTGGCTATATATTTATTTTTTTTTATAGCACACAAAATAACCACAGAGGCAATCAAATACCACTGAAAGAAATCTCTATTTCTGGGGGGAAAAAGGACAATTTTAATTTGGGTGCAGCATTGCATGACTGCGCAATTGTCAGTTAAAGTAATGCAGTGCTTTATCACAAAAAATGGCCTGGTCAGGAAAGGGGGGGGGGGGATCCTCTGGAACGCAAGTGGTTAAAGGTGGACAAAGTTCTGAAATGATTTATCTTTGTCTCATTTTTCACAGAAAGCTGACATTTTAACAGGAGTGTGAGACTTTTTATATCCACTGTAAGGGGCAAAAGATATTTTGAATGTTTTTGTATCGCAGACTTGTAGTTCTGAACATTGGCGTGCAACAGATTTTTCTTCCCTTCCCTTGTGGCAGAAATGAGAGCGGTCATCTTCAGTCCTCCACCTTGGTATAGCAGTGAATGGTCACTGTGTGGAGCAGTGTATAGCTGTTTCATGGATAACACTGGTCTATATAACCATTTCACTGCAACTTATCTGGAGAGCAAACATAGCCATCCTGCAGAAGTTGCTGAGCTTTGGTAGTGTGCCAAATATAAAGTAAATCTGACCTGAAAAAGATTGGGGTTGCCATTGCTGTTTTATTCTGAAATGCTCCAGCAATTCCGATTGGTCAGAGTGGTCATATGCCAGCATGTGACCAATCAGAATCGCTCTGATCCATTTTCGAAAGTCCTAAAGAAAGAAGGAAGACTAGCAGGGCTTTCTAAAATCAGGAATGTTAGATCGACCCTGTGGGCAGTGACAGCTAATCGCCTGTGGAGCCAGCGGAGGGTGTAGGGTGTTTTAGCTTTTCACAAAAAATTAAAAAGTGAACTTTAATTTTTTTTTCTCATATGCCACAAAGTATTTAAATCTGGTTTGTGTGCACCCAGTACTTTGGCACACACCTGATACTGTGGGTATCACACCTGAGCTGGGTAGGTAGGCAGGACCAGTCGCCCTGCACATGGAGAGAGAACCATAGAGTTCAGGAGTCATTTTGTGCTGGATTACCGTATTTTTCGCCGTATAAGACGCACCTGACCATAAGACGCACCTAGGTTTTAGAGGCAGAAAACAGGAAAAAAAAAATTCTGAACTAATGGACTGCAGACATAGTACAGGAGATGACCAGAGACTGCAGACACAGTACAGGAGATGACCAGAGACTGCGAACACAGTACAGGAGATGACCAGAGACTGCGAACACAGTACAGGAGATGACCAGAGACTGCAAACATAGTACAGGAGATGACCAGAGACTGTGGACATAGTACAGGGGATGATCAGAGACTGCAAACATAGTACAGGAGATGACCAGAGACTGCGGACACAGCACAGGGATGACCAGAGACTGCGGACACAGCACAGGGATGACCAGAGACTGCGGACACAGCACAGGGATGACCAGAGACTGCGGACACAGCACAGGGATGACCAGAGACTGTGGATAGTACAGGGGATGACTGCTGACCTTTGGGGAGGGGGGGGAGCGGGTACCTGAATTTGACAGGTACCCGCTCCCACTTCCGCGGAGTTGTTCTTTCATCTTACCTGTTCCTCGATCCAACCGCACGCTGTCTTCCCGGCTTCTGTAATGGCGCTCGGCATGACAGCCGGGTGCCCAGTGCGCATGAGCGAGAAGCACTTGCGCTTTGTGATTGGTCCGGCGGCTTCTGGGATCTGTCATGTGTCCCAGCTGCCGCCTTACCATTCACAAAAAGCACCGCTTCGTGCGCATGCGCACTTGGCACCCGGCTGTCATGCCCACACTACAGAAGCCGGGAAGACCGCGCCGCTGGATAGAGGAACAGGTAAGATGAAAGAACAACTCCACGGAAGTGGGAGCGGGTACCTGTCAAATTCAGGTACCCGCTCCCCCTCCCTCCCCAAAGGTCAGCAGTCATCTCCATAAGGTCCCGCTGTAGAGCTGAGCGGCCGGCCCGGTATTCTGACACGGCGGCGGTGGAAATACCGGATCGGCCGCTCCATATTCGCTCCATAAGACGCACTGACATTATCCCCCCTTTTTTTGGGGGAAAAAAAAGTGCGTCTTATGGAGCGAAAAATACGAGACTGCACAATTCTGGATGAAAAACTCCACAATTCAAGTAAGAGTGGTTCTTGTAGAAAATATTTGTTTAGCCCAAAGTTCAGTTTCAATTCAGTACCTTCAAATTGAGTTAGGTGTTGGTTGAACATAGAAAAGCCCCTTTAATTACCCTCTTGTTCTGTGACTGCTTCTGCTGGCCCTTTTCTGCTGCAGCTTATTCTACAGGCTTCTGTAACCTAACATACAGATCCCGTAATCAGCTGCATACAGAGCTGTTTTCTGCCTCCTCTGCATGTTATGTCAGCATTCTATCCCACGTTTTTGTAAAGACCTTTGATCATACTGATGCAGCGATGAGCGCCATCATTCTGTTTAATAAACACTAGCCTGTTATTTAGCTTCTTCCTAATAATAAATATGGTGAAATCAGTATTGCTGATTCTACTGATATTGTTAACAATTTCTATCACAACATCACTTGCTGGGTCGCTGTATAGTGGTGTTGGCAGAAATGAGGATATTGGGATTTTTATTTTCAGGCTTTTTTTTTTTTTCGTTTATATAATACAGAATAAAAAACCTCAGTGGTGCTCAAATACCACCAAAAGAAAGCTGTATTTGTGTGAAAAAGGTATATAAATTTCATATTTGGTACAGTATTGCATGATTGCGCAATTGTCAGTTAAAGTAGCTCTGTGCCGTATAGCAAAAAATGGCCTGGTCATGAAGGTGGCTAAATCTTCCAGATGCCAAGTGGTTAACCACTTCCCGACCGGCCATTGTATATAAACGGCCGGACAGTGGCACTGCAGGGTCGTGTGGCCGTTTATAAACGGCCTCCCCACACCCTGCTTGTGCGCGTTCCCCAGGAGTGCGCAGCACCACAATCCGGTGCCCGCTGTGTCCTCCGGACACAGTGAAACACCGATTATGTGATCACTGATTGGCCAATCAGTGATCACATGCAAAGTAGTAAGCAAGATGTCACTTCTGACATCATTGCTTACTACGTGTGAAATATGTGAATGATCACAGAGGTCATGTGACCAGCTGTGACCAATCACAGCTCACTCAGTAGTTCTCAATGGCTGCATGAATGCAGCTAGAGAGGAGGAGAAATTATTGCTTTTACAGCCTATATGGGTGTAAAAGCAATCAGAGTAAACAAAAAAAAAAAAATCTTCATCACCCCCTAAAAGTAGGACAGTGTCACCATGGTGACACTGTATTGCTAGGGTGACAGTATGTAAAAAAAATAAATAAAATAAATAATATAAAAAAAATGTTTAAAAATTATAATTTTTGGTTATAAACTAATTTTGCTTATTTATTTTTTTTACTAAAAAGATAACGGAATACATTTTGGCCAAGATTTATGATGAAATATTATTTATTTGCAAAATTTTATAAGAAAAACACTTTTCAAAATTTTTGGAGATTATCATTTACATAGCAAAAAAAAAAAAAAATCCCAGCGGTGAATAAATACCACAAAAATAAAGTTTTATCTGTCTCAAAAAAATGGTAAAAAATTCATATGGGTACAGTGTTACATGACCGCGCAATTGTCATTCAAAGCGTGATAGCGCTGAATGCTGAAAATTGCCCTGGTCAGGAAGGGGGTAAAAGTGTCCGGACTGGAAGTGGTTAAAGCTGAGCTCCAGGTATGTCGTTTTTTTCTTTTCTTTTTTCTTTTCTATGATTACATTGGTCCAGCTTGGACCAATGTAAGTATTCATGTTCTATACTTGCCGACGCCTGTGGAAGTGGAGAATCATTGTAGCAGTTTCCGCTACTACTGTGATCCTCACTGTCTTCTGAGTCCCATACCAAGCGCCTGTCCTGGTGTATAGTGAACAAAATTGCTCAGGCGCCACAGGCGCCATTCAGAGAATGCCTTGCACCTTTTTTGCAATAACTACAAAGTGTTCTCTGTTTGAATGCGGAAAAGAGGCAAGGTGGTGGTGGTGTCCAATCAGAGATTGCATTGAATTTACTGAGAAATTGAGCTGCAGCTGCTACAATGATTCTTTGCTTCCTCAAGGATCGACCAGATTTGGAACAAGTATACTTGCGTCGGTCCCAGCTGAATCTGGGATAATGTAAATGCGCCAAAAAGAATCTATATCTGGAATTCAGCTTTAATAAAGATAATATAAATACATACCGGTATATGTTTTTTCAGTTCAGTAAGTAAAACATAAAAGCCTTTCCTGGTGTAGTACCTACACACAGGATAGAAACCGTACATAGAGGAATAGGTAAGCTGCTTATGTGCTCAAAGTGTGCACCTTGTGAGATGGTGGAAGAGGAAGCACTGCTGGATCAGGAAGTTGTATGTAAGTTGCAATGTGCACCTTCTCTGACAGTGGAGGAGAAAGCAGCGCTGTATATAAGTTTGCAGTTCCTGGCTTGGCAAATAGTGAAGGAAGAAGCATTGTTGGGATCAGTAAGCTGTAAAAAAATGTGACAGTCCTCACCTCCAGATAGTAAGCTGTATATAAGGTGTCAGTATGTGCCTTGTCAGGTAGTGGAGGAGGAAGTTGTGCTGGGTCATTTACCATCTGTATGGAAGTACACATAGTGTCTCTGGATAGATAGTGGAGGAGGAAGCTGTGCTGGATCAGTATATAAGGTAAGAATTTGTGGGTCATTGACCAGAGAGATTATCAAAGTCTGATTATTTGCAAAGGATCCAAAGCAGAGAGTGCCTTGTAGGATTTGGACTTTAATTCTCTCTCTAATTGGTTTCCTGAGGGGCTGACAGAAAGCAAGAATAAATGGTGGATGAACAGAAGAGATCAGGTTGGGTTGGAATGGAACTAGTCTGATTAGTGGACATTTAATCTGGGAAGCGATGAGGGTGCTGAGGTATATCAGCAGTAATTGTATATGTAGATGATCATTACAAATATTTGAGCCTGAGTTGTGATCAGCTTTTTCATGGTTTATCACACTACTCGGGATATCTGATGAACCCTGCATGTAATGAGCAGGGAACTGCCCTGGGCAAGTAGCCTCACAAACTGCAGTTCACACAAATACTAGGCAATAGGCACTACAGTACAATCTCTTTCAGTAATGGTGTGCTGTGGTTAGCAGGAGATCCAGTTTCAAATAAGCGGCCCTCATTCTCTAAAACGACTGAGCAATCTGTGTCGGTTGTTTCCTAAGTTACTATAAGCCACTGGCCTTTGAAGTCATTAAAAGAGAAGTGTGGGTTTAAAAAAATTCTATTATACTCACCTAGACGTATGCAGCATCGACTCCCCCCCCACAGCTTCTAAGACTGAGGACTGAGCAACCAGTGGGCTTTGATCAGAATTCAGTTGTAAGTGAGCAGAGAGTCGGTGATTGTCAGTCACTGGCTCTCTGCTCTGTCCCTCCAGCGCTCACTGGAGCACCAGGCTGTGCAGGAGGCGGGAGTGGCTGACTCAGGCTCTTAGTGGCTTGCTGAGAGGCTGAGGCAGCTGCCGGTCCAGGCATCTTGGAAGGTGCCAGTTGTAAAGTCAGGATCAATCCAGAGCCTGGACCAGCTGTGTGATCCCCAGAAGTACATCTAAAATAGCTTTGACTATACTTCTTTGAGCCTGGGTTCACATATGTGTGAGTTGGTTTTTACAGCACGATTTCAGTCCCCTCCAGTGCGACTTTGACAATTTGCACCTGAACCATTGAACAAAGTATATGACAATGGAAATCACACCTGAACCGGGTTCAAAATCTTACCAGACACTTTTTGAAATCATGCTGCAGCCAACCCGCACATATGTGAACCACCTCTGTTCTGCAGGTTGACATGTCATGTGAATCGGATGCAGTTTAAAATGCATCCAATTTGCATATATGTGAACTGGGGCTTGTTGGGACCATACAAAGGTTGTTTATAAAAGAAAAAATTCAACAGAGTTCATTCTTCCATTCTTACAATGTTCTCTGTAACTATAGAACATTTATTTCTGCAACATCCCCCCTCCCCTTCCCAGTTTAAATTGTTGAGTTGTTTCTGCCTAATAGCAGCTTTCATTGCCCAGCCTTTGCAGGTCGCACAGTACCCAGCATGCCTTGCATAGATGGTGGAACTTGTAACTCCTGGTTGGTCCGCTTTTGCTTAATCTGCAGCCATTGGCCGGGGTCTTGGTGGAACTTCTGCTCTCTCTGCTTGGCTCTGCCCATTTCCTGTGCTCTGTTTTATCTGATCTCCCCCCATCCAGCTTTCTCCGTTGTTGGGATGTCAGCTCTGTGCTAACACATGTCTCTCTCTTTCTGCTTCAGGGAAGATGGTGAAAAAAGTCTGCCCTTGCAACCAGCTCTGTAGTAACTATCTTTTCTATATATCTATATCATTTCTGTGTTTCATATTCTGCAAACTGTCGCTCTCTTTATACAAATTCTAAGAGCCCTGTGCGGCCCACATATCGCACACCATGATGCTCCCGCTGTCTTGTCACCATCTAGTGGAGTCTCAGTAATCCACAGAAAACGTGACTTTTATATTATACACAGGTAAATACCTGGAAATCTACCCAATGGAATATTTATAAACATTGTGCAGGCTGAAAAATGAAAAATAAGCAGAATGTCTTTTTTTTTTTTTTTTTCCCCTCCCTGCTGGCCCATCCTAGGGTGCATGCATTTTTCTGAACTGCTTATTTAGAAGACACATTTTACTGCATTCTAATAAACAAAAAAAAAATAAAAAATTAGGCGCAGTAGTGGTCAGTTGTCCTCTATATTCTTAAACACTGGTGAACTTATGGCATGAATGGTGCCCATGCTTTAGAATACAGCATGTTGATGTGAAGCAGCAGAGTATAAAAGGTCTCAAGGTTTGAATTGAAGGGTATTTTTGCCTTTTTGGTCACACCTAAAGTCTCTGAGTTGTCATCCTTTTCTCCTGGGGAACGTCATTATCTGAACCTGTGCCATTTTCTTGAACATTTTGTTTTCTTCATTTTAGGGACAAGCAGTACAAATACAGTCGCCCCTTCTACTGCTCCAGCCCCACAAACCAACACAGCCCCTGTATCCTCCAGTCGGAAGGGGACATTCACAGATGATCTGCACAAGCTTGTTGATAACTGGGCCCGGGACGCCATGAACCTAACTGGAAAAAAGGGTAGCAAAACACCTGGACATCCCAGCTATGAAGTGAGTTGAAGCATCCTGCCTCCCTGATGATGAGTTATCGTCACATTAGAAATGCTTTCATTATTTGGCACCTTTCTCCAAAATTGTAATTTTCCAGAACCCTTTCAACAAAAACAATTGACCTGAATCGACTGAGGTATTACAATCCTACCTTCCCCTCCCTTCTAGTTGGCAACTTGTAAAGGGGAACTCTGCTAGTTTTTTTAGTTTTAGTCACATGGCCAGTTTGAGCTAACAAATGGAAAAAGTTTACACACTTTGTTATATATTTCAATGAAAGTTTTTGTGCTCCGAGTTTGGCTTTAAAGCTAGACATTTCAAGACCAAGCAGCAAGTGAAAGTCTATGTGAAGCCAAAAGGTTTTTCATTGCTGTTTGTATCCTTGCTAGGTAGATTTACACATTCTATTTGTCCTGGTAAGCACTATTAGTGGTACAGAATGTGAACACAAATAAAAATGAGTTGTCAGAAGAACAGGAATAAAGGAAGAATCCTTCAACAATGACACCTGTTCTGGTGACAGCTGTATTTAAAAGAGGAACTCCCCCCAATTTCTGAGGCTTTGCACCATGCGTGTAGAGCAGAAATTGAAGGGAAATTGCTTAGATGGGATACAGACTAAAACAATCCTAAAGGGTTTGAATCATTCCCTGATCTATCCAAAACACGAAAAAAGTTTTGATTTTTTTTTAGCCTCAAAAAACCAGGTGTACAGGTATAAATCCATTTATAGGAACAACATAAAATAAACTTTGCCAAGAAAGTTGTATTTCATTACATACGTACCTTGTGTGGTTAATATGTTTTAAATCTCTTCTTTTTCTCAGGGTCCTGGCATGGCTCGGAAATTTTCTGCTCCTGGACAGTTGTGTGTGAATCTTCCTCCATCCCTTGGGGTACCTGTTTCCATGCCTACAGCCTCTGCCAACTCCCTGGCTCAATACCCCAAAGGTGCCCCCCCTCAGCAGTACGGGTTCCCCGGTGCAACCTTCCAAGGACAGTGGAGTGGTCCCGGACTCCCACCATCTTCCCAGCCCATCAACCAGTTCCCGCCGACTGTGACTACTTCCTTACAGAACTTCAACATCAGCAACCTTCAGAAATCAATCAGTAACCCTCAGGGGTCCAACCTGAGGACTACCTAGCAGGAGAATGGCAGGAGAACCCCAACATATACTGCAAAACTGAGGGGAAGGGCAGGAGGGGAGAGTGCCACAAGATCTTCCCACCCACCGCAAGCCCCTCAGTGCTATTACTCCTGTCTCTTGCGTTCGCTTCTGTCCCTGTTTCTCCGTCCAAGGAGGCGGGACCCCGTTCCATCTGAAAGGTGGTTGTGAGCGCCCTGAAGTTGTGCACAATGGCCGTAGCACGTTCAGGGAGACGGGAGCGAGGGAGGTTCCAGACCCTGTTTGATGAGCAGCAGATAGGGGTTGCTGTCTTCTCTGCTCTTACGGTATATAGGTCATTAATGCTTTCAATTTAAGAACTCTTTAACGGCTATCGACTGCAGCATTATACTTGTATGAATTAAAGTAAATATATAAATATATATAAATATATAAAAAGTAATTGAAAAAAAAAAGTTCGGTGAGGACAATACTCTACCATCAGTTATGATGTGGATACACTGTGATATAATATATTTATGTTGTTGGACAACATTAGTACTTATGATAATAAAATAGCGGAATGTTAAGAAGGTTACAGAGAAAACCAGAACATCTCCTCATCAGTCACTTTAATAAAAAAAAAAAAAATATATATATATCATTTTGGCTCTGTCCTGTCCTTTTATTGGTTTTAATGTGAATGTAAAATTGTACAGAACTTGAACATAGCTTTGTCCTCCAACGGTTTTCTGTTGCATATTTGGTGCCTTGAGAAACATTCAACCTGTAAGTTCCTCTCTGAGGAGGAAGAGAGCTGGTTTGTGGCTGCGCCTTTCTGTCCCCCAGCAGAGACAAATAAGTATTGTTTGCTTTTAGTAAAGTGTAATGAGCTGGCAGGTCCAGAGAGCGGCAGAGAGAGTGCAGCAGGTAGTCTTGGGGTTGGAGTAAGTGACAAATACATGGTGGAGTTGTACCGCTGTCCTATTTTGTCCATGTGGTGTTGGTTAGAGCTTTAGCTGGAAGGTAGAAGTGAATGAGGAAGTGTTTAGTAAATGGCTATCTATTGGTCACCGCTGAAGGAAGGTGGGTCATTTTTCCTCTTGGTGAGGGATTTGGTTTTTATCTGCCAAGGTATTGCAGTTTCCTGGCAGTAAATGGGTTGCAAAAGCTAAGATTTTAAGCTGTGATGTTTCCTTGGAGTTTGAGAGCAGAAGGGTCAATTTAGTGCATTGTTTAGAAAAGGTATTTAGGAGAGAATCCTGGTATCTAACTGGTAATGCCTCACCTCACTAAGGCACCTTTAGCAAATAATTAGAAGCTATGTATATTATAACCTGCAAACAGTATTAACTCTGTCCCATTGTACATTTGTTTTCAAGTTTACACCAAAGTGATCAGACAGCCTACAGTTCAGAGTTGATTGTCTTCAGATGGAAAAACAGCAGCAGTCTGTCTTGTGTGTCCTAGTTCTGTAGGGTGATAGATACAGTATATTTACCAATAAGGAAGCTGTAACTTCTGTTCTTGAATGCTAACTTAACGCAATGTTTTTTTTGTTTTGTTTTTTTTTTGCCCTGCAGGGCAATCTGGCACTTGGCACTTAAAGGCGTCAGATAATTTTTGCTGTTTTCCTGCTGACTTTATTCAGATCCCTAACAGGTGAGAGTTCTTAGCAGGCTGTGTTCATCAGACTTGCCATAAACTGACCTCACACTTGTACCCTGATTTGAGGGTTTCCTCAGATGACTCGTCAGCTCCATGTAAAGGATGTATTTCTGTAGCAGAGGGTTGTTTTTTGTTCGTTCTGATGATTGCATAAAGCTACAAGGTAAAGTTAAGGGACCTAGTCCTTCTGTCCCAGGGAGTGAGTAAAGTGAAAGTGTCCACTACTAGAAATATTAGATTTCTCCTGCTTTTCATTGGGAGATGGTGAGGCAGCTGTGAAATGTGCTGATCCTATCTGGCGCAGCTTGGGTGTTGCAAGTGTGGTCAAAGGGTTTGGGTAGTGTCTGGAAGCAGGACAGAAGAATTCCAACAGGGAATTTGCACACTTGGCAGCAGATTAATATTTATTTTGCATATTTTATATCTTTTTCCAGTTTGTCAAGTTTGAGAACTTTTTTTTCCCATTTAAGTTGTGCATGCTTTGCATTATTTTCACTGATTTTACTTCCTTCCTGTGGACACAATAAAATAATAAATGCTACTGAACTCTAAAAGTTATTTACCTTTATTCTGCATCTTGTATCTTCCCTCCCCAAATGAGTCTTTTTCTGGATTTAAAAATGTGTTTTTTGTTCCCCCCACCCCCCGATATTGAACACTGTATGAAAATGAAATGAAATAAATGAGATTGTGGGATTCCCTGGAGCTGTGAATTTTCCGTTTTGCACTTTTTTTGTCCTGCATCTTTCTGTACAAATTTGCACTTTTCTCTTTTTATCGCCTCTGTAGACTGATATTAAAACTAATAAAGGAAGCCTTATTTTATGTTGGTGTTAATTTATGTGTGACATGATCCTACTTGTGGGGAGGTTTGTGGACATTTCAGTTAAATTACAAGTATATATGAATACATTCCTAATGTCACAGTAATACAGCAACAGCATATTTCTTTCATTCATTGACGATCATAGCCATTCTTCAGATGGTTTTGATACCACCACCTACAGGAGCAGGATGCTAGGTGCATTTACACTAAAAGCACACCCAGTAAGTGTTCCTCTAGAGGTGGCCAAACCCCCATCTGCAGTAAGGATATCCATTTTATTCTAGCATCCTTTCAAAAGTAGGACACACTTTTTTGCAATTTTTTTCTTATTTCCTGTGGAAATTTTTGTTCCTGTGAATGAATATTTTTCTTCAATCAGCTATTATGCTGGCTGATAGGCTGGATATTACAGATCAAGATAAGTCCCCCCAGCACTGCTATTGTGCGTGCGTAGACCCCCAATATAGGGAGATCGGCTGCGGCAACTCTGTCTTGCACAGACTGGCCAGATGGAGAATGACCCCTTGGCAGACATATAAGATGATTGGACTGCGTTTTTCTGTTGTAGCGCTGCCTATTGGCCAGCGATACCCAGAGCAATATAGAGTCAGTGATACAATGTGATGGAGCACTACAACTCCCAGGTTTCCCTCCCTCTGGATTGTATTATCCATGTTGGGTTTTTCTGAAAATAGAATGGGCTTTACCAAAAAGCAGTCATTTTTGTTTTGTTCATAGCACATTCTCCGAGAAGGATTTTGGCTTCCTCAGGTAAGTTTGGGCAAACTCCAATCTGGCTTTTTCTTTATCAGCAGTGGGGTCCTCCTGCGTCTCCTACCATAGCGTCCCTTTTCATTCAGCTGGCAACTTATAGTGTGAGCTGACACAGTTGTACCCTGTGCCTGAAGGTCAGCTGGAACTTTGAAGTTAATTGAGGTTCTTTAGCTACCATTCGATCAATCCTTTTGCAATCTTAGATCAAGTTTTCGTCCAAGTCCAGGGAGATTAGCTACAGTGCCATGGACTGTAAACCTCTTGCCAATGTTGTGCACAGTGGACACAACAGGAACATTAAGACCTCTGGAGATGAACTTGTAACCTTGAGATTGTCTATGCTTTTCCACAATGTTTGTTCTGACATCCTCAGACAATTCTTTGTGCCAATACAATTATACCATTATAAAAGTGCATGTGCAAAAGTTCTCAAACATTAATCCATAAGTGCATAAAATGGGAATTCAAATTAAAAAAAAAAAATCATCAGGCTTGCAGTGCTGTCAAACACTATCCATGCACAGAAAAACTTTTGTAAATAAAATTAATGTCGAAGTCCCAGTGCTATCTGTGTAAGTCACTTAATTTCCATTAAAATGCTGACAATACCTGTCCATGTGCAAACTATAATCACAGTTCTTTTGAATAAACTTCTTAATCTGTGCAATCCCTTAAATCACTAAGCCACATAGAAACACTCTACCTCGTGCTCATCAAACACTGAGTGCCATCTGTGTGGCTGCTCACCTTCAATATACTCCTTTATTTTCATACAGGTCTATATGCATTTATGTATAAATTCTCATGCGGTTCACCCCTTCTGTTGTCACAGCATCAATCTCAACTCCTCTCCTCCGTATGCCCCAATAGTAGTACTTCTGAAACTAGAATAAAAGTCTTCCATAGCGTAAAATTGTAAAACGCCCGCTTTTGTTTTAATTTAAGTAACACATTTAATATACACTGCTCAAAAAAATTAAAGGAACACTTTTTGAAAACATCAGATCTCAATTGGAAAATTTATAATGCTGGATATCTATACTGATATGGACTGGGTTATGTGTTAGAAATGTAAGGATGCCCCAGCGTTTGATTTTTGGGGTGTCTTTGATGGAAATTAAAATTAACCTACAGAGGACTGAATTCAAAGTGGAAAAAATGATGCAGTAGGCATCCATTTTGCTGACAGTTAATTGCAGCAACTCAAAATGATAGTTTGTATGGCCCCCCATGTGCTTGGATGCATGACTCATATCAGGGCATGCGCCTAATGAGACGATGGATGGTGTCCTGGGGTATTTCCTCCTAGATCTGGACCAGGGCATTTCTGATCTCCTGGACAGTCTGAGGTGCAACGTGGCGGCTTCGGATAGACCGAAACGTGATATCCCAGAGGTGTTCTATTGTAATTAGGTCAGGCGAGTGTGGGGGCTATACAATTAAATTCCTTCATCCTACAGGAACTGCCTGCATTGTCGTGCACCTGGAGGAGCGCAGGACCCACTGCACCATCGTAGGGTCTGACAATGGGTCCAAGGATTTCATCCCGATACCTATTGGCAGTCAGGGTACCATTGTCTAGCCTGTGCCTACGATGTCTGTGCATCCCTCCATGGATATGCCTCCCAAGACCATCACTGACCCATCACTAAGATGGTCATGCTGAATGATGTTACAGGCAGCATAACATTCTCCACGGTTTCTCCAGACCCTTTCACGTCTGTTGTATACGGACCTGCAAATTCTAGTGTTCAATGGCAAATGCTGTATGGTGCCGGGCAGTGAGCACATGGCTCACGAGAGGACATCGGGCCCTCAGGCCACCTTCATGAAATCGGTTTCTGATTGGTCAAAGACTTTCACACCAGTGGCCTCCTGGAGATAATTTTGTAGGGCTCTAGTAGTTCACATCCTGTACCGCCTTGCACAAAGGAGCAGATATCGGTCTTGATGGGCTAAGGACGTTCTATGGCCATGTCCAGCTCTCCTAGAGTAACTGCCTGTCTCCTACAATGTCCTCCATGCTCTTGAGACTGTGCTGGGAGACACAGCAAACCTTTTGGCAATGGCACGTATTGATATGCCATCCTGGAGAAGTTGGACTGCCTGTGCAACCTCTGTAGGGTCCAGGTATCGCCTCATGCTACCACTAGTGACACTGACCCTAGCAAAATGCAAAACTAGTAAAAAACAGGAAAGATGAGTAGAGGAAAAAATTTAATTAGCCTCCACCTGTAAAACCATTCCTGTTTTGGGGATCATCTCATTGTTGCCCATCTAGTGCACCTGTTGTTAATCAGTTTCAGCTGCTTTGGTGTTAATGAAACTAACAACCCCCTCTGCTACTTAACTGACCAGATCAATATCCCAGGAGTTTAATTGACTTGATGCTATACTCTGATTAAAAAGTGTTCTTTTATGTTTTTGAGCAGTGTAGTATCCGCAACACAACATTCATGTTTTATTATAGATTTTTATCTACAAGTCTTGGTCAACCAAGTCATTTACACTACCTACATGTTTTTCAGTGCGCTATCCCTTTGAGGAAGCTTTTGACACAAAGTGGTATACCGATTCTCTGCCCCAGTAGACCCTTCAGTTTCCCCCTTCCTTTAGAGACCCATTTGACAGGAAGGCAGAGAGTACTGTCCATTCTACGTACGCAGTTTCTGGAGCCATAATTTGTCCAGTATTTGTCTCAGCCCATTTGGTCAAGGTCTGACAGCCCATGCCAAAGTTACTCTGCCAGGGTTTTGCTTCCTAACAAGTGTCTCCTGCTCATGTGGAATTGGCAAACTAGCTAGCCTAACATCTACAATACCTTATCTGTCCATCTCCAGTGTTTTGTGGCAGCTAGTCTGTGGATCAGACCTCTAAAAAAATTTCTTTCATACCTTTTGTGGGTGGTTGCCTTTTTTTTCATGTATCCTTGGATGAGTTTATCAAGAACACTGAAGGTAAGACTACCTTCTACCTCAAAACTAAGAACACGTCGCAGGGCTGGTACCTCCTTTTCAGCCCACAAACACCTTTTTTTTGTGCCCAAGGCTCCTCTAAGTACAAGTGTTCCAAGCCTTCCACGTCCTCTGGATCTAAGCGTTCCTGGCAATCCAAGGATTCCAAACCCATGGAGAAACTCTCCTCCATGTGACTTTGCACCCCCACCTCACCATCTTAGGGTGGGGGGGGGAATGTTTTCTGTTATTTGAAAACCACTGGATTTCACACATCTCCGACAAATGGGTTCTGGATTATCTCCTCAGGCTACAAGATAGTAAATTTTGTTAGATTTTCTTTTCCTTCAATCTGTGCCTCTCCTGCAGATTTTAGCCGACTTACAACTTGCCTTTCAGGGTCTTCTAGAATAGGGAGTAATAGCTCTGGTTCCATCCTTTGAAAAATTCAGTTTCTATTCTAATATCATAGTTCCAAAGAAGGATGGTATTCATATAATTCTAGATTTAATAATCCCGAACACGTTAAAGGTGCGCATGTTTTGCATAGAGTCAGTTCGTTCAGTGATAGCTTCCTTAAGACAAGGGTATTTTCTGTCTTCATTCGACTGTAAGGATGCATACCTTTTATGTACCCATTTGCCACTCGCACCAACATTTCATTTGTTTTGCGGTGGGAGGAATGCACTACCAATTTGTTGCCTTACCCTTTGGTTTGGCATCAGCACTGTGGGTCTTCATGAAGACGCTAGCTCCAATCTTGGCTCTGTTATGCCTACATGGGATAACAGTTGTAGGATATCTGGATGACATGCTTCTCAAGCACTGTCTGCATCAGCCTTCAAGCACAATCTCGCATCACAGTCAAGACATTAGAGGAATGCGGATGGACTCTTAACCTCAGCAAGTCAGTGCTGATTCCATCTCCTTGCCTGGAGTACAAGGGACTCACACTGGACCCCTCTGTGGCCAGAATGTTTCTTCCGACAGGCAAGCTGACAAGCTTCACCTTCATATACAGTTGTGTTCAAAATAATAGCAGTCAGACATCACTAACCTGATCAATCACTGTTTTCGGTAGAAATGATATTTCTACATGGCAAATAATTTACTAGCAGGTGTAGTAGAGTAATAGAAATCCAACAAACCCAACAGTCATGACATGCATGCTGCTGATTCTGTGTAATTGAATCACTAATTGAAAGGGGCATGTTCAAAATAATAGCAGTGTGGAGTTCTATTAGTGAGGTCATTCATTCTTTGAAGAACAGGTGGCAATTATTGCCCTTATTTAAGGAAGGAAGGCAGCAAATGTACATGCTGGATACAGTGCATTTCTCTCTGAAATTCTGAGGAAAATGGGTTGTTCAGAAGAACAGCGTACCTTAAATAAAAAGTTGATTGGAGAGGGGAAAACATATAAAGAAGTACTGAAAATGATAGGCTGCTCAGCTAAAATGATCGCAAATGCTTTAAAATGGCAACCAAGCTGGCGGACGTCTGGAGGGAGCTTCACCCAACGGAATGCGACTTTACATTCTATTCCAGTCCTCATGATAGTTTTTGTAGAATTGATCATATATTTATGCAGGTTCAGCAGCTTCCCTTGGTCAGGCGGATAACTATTCCCTCCTCACCTTGGTCGGATCACGATCCCTTGGTACTTCTCCTTGCCCTCGCTGGGTCAGAACGGCGCCCTTTTCATTGGCGCATCAATGATTCTTTATTGACCACTCAGGCTACCTGCCAACAAATAGAATTTTTTTTTACGAACATACTTCACGGAAAACGCAGGATCGATCTCGTCGGCAGTGCCCCTATGGGAGGCGCATAAGGCCACAGTGCGGGTCATGTTATACAGCTGGCGGCGGTCCTGATCCGGGAGTGGGAGTGCCGACTTTTGGAGCTTCATTCTCTCCTGGCCTCTACGGATGCGCGTTGGAAGTCATCTCCATTCGCGGCCCATAAACGCGCTCGGGACACTCTGGCGGCAGAGTTGGACCTACTTGCCTCTTCGGAGGCGGAACGGGCCCTGCGTTGGACCAAACACAAATTTTATTCCTGTGCTAATAAGGCAGGCCCGATGCTGGCCAGGAAACTCAATTCTGTGGGGAAACCCCATAAACCGATTCGACTGCGACTTCCTACAGGTGGCTGTACTTCTAATCCCCAGCAGATTGTTTCCCGTTTCTCAGACTTCCTTTCACGCCTCTACGCTAAACCAGATCCCTTCCCTGTGGCTCAAGCAGAGACGTTCTTTCAAGATCTCTGACTTCCTGGGTTATCCGAGGCAGCACAGGTGGCACTCAACGCCGGTGGCACTGTACCAGAAGTGCTCCAAGCTATCAAATCTTTACGGTCCACCGCGGCCCCAGGTCCCGACGGCTTTTCCGGTCTTTATTATAAGAAATTCTCAGCCTTGTTGGCGCCCTTTTTGGCTGACTATTTTAATGCGTTACGACAGGGCTCCTTGCCCTCTCCAGATGCGCTTAGAGCGCATATCGCCATGATTCCTAAGACGACCGATGATGTACAGGAACCGCAAGCCTTCTGGCCTATTTCTCTTCTTAATGAAGACCTGAAGATATTGGGCAAGATCCTTAGTTTTCGCATCAATAAATATTGGTTTAGCCTGGTCCACAGGGTCCAAGTAGGGTTCGTCCCCGGGAGGCAGGCGGGTGATAACGTTCGTAAGGTGGTCCATCTTATACATTTTCTGCAACAGCGGAAAATCCCGGGATTCTTACTGTCTTTAGACATATATAAAGCCTTTGATTCTCTATCCTGGGAATATCTGCGGTTTGTGCTGTCTCGTTGGGGTTTTGGGGATTCTATTCTTTCTTGGATTCAGGCCTTGTATTCTTCTCCTTCGGCCTCCTTTAAATACGCTAAGTATTTTTCAGATCCCTTTCCTATTGGGCGAGGGACGAGACAGGGTTGCCCCCTGTCCCCAGCGCTCGAGCCGCTGGCTTTAGCGCTTCGGACCAATTGCAATGTATCGGGGGTTCCTTACGCGGGACAGGAATTCAAACTGAACCTTTTTGTGGATGATGCCCTCTTGACTCTTACTAACCCCCTGACGACGCTTCCTAATTTGCAACAGGTTCTTGAGCGCTTCTCCTTGATTTCGGGTCTCCGTATCAACTTGGATAAGACTGTCGCCCTCAATATTACTTTGGCTTCAGATTTGGTTTCGCGCCTACAATCCCACTTCCCTTACAAATGGGCTTCCTCTTCTCTTGAATACTTAGGCATTCGCTTGACCCCCACTTATGACTCCTTGTTTGCTGCGAATTATTATCCATTGCTTAGCTCTCTATCCTCTCTTATGCATTCTTGGCAATTTCCGCACCTGTCTTGGATAGGACGGGTTAATTCGGTGAAAATGACCATCTTGCCGAAATTGTTGTATTCTTTTCGCACACTCCCAGTGCGGGTTCCCCCTCATTTTCTTCGGTTGCTTCAGGCGAAGTTAATGCATTTTATCTGGGCCGATAAGCACCCCAGAGTATCCAAAAGTACGCTTTTTGCCCATAGACTTCAGGGTGGTCTTGGGGTGCCTAATGTGACTAAGTATTATCAAGCGAGGCAGATTGCCCCGCTGTCTATATTGCACGCCTCTTCCGACGTCCCCCTCTGGGTCCTGTTGGAACTACCTAATTGTGCCCCTATCGCACTGTCGACGCTTCTATGGCTTCCCCCTGCCCTGCACCCTATGGCACTGAGTCCGATGTTACTTCATTGCCTACAAGTTTGGGACTCGGTACGTTATTCTGGTGGCCTGATGTCACCTTTTCTGGCTTTGCTCCCAATTATTAACAACCCTCTTTTCCCGCCGGGTTTGGATCACCCAGGGGCGTTTTATTGGTGGGTGACTAATGGTTTTTCGCAGGTGCGACACTTTTTGATTTTTCAGTCCTTTCCCACCTGGAACTCTCTTCGGGAATCCCGGAATATCCCCCCGGCGGAATTTTTTCGATATCTTCAATTGCAACACTGGCTGCTCTTGCTGCGGGGTACTTCTGCTTTCCCGTACCAGAAATCTGCCTTTGAACAGCTTTGCCAACAGCGTCCGGGCGCTCCGGGCCTTATATCCCTTTTTTATGCAGCTCTGAACAGACGCTTGTCGCATACTTCTCTTTCATATGTTGTTCAGTGGGAGCGCGACCTGGGAGTGGCTGTGGATCCGGAGGACTGGAATAAGGCCTGGTCACTCATAGCTAAATGCTCATTTAATACGACCACACTGGAGGCAGCCTATAAGGTATTGTTTCGTTGGTACTGGGTTCCGGCTCGGTTGGCCCGGGCTAACCCTGCCTGTAGTGATCAATGTTTTCAGGGTTGTGGCCATCGTGGTGATGTATTGCATATCTGGTGGTCATGCCCGAGACTGTTTCGTTTTTGGTCTCATGTGTTTGGCCTCCTTTTCACCTTGTTCCATCTCTCCATACTCCGGGATGCTCGGTATGCTTTGCTTCATTGCCCCATACTGGGCCTCTTGGCTCACCCGCAGAAGTTGGCTTCCTATCTGTTTTTATCCGCCACTAGAACAATTGCTCAGGCCTGGAAGAGTCCGTTTGTCCCTCTTTAGGGGGTGCGAAATTGTATGACCACTATGATGCTCAACGAACAGATGTTGAGTATCTGCAATGACTCCCAACGTAAATTTTTGAAAATATGGGAGCCGTGGTTGCAATATGCCTTTCCCTCACTCCCCTCGGCTAGTCTGGGGATGTAATGGCGTTCGGTATTAGCGCTCTTGAATCCCTGCTCTTTGCCCCCCCCTTTTTTTATTTTTCTCTCTCTCTCTGTTTTTGGTGTGACTGGACAGCTGCATTTAGTTGTTATAATCAGTTACATTAATGTTTTGTAACTTATGTGCCATTGATAGCCCCTGCGTGGGCGTACCTTTTGCCCTGTTGGCATTAGAGCATTGTTTTTACCTTTTTTTTTATTTTGCATTTTGTTTATCTGTGTAATTGATAGCCCCTGCGTGGGCATGTTTTATTGCCTCTGTTTATACTGTTTAAAAAATTAATAAAAACCATTGAAATAGAAAATGGCAATCAAAACCTGAAAGACGTGGAAGAAAGCGAAAAACTACCATTCGAATGGATAGAATAGCCAAAATGGCAAGGACTCAGCCAACAATCAGCTCTAGGAAGATCAAAGAAGGTCTAAAGTTACCTGTGAGTACTGTTACAATTAGAAGACGCCTATGTGAAGCCAAGCTATCTGCAAGAAGCCCCCGCAAAGTCCCACTGTTGAACAAAAGACGTGCTGAAGAGGTTACAATTTGCCAAAGAGCACATTGACTGGCCTAAAGAGAAATGGCGCAACATTTTGTGGACTGATGAAAGTAAGATTGTTCTTTTTGGGTCTAGTGGCCGGAGACAGTTTGTCAGACGACCACCAAACACTGAATTCAAGCCACAGTACACTGTGAAGACAGGGAAGCATGGTTGCGCAAGCATCATGATATGAGGATGTTTCTCATACTACGGTGTTGGGCCTATTTATCACATACCAGGGATTATGGATCAGTTTGAGTACATCAGAATACTTGAAGAGGTCATGCTGCCTTATGCTGAAGAGGAAATGCCCTTGAAATGGGTGTTCCAACAAGACAACGACCCCAAACACACCAGTAAACGTGCAACATCTTGGTTCCAGACAAACAAGATTGACGTTATGGAGTGGCCAGCCCAATCCCCGGATCTTAATCCAATAGAAAACTTGTGGGGTGACATCAAAAATGCAGTTTCTGAGGCAAAACCAAGAAATAGAGAAGAACTGTGGAATGTAGTCCAATCATCCTGGGCTGGAATACCTGTTCACAGGTGCCACAAGTTGGTTGACTCCATGCAACACAGCTGTACAGCAGTTCTCAGAAACAGTGCTTATACAACGAAATATTCATTAAGTGATTCAAAGGAAAGCAAAATCTTCAAACATTTTTCAGTTTATATAGTGAATGTTTGAGTTTGTAAAGAAGAATACAAACACTGCTATTTTTTGAACAGTCTAATATTTACTTTTCTTCAATTTTTTTTAGAGTAACAACACAAATTTGATATATTTTTCTTCATGTTTTGATTTGGAATAGAATGTGTAGTGTTCCCAGTACATTTGTGTGTATGGAAATAAAAGCTATTAGAAGGATTTTGAGCTTTATTCACTTTTTTAACACACTGCTATTATTTTGAACACAACTGTATATAGTCTAAATAATCTGGATTGAAACCATCTGCTTCTGCATGAGAATTCTGGGTCTCATGGCAGCTTCCTTCAAGGCAGTTGCTTACACACAACTCCAGACCTTTCCAGCAGGAGATTCTGGCCAAGTGGAGTAGCACAGTGGCTAAATGGTTTGCACTTTCTCCTGGCAGTACTAGGGTCGTTGGTTCAAATCCCAACCACAGCACCACCTGGCTGGAGTTTGCATGTTCTCCCTGTGCCTGCATGGGTTTCCTTCGGGTATTCCGGTTTGCACCCACACTCCAAAGACATGCTGGTAAATGAATTGGTTCTTGTCCAAATTGGCCCTAGTATGTGAATGTAAGTCAGGGACCTTAGATTGTACACCCCTTGAGGGTTAGGGACTGATGTAAATGTACAATATACGTAAAGGGTTGCGTAAATTGACAGCGCTATATAAGTACCTGTATAACGAGGATCCTCCTGTGCTTAAATGGAGTCCTAACCTCAAAGCTGCTGACACTAACCTTATACCCAATAAGTGAATAAACCAATAAATATCACAGCGCTGACAAAACTAAATAGTAAATAAGTAAATGAATAGTGATCATAATAAACCAACTTAGTACATAATATTCAATCCCCTTAATATCCACATCAGGGAGATCCACATTTAAATAAATATAAGTGTATAATAATATATAAATGATTGTGTAAACCGTGAATCCCCTCTCACTGGTAATATACAGTGCACATAGTGAAATATTAACCATACACACAATACTGTGAAATGACACACAAAAAAATGTGCAAACCAACTGTGGACAAATGGTTATAAATAGTCCCAAAAATAACAACACATATAGTGGTACTCCCACTTCACTCTCATGCAGTTGTAGTGCTGTGTAGGTGATCCACAAATGACAATCCTCCAATAGCCAGAATGCCCCCTCACCTCCTTACTTAGACCCCAAAGGGCCAGCTCGCTTTGGGGATCAACCGATCCTACAAGGACAGACTCCTCCCAGGGTTCCCCTCAATGGTGGCAAGCGTCTCCAGCCTTCAACCAACTAGCAACCAGCTCCTCCCAGGATCATAGTAAAATACAGAGACCCTCCATAGTGTAGCCTGTTTATTAAGTATATAATCCAAATAAAAATGCCCACTCACATAGTAATCTTCTTGTCTTCAGCTCATCTACCACATGCTATGTGTGTACTGCATGGGTATCTGAAAAAGGTGATCCAATATGGCCCCCACGCCGGAAATGAAGTCACCACGTTCCCGGAAGTCCCTCCTCGCATACCGACGCGTTGCTTCACATTTACCACATGACTTCCTCAGGGACCTTAAGTCAGGGACCTTAGATTGTACACCCCTTGAGGGTTAGGGACTGATGTAAATGTACAATATATATGTAAAGGGTTGCGTAAATTGACGGCGCTATATAAGTACCTGTAATAATAAAGTGGAATTGACTTCTGCGTTCTCTGTATTACTTCATCCGCCCTTCTCACAAAGGTGTCTTTGACTTTCGATCCCCACTTCTGTCTGCTGGGAAGACCCTTCTTCCCCTCAGTTGGCAGATCATCACTGTGACGATCGTGGCGTCAGACCCCAGCCCTTCTCACCAAACTCGTGACCGAAAGACTAGCCAATCTAAAACTGCGCTGTCACGTACGTAACAATGCTGCACTCTGCACAAAGATTTTCCAGCTAATGGGCCACAACCTGTGTGCCGGCAACCTGGGAGCGATTGTTACTGGGTCAGGTTAATTACGCAATTAACCCTTCACACTGCCACCACCTCCTTTTTGTACAGAGAAAGAGGAAACTCAGCAATATGATGTTTGAATAATCGTCAGTATACCACTGTCACCGCAGGCAGAGATATACCAAAGTTTAAAACACACACACAGTAGCGTTTTCAGAGGCAGGGATTCTTAGTTTGCATTAAAGAGCTTTAGAAACAGTTCAACACTTTCAGAAAGTAAGATTTATTACTAAAAGGTCAAAAGGGTGTAATAAAAATATTTACAGAAAAAGATGTAGCCTATATATATAAATATACAGAAAGCAATAGCACAGCAAAGAGATAACAGAAAGACATTTAGAGGGATAAACTACTTGCCGTCAGCCTTGGTTTTAAGCAGATCAGGTTTCAGAGCCAAAAGGATGCCTTATCTCCCAACATTAGTTCCGATTTTAAAAGGGAGAATCTTCAACTCAGCTTAACTTACCTTCAAGCATCACAGCCTTTATCTAGGAGGGTGTCTCAGCAGAGTGTCTCCCTGAAGCAGAGAACCAATCGCCTCATTTCGGCAGGTGTGGCAGGCGGAGACCCAAGCTATGACCAAAAATCCCTCCTAGCTTATATTATGGTTCATAACTTACCCTGGATACATATAACATTCTATCCACGAGTAGATTAATATGCAGAATCTTCTGCTGAACGCCTACATATGAAATATGAAATACCTGCTGGGATGGTTAAGCAGATATTATTTTCTGCTCTCCTGTTGATCTCAGCTAGGGGATGTAATATACCAAACAATTTGTATTAAAGTGAGCTGTCCAAATATGTGCTCCATGTTTATGTAGTTATGTCCTATTTGAAGATATAAAATTGAGTTTTAAATGTAAGTCTGTTTTTACGACTACCTGGAATGTCTTTTAAGCTCCATGAGGGCTGGTTTATGGTTTTACGATCCCTTCTCCAGCAAGAGTCTCGCAGACATAGGGGCACCAGCTATTAAGGTTTATAGCCATGATGCCCTCCCAATGAGTTTGCTGCCTATGATCTGTGACATCATCCAGACCACATGTCACTCAACAGAGGGAGGGGGGATATCGGAGGAATCTGATTTGGGAGAGGGATACAAAATGGAGGGGTTTGGAGCAAAATGGATGACCGCGTACATCTCTGTGTGCATGATTGCTACAATCACCACCGATGCCAGTCTCTTTGGATGGGGAGGTGTGATGGATTGTTTATCTGTGCAGGGCTGTTGGTCTCCATAAGAGATCAGTCTTCCCATCAACATTCTGGAACATTGGGCAGTCCTCCTATCCCTCTCCTATTCAATGACTGAGCTCAAGGGTTTCCTGATCAGGGTAACATTGGACAATTCCATGGCAATGGCCTGCCTCAATCACCAGGGGGCACCAGAAGCTCAATCGTGCCTCTGGAGGCCCCTCACATCCTCAGCTGGGCAGAATTTCATGTACTAGTGCTGTCATCCGTTCACATTCCAGGAGTGGACAGCTGGCAAGTGGACTATCTCAGTCAACAATTTGGACCAAGAGAAACGGTCCCTGTATAGGAAAAATTGTAATGTTTTCAAGTTTGTAGCAAGGTTAAAGGATTCATGGGCAGAAGCATCAGGTGCTCTGGTTTGTCTAGTACACATGTACTACTTGATCTACACCTTCCCCCCTCCAAAACTCCCCCCACTGGTTGTTACCAAGGATCCAACATGAGGGCATTCTGGTAGCTGCAGACTGGCTGTGCAGGGCTTGGTTTACGATTCATATTCTGGCTTCCGTCCCCTACACTCCACCGAAACCGCCCTACTTAAAATCACTAAGGACCTGCTAACCGCCAAAGCTAATGGCCATTACTCAGCCCTCCTGCTCCTTGACCTCTCCGCGGCCTTCAACGCATTCAACCACCCCCTCCTCCTTACTAAACTGCACTCCCTTGGCATCAGGGACGCTGCTCTCTCCTGGTTCTCCTCCTACCTATCCCAACGCTCCTTCAGCGTCACCTATAACACTGCCACCTCCCCCTCTCTGTTGTAGTCCCCCAAGGTTTTGTCCTCGGCCCCTTCCTCTTCTCTCGGCAAACTAATATACTCCCATGGCTTCAATTATCACCTCTATTCCGACGACACACAAATTTACCTCTCCACCCCCCACCTTACCCCCTCACTCTCCGCCCGCCTCACCCACCTCCTGAACGACATATCAGACGATGTCGCTCCATTTTCTCAAGTTAAACCTGTCCAAAACCGAGCTCCTGGTTTTCCCCCCAGCCCGCGACCCCCCCCCCCCCCCCATCCTCTCCATCACTACTAGCAATGCCACCATCATTCCCACCCCACACACCAAAGTCCTGGGTGTCACCATGGACTCAAACCTTTCCTTCCAACCTCATATCCAATGACTATCAAAGTCATGCAGGCTCCACCTCCGCAACATCTCCAAGATACGTACATTCCTCACCCCAAACACTACTAAACAACTCGTACACTCCCTCATCATCTCACACCTGGACTACTGCAACTCCCTTCTCACTGGCCTACCCAAACAAACGCTATCCCCACTCCAGTCTATCCTGAACTCAGCGGCGAGACTCATCCACCTCACCAACCGCTCCACATCTGCCACCCCCCTCTGCCTATCCCTTCACTGGCTCCCGATTGCCCAGTGCATCAAATTCAAATTACTAACCCTGACCTACAAAGCCATTCACAACGCCGCTCCAAACTACCTAACTGACCTGATAACCAAATACCACCCTACCCGTGCCCTTCGCTCCTCACAGGACCTCCTACTCTCTAGCTCCCTGGTCTCCTCCTCCCTCGCCCGACTGCAGGACTTCTCCAGGACTTCCCTCATCCTCTGGAACTTCCTACTCCAATCCATCAGACTGTCGCCTACCCTCCTGACCTTCAGGCGCACCCTGAAAACCCATCTCTTCAGGGAAGCCTACCCCACCCTCATCTAACAACTGATCTCCTCCACTTCTCCCACCACTCCATCCCCCACAGCCACTTCCTCCTGTACCACTTTCCCCTCCCTCCTAGATTGTAAGCTCAAAAGAGCAGAGCCCTCGAACCCCTCGTGTATTGTATTGTTACCATTTTGTCTCATGTTCTGTCCCCCTTGCTATTGTACAGCGCTGAGCAAACCCTTTGGCGCTATATAAATACTGTATAATAATATTCAGTTGGTTGCAGCCTCTCTGTGGCACCTTCCACCCGGTCAAGACCTTCTTTCTCAAGGTCCAATTTACCTCCAACCACTGGCTATAATTGTTTTGCTGTTCAGGTGCTGAAGGATAAGGGCCTTTCTCAGGCTTTCATTTCTACCATGCTTCGTGCTCAGAAGTCAACTTCCCGGTTTATCTACTATTGCACCTGAAAGGTCTACTGTGAGTTGCTAGAATTACACCCCTGCAAGTTTTCCATTGCTTGTGTCCTGGCCTTTCTTCAGAGAGGCCTGGATCATAGCTTGGTCCTCATCTCTGTGAAGTGCCAGGTATCAGTCTTGGCTGTTTATTTCCGCTACCCTTGGCTTCTATTTCCCTAATTCAAATCTACATTCAAGGGGTTACTCTGATTGCTTTCCCTTCTAGACCTCCTTTTCTCTCGTGGGACTTAAATCTTGTTTTGTCAATCTTTCAAAAGACTCCCTTTGAAAACATCTGGGATATTCCCATCTCATCTTTGTCTTTAAAAGGTGGCTTTTCTAGTAGCCATGACGTCTGCAAATAGGGTGTCCAATCTTGCAGCTCTTTCTTGTAAACAGCCATTATCGGTATTGCACCACAATAAAGTGGTTCTTCATTCTCGCCTATCCTTCCTAAGGTGGTTTCAGCCGTCTGCTTGTATGAGGACATTATTTTGCTGTCTCGGTGTGCATGTCCTATACTGCTGCCTACGAATGGATTTCCTTGCTACAGATGTGGGTCTTGGCCGCCTCCAGAAAGCTTGCCCCTGGGTGTGCTTTTAGTTTAATTGCACCTAGTGTTCTGTAGGTAGTGATATTCAACCCAAATGTCTGAAGAAGGATTGTGTCTTTCAATGCACTCAGAAAAAAGGATGTTAAGGTAAGTACAAAAATCCTGTTCTCCACCCTCCAAAAAAACCCTCAATTTATCAATAAATTAATCCATATTTAAACTCCTAGACTAGGTTGAGATGATGTGATCTGGCTGTTGGCAGGCAGGAGGAAGCATTTCCTTATGAAGTACGTCGGACTATCTACTCTGCAAAAAGGGGTATTTGGAGGATATCTGTAATGTTCTGACATTCTTGGACCTCAAGAAATTAGATTGGCTGTCAGTACTTCAGGATTGATCAATATTCAGATATATCCCATAGTTTGTGAACTCTATAAATTTCCTACAAACTAAAAAATACATCCTAATTTGGGTTATTTTCACCAAAGACGTAGCAGAATACATCTTGGCCTAAATTTATGAACAACAATTATTTATTTGCAAACTTTTATAACAGAAACAAAGAAAAACGTGTATTTTTTTTCAAAATATTCAGCCTTGTTTGGTAATTTAGCAAAAAATAAAAACCCCAGCGGTGATTAAATACCACCAAAAGAAAGCTCTAGTTGTGTGAAGAAAATGCTAAAATTTTAGTTTGGGTACAATGTTGTATGACCGCACAATTGTCATTCAAAGTGTGAGAGCGCTGAAACCTGAAAAATGGCCTGGGCAAGAAGGGGGTAAAAGTGCCCTGTATGGAAGAGGTTAAGGAAGGAAGGCAGCAAATGTTGTACATGCTGGTTACAGTGCATTTCTCTCTGAAATTCTGAGGAAAATGGGTCGTTCCAGACATTGTTCAGAAGAACAGCGTACCTTGATTAAAAAGTTGATTGGAGAGGGGAAAACATATAAAGAAGTGCAGAAAATGATAGGCTGCTCAGCTAAAATGATCAGAAATGCTTTAAAATGGCAACCAAAACCTGAAAGACGTGGAAGAAAGCGAAAGCTTTAACATCCACCTGGTAAAACTGTGTAAAACAGGCATGTCCAAAGTCTGGCCCGTGGGCCATTTACGGCCCGGGGGTCAGTTTAATACGGCCCTCCAACAGCCCTCCCTGCTCTGTGTAATGTGGCCCTCCCACGGCCCTCCCTTCTATGGCAGACAGTCTTCTGCGTGAGAGCAGAGGGCAGTGCGCATGCCTGACTGCGGCGCGTTCTCCCTGGTCTGTGTAAATGTGGCTGTCGCACGGCCCTCCCTTCTGTGGCAGACAGTCTTCTGCTTGAGAGCAGTGCGCATGCGTGACTGCGCTGCGCTGGGAGCGACAGAGGGCGGTGACGCCAGGGCCGGGCTTCCAGCGTGAAGTGTGTTTCTCTTCCCCTCCCGGCTGCCGAGCAGAGACTTCAGCTCCAGCTACCTTTTTCACCCTTCACATTAGTGCAGGTAAGTTTTTTTAAATTTATTTTCAATACATTGTGAAAACTCAGCTGTCAGTTGATCTTAATGTTATGAAGTGAAAAGTATGTCGTTTGCAATTAACTTGGCATAAAATAATTTATTTGCATTTAATTGTAATGGTTCAAAGAATGTTCGGAAAAATGTTTGGCCCTCCACGATGTTCACTTCATCCAATCTGGCCCTCTTTGAAAAAAGTTTGGACACCCCTGGTGTAAAAGTATTAACCAAAGACCAGGTAGCAGCTTTACAAATTGAGCTAATAAAGCTTGATGATGAATAATTCAAGAAGCACCAACAGGTCATTTGTGTCTTGTTTGTCTGTAGTTTTCCAACACATGTCTTAAGCCCATCAATGCTTGTTTTCCACACTGGTGATTTTTAAATGTGTTTCTACTTTTTTGGAACTAAACTTTTTGGATAATAATAAAATTAGTTTTCTTCTGTACACCAGCCCTCATTTTTGTCTTCAAAAGTAACTGCTGTACCCTTTCTATGGGTGTTTTTGTTGTTTAACCACTTCCCCTCCACCCTATAGAAAAAAAACGGAAAACTGAATGACAGATACTTACCGTAATTTTTCTTTCCTCACGGGCTCCATGTCAGCACAGCTGCTTCCAGGACCTAACTCATAATTTTGAGCCCACCTGCAGCCTCAGTGTTCTGTAACTAGTCCTAACAAGCTGGGTGGGAATTGTGCTGACATGGAGCCCGTCAGGAAAGGAAAATTACAGTAAGTATTTCATTAAATTTTCCATTTTCCTGACAGCTCGATGTCAGCACAGCTGGGAACTAACTAGTTATGTCCATTAGAGATCGCATTACACATAGTGAATACCACGGTGACTCAGCGAATGATCTGTGTAAACTAAAAGGTACTTTCTGTTGTGGCAATTGCAATTATGTGCATACAGAAGTACAACCCAAATTACCTAACAGGGTCCTGTTTAAACCCAAGCACTTTGCCAATTGTCGTACCGCTGGGGTAATATACCTATTATTTTGTGAGTGTGGCTGTTTTTATGTGGGGAAGACCAAGTTGGAATTCTGGAGATATGCATATAGACATATAAAAAGCATGCATATGGGTGATCCTGAGTTACCTTTGGGACACAGAGTCCTTAACCATTTGCTGCCCGGCCAATGGCCGTTTGGCGGCTTCAAATGTGTTCCTGCATTCCGGGTGCATGCCATTTGTCATGCTCCCGCACATGCGCAGTTTGCGCTAATGCAGAGCGGCGCAGCAGCGCGATCTGTCACCGGCCGTGTACCTCGGACACAGCCGATGACAGATCCGAGTACCGGCTCCCGTTGCTGGTACCATGTGACCTGCTGTGACCAATCACAGCAGGTCACATGACAGTTGTATACAATGGATGGCTTCATTCATGCCTAGTGCCTAGCTGTGAATGGTCACAGCTAATCACATGCACATGTCATGTGATTAGCTGTGACCAAATCACGGCTAAGCACAAAAAAAAAAAAGCTGAATGAATCGATTTCATTCAGGTAAATGCTTGCTTATAGCAAAGTAATTCTTTGCTATAAGCAAATTGTGTAAAAAAAAAAAAAATACTGATCACTTCCCCAAAGTAGTACAATGTTACTATGGTAACATTGTACTACTTTGGTCATAGTAAAATATGAAAAAAAAAAAATCTTAAAAAAAAATTAAAATAAAATGTAATAAAAAAAATAAAAAATAAAAAAAAATTAAAAAAATATATGATGACGCTGTACTGCACTGGTGACAGTATGTAAAAAAAAAATAGTGAAAATAATTTTTTTAATTTTTTCATTTTCCGAAAAATTATGACAAAAAAAATACAACTTCAAAAAACTCGCCATGCCTCTTATGAAGTACGTCGGACTGTCTACTCTGCAAAAAGGGGTCATTTGGGGATATCTGTACTATTGTGACATTCTTGGACCTCAAGAAATTAGATTGGCCGTCAGTACTTCAGGATTGATCAATATTCAGATCTATACCATAGTTTGTGAACTCTATAACTTTCCTACAAACTAAATAATACATCCTAATTTGGGTTATTTTCACCAAAGACATGTAGCAGAATACATCTTGGCCTAAATTTATGAAGAACAATTATTTATTTGTAAACTTTTATAACAGAAACAAAGAAAAATGTGGGGTTTTTTTCAAAATTTTTGGTCTTTTTTTGTTAATTTAGCAAAAAATAAAAACCCCAGCGGTGATTAAATACCACCAAAAGAAAGCTCTAGTTGTGTGAAGAAAATACAATTTTAGTTTGGGTACAGTGTTGTATGACTGCGCAATTGTCATTCAAAGTGTGAGAGCGCTGAAACCTGAAAAATGGCCTGGGCAGGAAGGTGTAAAATTGCACGGTATTGAAATGGTTAATGTACACAATGGACATTTTCCTAGAATCAAATTCCTTATTCTAGACCGGGTGCATCCAGGACTAAGAGGGGGCAACTGGAATAAATTGTTGTTGCAGTTAGAACTAAGATGGATTTTCCATTCACAAGCCACTTCCCCCACTGGTCTGAACGAATCAGCCAATTTTCACCCCTTTTTACAAGGGTTTACGTCTGGAGGCATGGAAAAATAATTTCCTGTCTCATGTCCCCTATTTGTCCAACTATCTTGCTATCTTCATTATATTGTTATGATGCCTTTCATATGCCCAATATATGTGTGATATATCCCTGTTTTGAATGTCCATGTATTTAATTTGGCCTGTATTAATATCACAGTATGAATATTGCTATTATTATTTGTGTATTATCCTGTTTTGCTCTTTTGTATGTATTATGTATATTTTCTTCAATTGTAGACATGAATGCTTCCTATTTTCATGTCGGCCAGATTGGGGGTTTGGCAGTTTTGAACTTGTATGGTGGTCCTCTCGTGGCCCGTTCCCTGGCACGCTGGGGCTGCACCACCGTTCCTTGCTGGTGGTTGCGGCTGTTTTTGGCTGTCTGAATTGCAGCGGCTTGGACGCGTCCTGCCTTTGTGCCCAACCGCCTGTTTGGCATGTCAGCAGTCTGCCGATGCGTGACATCATTGCACAACTGGGCGACACCACGCACCGACATTCCGGGGGGCAGTTCCTAGCGGTGTCCATGCTGATGCAGCATGGGTCCAGCGTCCTCTGACGCCATCTTGGATCCACTTTTGCACTGCTGGATCTCATCACTGTACTAATTAGGCTCCTATATTACAGGGAGCTCTGTCTTGTCCTCTTACAATCCTCATTGTCTGTGAGCTGACATATACGGTTTTGACACGCGGCAGGTTCCTTCCTGCATATATTGGGGACCAATATTTTTACGGGTCTTGGTAAGCTACTCTGCGGTTATTTTTGGGTAGCCCTTTTTGGGCATTAAAATGCTTTTGTCCAAGAGTTGTCAGTTGGACATTTGTATTTACATACTATTTATTAATCTCTTTAATGACAGCACTATCGAGTGGTTTATATCTGTCCTTGTGAGCCAGTGTACATGGTTTCTTGCAATGCCGCAGGTTCGTACCCAGTTGCTTCCACTTTGTTATAATAACACTAACAGTTGACTGGAATATTTAGTAGCAAGGAAATTTCACGGATGGACTTATTGCACAGGTGGCAACCTATCACGGTACCACTTTCCTGAGAGCAACCCTTTCTTTCACAAATTTGTAGAAGCAGTCTGGGGTGTTATTCCACATGGGTGCATAAGCAATATATCATTAGAGTGACAACTATGTAGAAAAAAAAAAAAAATGTCATTCAAAAAAATAAAATGTTCCATGGACTCAACATGCCTCTGCAAAATCCTTGGGGTGTCTACTTTCCAAAAAAGGGTCATTTTGGGGGGTGGCGGTTGTACTGCCCTGGTATTTTAGCACCTCAAGAAATGTGATAGGCAGTCAGAAAGTAAAAGCTACGTAAAAATTCCAATATATATACACCATAGTTTGTAGACGCTATAACTTTCATACAAACCAATTAATATACATGTATTGAGATTTTTTTTTTCACCAAAGACATGTAGAATACATTTTAGCTTAAATGTATGACTAACTGAGTTTATTGGATATTTGTTTATAACCAAAAATGAAAAATATCTTTTTTTTTCTAAATTCTTTTTTTTATAGCGCAAAAAGAAAGCTCTATTTGTGAGAAAAAAAGGACATAAATGAAATAACACTGTAAAAGTGGAGAAAGTGGAGAAATAAAATGAACACAGTTCGATATGCAAGTAAATGGATGGAACAAGTATTAAATACTGCTATAGAGGGGTAGAAAAAAAAAACTGAATGTATGGTGTGAAAAATGAGAGCATAGGGTTCCTAACACCACTTAGAGAATGTAGGACAACCTTGGTCAGGAGGGGTACTGGAAAGGCCCTGGGGGTGGTGAGAGAGAAGTTGTCCACCATGCAAATACACCATGCGAGTGTGGTGTGTTGGCGCCTGTAACAGTGTGATGTTTGGGTGGAAGATCATGTAATTATCCAGGGATAAGGAGAACAGACATCAATGAAAAGATACTCAGGAGGGTGGACATGGAACAACTAAAGGATGTTGTGTACATCCAACTTCTCCTTCAAACCCCTTGGAGAGAGGCTATCCAGTTGGAAAATCCAAAAGATTTCCTGTGCGCATAATTTGTTGAAACATTCTCTTTCATGTAGAGAAGGATTGGATGGCAAACAAACTTGTTAGTAGGGGTCTTTGTTTTCCTGTGTACAGAAGTGTTTGGCCATGCTGTATTTGGGAGAACCTTCTTCAATACTGTTCCTGTGCTGCCCTACCCTTGTCCTGAAGTCTCTTCTGGTTCTACCTATATACCGTAACCTGAAGGGGCACGTTAGACACTATACCACTAAGTGGATGAACATATCAGAAACTCTTTGATGGTGTAGACTCCTCATTTGTTATCACTGAAAGACTACAAGCCATGGGTAACATGTTGGCATGTGAGACATTTCAACTTTTGGCGACAATCCAACCATGAAGGCAGGGATCTATTCTCTTGACCTGAGGTTGTTGGCTTTCACTGAAAGTATTTATGTTCTTGATTTTGCTGGCTTTGCGGAAGACAATTGGGTCTGTCCAGAGGTCAGATCGCCTAGTTTAATGTCACTTGGGGAAAAGAATCCTACTAGGAAAGGGTTTATATTGTGATTTATGTCCACATTGGAAAATTTCCATTCATTTTCTGTCAGCAAAGGAAATAATGGGAAATCTACAATGAAGACACAGACAAACACCGCTATTAGCGGAGTGAAAATACATTAGAATGTGTGATAATGTTTTATTGGTTATGTGCCCTCCTATCTCAATAACAACTACCACTGCCCATTTCTTGCTCCGTTGTCATAAGAACAGGAAGTGATGTAAAATCTCCCCAGTGGAGTCATAGGCAGAAAAAAAAAAAATTTAACAAAACTTTTAGCTCTTTCCCACTTCATCAAAAATGAAATACTTAGCCACAGTTGGGGTTTTAACGAGACTGTCACTTTAACAGTGATGTTTGTTGTATCAGTAAAGAAAAGGTTGTACCAAATATAGGGCACGACCAGAGTGCTACAAATAACAGATATCTTGGATAAAAAAAAGAAAATGTTTTATTGGACATTAATGAAATATATAAATATAATTATTATAAAACTGTCCTGGCTGGCTGAATGGAAGAAATGTTCTTGTGCATGAAACATTCTGTTAAATGTGTTTATGATGAGCAGGCCGTACAAGCTCTATACATTCCATCCAATATTACCAGTTATATTCCAGCATTTCATAAGGGAGTCCAAAGCTTTGAGGAGGGAGAATAATGGGCAACGAAGATCTGGATCAAGTTGGCTCCAGTCGCCTCTTTTTCATGACAAGACCAGCGTGGTTTGGTCCATATGGGCTTTTATCTATACAAAGACAAAGATGGACTGTTAAGCTGGAATAATGTGCTTCATCTATTCCCCAAAAACACACTTTACTTCTAAAAACAAAAACTTTTTTTTTTTTTAGTTTTCAATAAACTAGGTAAGGGTTAGCTTTGAGTCTTTCCCCAGTAGAGAAAATAACTTTCATTTCCTATCCTGGTGACAACACAGAAAGTTAGTGAAAATACAAAGATGGACTGTGCTGGAATAATCTGATTCGTCTGTTCCCCATAAACACACTTTACTTCTAAAACCAAAAAAGTTGTTTTTTGTTTTTCCAGTTTTCAATAAAGTAGGTAAGTGTTAGATTAGAATCTCTGTTAGGTTTCTACTAGTCTGTTTCCCCAGTACAGACAATAACCTTCATATCCTGGTGACCACACCAGCATTAAGGGAAAATATTTCATATGGGGTAAGAGAAAGGAATAAAATAGTTATTACAGTTTTTAGTGTCCTAAGGTTTAAAGTTCTAGTCTTTCTTATGGAGAAATCACCATTTGCTTCACTAGTTTATTCATTTAGTTCAGAATATTCACTCAACTCTTTACGGTCTTCTACTAAAAATAGAAACAGTGCATCTGGATCTGTGCAACCTCGGTAAAACTTAGGGAGCCTTACCCAGATCCCACACTGTAGGAACAACCAGTAATGTTGCTGTGGGCACTGAATCCCACGTGCAGTTAGCTGCATGGTGCTATAAAATTCCAGGGCTGCAGTCCATTCCTATGGAACCCAGACCTTTTTTCAGTCAATGCACCCTTTAAAATTCTGCACAGTCTCGAGGCACCCTTTAAAAGCCTTCATAATCTTGAGGAACCCTTTGAAATTCCCTACGATCTTGAGGCACCCGTTACAAAATGTAAAAAACTAAACCAATTGTTTTACAGGATGCAGCAACATCTGCACATGTGGGACAGCCAGTGTTAGAGGCAATTTATTCTTTCAAAGCAAATACACTTTTGCACACTGGTACTGACTAGTATTCCATTGTTTCTCTTCTCCCTCCATTTCTCTCTCTCTCAGCCAGTATGACCCCAGTGTTGATGGAGAGGGACAAACAGGGATGCTGTGCTGGTGCCTGATGTCCTTATCAACTGATGACATCATTGGTTGCTATGTCCCCGGCAGCTAGAAGGTTGTAATGGTGTGCAATGAAAACCTGTGGCTATGTGTAACTAAACGGAAGGCTTGATCCACCTGCTGGTTTGTGTACAATTTTTTGGCCAATTTGTAGGCATTTTGCGAAAGCATACCCACTGTGATTGACAAAGCAAGGGGCCTTTATGGACCAGCGACATGGACTGGTAAGACAGGGTAGCCCTGTTTATTGGACCATTATTGTGACCCTATAGCAGGTATGGGACTTAATATCTTTATTACTTGCTTTATACTTATGTGTATCCTGAATAGTATCTTGTTTACAGCATATGTTAAAACTATCAGGAAGCCAGGATTTTGTTTGAAATGTATTCACTTAAACATTATTAAACTTTTTAAACTTGGCAAAAAAGAGGAATTCAAAGAACAGTCTCAGATGCATCACTAGGTGTTACAATATACCACAGGTTGCACAGTTTACCGCCATTTCCATCTCTTATAAAAGGTACTCAGGCACTACCTCACGTCCATTTGCCACAAGGACTTCACTACAGGACAGTGGACACCCAGGTTGTATGCGTATTCTTCCATGGGCACGCCTACCAATTTCTAGACCCTACTCCGTGAGTACACCATAGGGAATACCCTCACTGATAGCAATGGCTGAAACCAGAACACAGAGTGTTGCTGCTTCCCTTGCACCAGTGCAAGACCCTATTGTATCACTGGTCTCTGCAATTTTAGCTCTGTTTTCAGGCGCAACAAGTGATCCACCTGAGCATATTGTTCTGCAACTTTGTCACAATTTCTTGCACAGCTAACAGATTTAACCCCTTGCCGCTGACGCCTCCCAGCCCTTTAAGAGCTTCTAGGTGCCAGAAGGTGGAGGTGGGCATTCGGGTCATGTGACCGCTGTGATTGGCTATCACAGCAGTCACGTGATCAGAAAGTTCCCAATGACAAGTATGCATCGGGAGCTTACCAATTCCCACCGGCTACCGTGCAGGGAGCGTGCGCTCAGCGCGATAAGTTGTTCATACAGGGCCGCATATATTCGGCCGCTCAGTGTTAAGGCCCACCTACCAAGAGGCTGCACATATGCGTATGGCCAGCGCAAAACGGTTAATACAACCATAATTGTCCAGGGTTCAAAGACCTAAGGCTTCTTCCACTCCCCCACCATCTCTACCGGACTCAAACTGAAATGCCTCCTTTAGAAGACACAGATGTCGAGGGAAATGAAGAGGACTCTGGTTTTAGAGGATGTCGCAGATTTCTCAGCCTCCTATACACCTGATGTTATGGCTTCACGCAATATGTTGATATGCTCTTTTCTGCTGTCTGCAAAAGGCATGTTGCACTTGATTCTCCTTGGTCTCACCATGCCCCTTTGGAAAATAAGACCTGCTAAGTCTGAATAAACATTCCCCATTGTGGACAGAATGAGCAATTTGTGACATTGGGGTAAGTCCTGAAAAACTGGATTTTTTGCTACTTGCCGTAAAATTCCTTTCTCTGAGTTTGATGACCACAGCACCCACTTCTCTGTTGGAGTTTAAATGCATGACACTACTTTATTAAGAACTAGATTGCTCATAGCAGAGAAGGGGTTTTATACGGTTTTCTCTTATGTTCATTGAGGGACACAGCTCTTCTGAATCTTGACCATAGGAATGTCCCAAAGCAGTGCCTTAACAAGGGGTGGGCAAACCAATACAACCCACAAAACATCCCAGTCTTAGTCCATAGGGTTCAGTATTGAGTTGGCCCACCCTTTGCAGCTATAACAGCTTCAACTCTTCTGGGAAGGCTGTCCACAAGGTTTAGGAGTGTGTCTATGGGAATTTTTGACCATTCTTCCAAAAGCACATTTGTGAGATCAGACACAGATATCGGACGAGAAGGCCTGGCTTGCAGACTCCGCTCTAATTCATCCTAAAGGTGTTCTATCGGGTTGAGGTCAGGACTCATGCTCATCCTTGTCTTTATGGACCTTGCTTTGTGCACTGGTGCGCAGTCATGTTGGAACAGGAAGGGGCCATCCCTAAACTATTACCACAAAGTTGGGAGCATGAAATTGTCCAAAATGTCTTGGTATGCTGACTCCTTAACTCCTTAGGAGTTCCCTTTACTAGAACTAAGAAGCCAAGGCCAACCCTTAAAAAACAACCCCACTCACCTTACTGCAGCTCACAGAAGGGCTGGTAAAGCCCTGGCTGCAGAGTTGGACTTACTTTCCACCTCTGAACCAAAGAAGGCCCTGCACTGGACTAAACACAAATATTATATTTGCGCTAATACACCTGGACCGATGCTGGCTAAGAACCTCACTCAGTAGGGAAACTGTTTCGGCCTGTTCGACTGCGGCTGCCCATGGGAGACTACCTCCAACCCCCAGCAGATTGTATCGGGCTTTGCGGACTTCCTCTCGCAGCTTCACGCTAAACCTGCCCCTCCTCTATGGATCAAGTGGAATCCTTCTTTCGCAAACTGAAGTTCCCTGCATCTGAAGCAGCATGTGACACTCTAAATCCTAGTATTACTGAGACACAAGTTCTCCAAACCATCAAGACTTTGCGACCCTCCATGGCCCCAGACCCAAACAGCTTTTCACGCGTTTATTATAAGAAATCTTTAACACTCCTGGCACCTCACTTATTTTAATGCTTTGAAACCGGGATCCTTGCCTCCCCTGATGCAATCAGGGCCCATACCTTTCGGCCTATCTCCCTACTGAACGAAGATTTGCAGATACTGGGAAAGATTCTCAGTCTTCGTATTAATGCCTGTCTGCTTTGCCTAATTCCTAGGGACCAGGCAGGTTTTGTTCCCAGGTGGCAGGCTAGGGATAATATCAGTAAGGTGATCCACCTCATACACCACCTTCATCAACGAAAAATTCCTGGATTCTTGCTTTTTTTTTTTTTTTTTTTTTAGACATTTACAAAGCCTTCGACTCCCTGTCTTGGGAGTTCTTGCACTTTGTGTTATCCCGCTGGGGATTGGGGAGGCTAATTTAACCTGGATCCTGGCCCTGTATTCTGCCCCTTCTGCTTTGGTAAAATATGCTGGGTTTTTCTCTGCTCCCTTTTCCATTATTAGAGGTATGAGACAAGGGTGCCCCCTATCCCAGCCCTCCATTTTAGCACTCCAATCGTTGGCAATGACCCTACGGGCTGACCGCAATGTGACCGGCATTCCTTACGCAGCCCATGAGTATAAACTCAACCATTTCGCGGATGACGCCTTTCTGACTCTCAGTAACCATTCTGTCACTCTTCCCGACTTGCAGTGAGTTCTTTCACGCTTCCCGGAGATATCAGGCCTACAGATTAATTTAAATAAAACTGTGGCCTTAATGTCGCCTTACAGCCTGAACTGGTCACCCGTCTACAGTCTCACTTACCTTTCAAGTGGACATCATCCTCCATTGACTACCTTGGTATCCAGTTCACTGTTTCCTACTCTTCTTTATTTGGAGCTAACTACTACCCAACGCTTCATGCCTTGTCTGCTCTTATGCAATCCTGACAGTTCCTGCACTTGTCCTGGATAGGCCATATCTATTCTGTGGAAATGACCATTCTACCCAAACTATATTACTTTCGCACTTCTAGTACAGGTCCCATCGTATTTTCTACGGTTGCTCCAGAATAGGATCCTACATTTTATCTGGGCTAATAAGCGCCCTAGGGTTTCTAGGGCTACTCTTTCTGTGCACAGGCTACGGGGGGGGACTAGGGGTACCTAACAGAGCTAAATACTATCAGGCGGCTCAGATCTCTCAGCTATCTTTACTGCATGCCACAGTTGATGTACCCTTATGGGTGCTCCTGGAACTTCCCAAAGGTGTTCCTATTTCCCTGTCGACACTTCTCTGACTGCCTTTTAACCTCCGCCCAGGGGCACAGAGTCTGCTCATGTATCATAGTGTACAAGTTTGGGACTCTGTGCAGTATTCTGGTGGTCTCGTCATATTTACTGGCCTTGCTCCTAATTATAAACAACCCTCTCTTCCCACCTGGCCTGGACCAGCCACGGGTGTTCTCTTGGTGGGTTACCAATGGGTTTTCTCACATCTGACATATTTTGAACTCTAGGTCCTTTCCCACATGGGCCTCTCTCCTCGTGAGTCCCATGATATCCCTCAATCAGAATTATTTCGCTATCTCCAACATTGGGTAGCTTAATTGCGCAGGACTTCCACTTATCCGTTTTGATAAACTGACTTTGAGCATACCTGCCAACATTACCCTGGCTCTCCAGATCTTATCTCAGCCCTTTATGCTTCTCTGAATGGTTGCTCCTCCCATACTGCCCTTTCCTATGTCACCCAATGAGAACAGGATCTGGCAATTGAGGTAGATCTAGCGGACTGGAGCAGGGCCTGGTTTTCTGTGCCTAAATGCTCATTTAACACGGCTACCTTGGATGGAGATTAGATTATATATATATATATATATATATATATATACACACACACATATATATATATATACACACACACACACACGTAAACACACACACAAACTATATTGCCAAAAGTATTTGGAAACTCCTCCAAATCATTGTATTCAGGTGTTCCAATCACCTCCATGGCCACGGGTGTTTAAAATCAAGGACCTAGGCATGCAGACGTCTTCTACAAACAATTGTGAAACAATGGGTCGCTCTCAGGAGCTCATAGAATTCAAGCGTGGTACCGTGATCAGCGGTGTATTCACCGTGAGGCAAACAAGGTGTTTGCCTAGGGTGGCAATTTTTAGGGGGACGGCACCGCCCCCGGAAGAAGGGACCTGGTAAGCAGTGGCGGACTGAGTCATGCAGGGCCGCCATCTGAGGGGTACCACTGGTACTCCTGTATGTGGCCCGGAGAGCAGGAGGATCGGTATGGTGGGGGAGAGCAGTTGCAGAACGATGCCCTGTGTATCTCTCCCTGCAGCAGCTGAAAGCCAGTTTTGCGCCCTCCCGCTGGCTTTCTGCTGCTGGAGGGAGAGATAGACTTGGCCCGGATCGAGGGTATGCCCTGGTGTTTGTGAGTGGCCGCTGAGCTCCTTCCCCCTCCCACACTCAGAGATGGGACCAGGGGAAAGCCTGGAGCAGGGAGAGAAGTGGCGGAAAGAAAGAGCCAGGAGGAGGTGAGCTGTGTTGTATTCTCCGGGCTCTCTCTCCTGTCGTCCATGCAGCACATGAGACCGGATCACTGATAGATGGTATGGAACTGTACACACACAGTGTGATTACCATCCCCTACCTCCTCCAAGGGCTGCTCCTCTCCGGGGCAGCAGGAAATGTGGGTAGGGGGTGGTAATCATAGTGTGTGTGTATACAGTCCCATATGATCTATCAGTGATTCTGTCTCGTGCTGCATGGACGACAGGAGGGAGTGCCCAGAGAACACAGCTCACCTCCTCCTGGCTCTTTCCTCTCCACTTTTTTTCTAGGTAGTGGGGATTTTGGGAATGGGGGGTGGTATTTGCTAGGAGGAATGGGGGGAATATGTGCTAGTAGAGGAGAGGGGGAGAAAGAGAGGGAAGAGAGAGGGGGAGAAAGAGAGGGAAGAGAGAGGGGGAGAAAGAGAGGGAAGAGAGAGGGGGAGAAAGAGAGGGAAGAGAGAGGGGGAGAAAGAGAGGGAAGAGAGAGGGGGAGAAAGAGAGGGAAGAGAGAGGGGGAGAAAGAGAGGGAAGAGAGAGGGGGAGAAAGAGAGGGAAGAGAGAGGGGGAGAAAGAGAGAGAAGAGAGAGGGAGGAATAGGGGAGAGAGAAAGAGGGAGGAGAGAGAGAGAAAGAGGGAAGAGACAGGGAGAGAAAAAGGGAAGAGAAAGGGAGAGAAAGAAAGAGGGAAGAGAGGGGGAGAAAGAGAGATGGGGAGAGAGAAAGAGGGAAGAGAGGGGGAGAAAGAGAGACAGGGGAGAGAGAAAAAGGAAAGAGAAAGATGGAGAAAGAGAGGGAACAGAGGGAGAGAGGGGGGCAGAGAGAGAGAAAGAAAGAAAGGGAACAAGAAAGAGAGGGAGAGGGAGAGAGAAAGAGAGGGAGAGAGAAAGAGAGGGAGAGAGAAAGAGAGGGAACGGAGAGGGAGGGGGAGAAAGAGGGGGAACAGAGAGAGAGGGAACAGAGAGGAAGAGAGAGGGGGGGGACAGAGAGGAAGAGAGAGACAGAAAGAGGGAACCGAGAGGGGGGGAAGAGGGAGAAAAGGGAAAGAGAAAGATGGAGAAAGAGAGGGAACAGAGAGGGAGAGAGAGAGAAAGAGAAAGACGGAGAAAGAGAGGGAACAGAGAGGGAGAGAGAGAGGGAACAGAGAGAGAGGGAGAGAGGAAGAGAGAGGGAGAGAGGAAGAGAGAGATAGAAAGACGGTACACAGAGAGAGAGGGAGAGAAAGAGGGAAGAGAGAGGGAGAGAGAGAAAGAGGGAAGAGAGAGGGAGAGAAAGAGGGGAGAGAGAGAGGGGGAACAGAGAGGGGGGAGAGGGAGAGGGAGAAAAGGAAAAAAGAAAGACGGAGAAAGAGAGGGAACAGTGGGAGGGGAGAAAGGGGAAAGAGAAAGACGGAGAAAGAGAGGGAACAGAGAGGGGGAGAGAGAGGGGGAGAGGGAAAAAGGAAAGAAAGACGGAGAAAGAGAGGGAACAGAGGGAGAGAGGAAGAGGGGGGCAGAGAGAGGGAACAAGAAAGAGAGGGGGAGAGAGAACGAGAGGGAACAGAGAGAGAGGGGGGGGGAACAGAGAGAGAGAGAGGAAACAGAGAGATAGAAAGAGAAAGAGGGAACACAGAGAGAGAGGAGGGAGATAGAGGGAAGAGAGAGGGAGAGGGAGAAAGAGGGAAGAGAGAGGGAGAGAGAGAAAGGAGGAAGAGAGAGAAAGTGGGAAGAGAGAGACAGAAAGAGGGAGGGGAGAGAGAGAGGGGGAGAGAAGGAGGGGGAAGAGAGAGAAAGAGGGGGAAGAGAGAGAAAGAGGGGGAAGAGAGAGAAAGAGAGAGAAAGAGGGGGAAGAGAGAGAAAGAGGGGGAAGAGAGAAGAGAGAGGGAGAAAGAGGGAAGAGAGAGAAAGAGGGAGGGAGGGGGAGGGAGAGAGAGAGAGAGAGAAGTGGGAGAGAGCGAAAGCGAGGAAAGTGGGAGAGAGAGAAAGAGAGGGAGAAAGAGATGGAGAGAGAGAGGAAGAGGGAGCAAGACAGAAGAGAGAGGGAAGAGAGAGATAGAAAGACGGAAGAGAGAGATAGAAAGACGGAAGAGAGAGAGAAAGAAAGAGGGAAGAGAGATGGAGAGAAAGACGGAAGAAAGAGAGGGGAGAGAGAGAAAGAGAGGGGGAGAGAGTGAAAGGGAGAGAGAGAAAGAGGGAGAGAGAGTGAAATGAAGAGAGAGAAAGAGAGTGGAGAGAGAGAAAGAGAGTGGAGAGAGAGAAAAAGAGTGGAGAGAGAGAAAAAGAGTGGAGAGAGAGAAAAAGAGGGGGGAGAGAAAGAGGGGGGGGGAGAAAGAGAGAGGGTAGAGAGAAAAAGGGGAGAGAGAGAAAAAGGGGAGAGAGAGAAGGGAGAGAAAGAGGGGAGAGATAAGTCCATCCATGAAATTTCCTTGCTGAAGCGCACAGTGTGCACAGGTCGCCAACCATCTGCAGAGTCAATAGCTAAAGACCTCCAAACTGCATGTGGCCTTCAGATTAGCACAACAGTGCATAGAGAGCTTCATGGAATGGGTTTTCATTACCTTACATTACCAATTGCAATACAAAGCATCGGATGCAGTGGTGTAAAGCACAATGCCACTGGACTCTAGAGCAGTGGACACGTGTTCTCTGGAGTGCCAAATCATGCTTCTCTGTCAGGCAATCCGATGGATGTGTCTAGTTTTGGCAGTTGCCAGGAGAACGGTACTTGCCTGACTGCATTGTGCCAAGTATAAAGTTTGGTGGAGGGGGAATTATGGTGTGGGGTTGTGTTTCAGGGGTTGGGCTTGGCCCCTTAGTTCCAGTGAAGAGAACTCTTAAGGCGTCAGCATACCAAGACATTTTGGACAATTTCATGCTCCCAACTTTGTAGGAACAGTTTGGGGATAACCCTTTACTGTTCCAACATGACTGTGCACCAGTGCACAAAGCAAGGTCCATAAAGACATAGAAGAGAGCATTTGGGTGGAGGAACTTTACAGGCCTGCACAGAGTCCTGACCTCAACCCGATAGAACACCTTTGAGATGAACTAGAGCGGAGACTGCGAGCCAGGCCTTCTCATCTGACATCAGTGCCTGACCTCACAAATGCACTTCTGGAAGAATAGTCAAACATTCCTATAGACATTCTCTTAAACCTCGTGGACAGCCTTTCGAGAAGAGTTGAAGCTGTTACAACTGCAAAGGATGGGCCAAATCAATACTGAACCATAGGGTCTGAAGACTGGGATACCATTAACCACTTCAAGTCCAGACACTTTCACACCCTTCCTGTCCAGGCCAATTTTCAGCTTTCAGTGCTATCACACTTTGAATGACAATTGCGCAATCATGCAACACTGTACCCATATTAATTTTTTAGCCTTTTTTTGAGACAGTTAAAACTTTATTTTGGTGGTATTTATTCACCACTGGGATTTTTATTTTTTTTTGCTATGTAAATCAAAATTTTGAAAAAAAAAGTTTTTCTTATAAAATTTTGCAAATAAATAATCTTTCTTCATATATCTTGGCCAAAATTGAATCAGTTAACCCAAATTAGTTTATAACCAAAAATTATAATTTTTCAAAACATTATTTTAGATGATCTTTTTATATTATTATTTGTGTTTTTTTTTTTTTTTCACATACTGTCACCCTAGCAGTACAGTGTCACCATAGTGACACTGTACTACTTGTGGGGGGTGATGAAGATTTTTTTTTTTTACACTGATTGCTTTTACACCCATAAAGGCTGTAAAAGCAATAAGTTCTCCTCTCTGATTGCATTCTTGCAGCCTTTGAGAAATACTGTGAGAGCTGTGATTGGTCACATCTTGTCACATGGTACAAAGCTGTTGTAAATAACCTTGAACCATGTGACCTCGTGGTGCCGTGTGCTCCCAGGGAGCGCACACAGGCTGTGAAAGCGGGCACCGTTTATAAACGGCAACCCACTTCTGCACTGCTCCCGTCCGACCATTTATGTACATGGGCCGGACGGGAAATGGTTAAAGTTCATGTGCGTGTAACAGCAGGCGTCCCAATACTTTTGGCAATATCGTGTATATATAAAATGTTTGGGGGTTCCAAGTAATTTTCTAGTAAAAAAATGTAGATTTTTACATGTATGTGAAAAGTGTCAGAATTGGCCTGGTAGACAAGTAGTTAATAAATAATGCATTTTTAACATTTTATGAAATGGTGGTAGTGCCCAATCCACAGTGCCATCTCTATGTGTGTGTGTGTTGTGTTCATGTGCATTGCAATAAAATGATGCAGGCATACATTTTATTGCAATACCAAACCGAATTTAACAATTTCTTTTTTAATCTTTTTAAAAATAAAATTAGCGTTGCAATGTGATGTAACAATGCACTGCAGCACAACACGCCATAAAATTATTTTTTCTTTCAATTAACTTGTTTTTTAGCAGTATTGTCAAGGGACTTTTGGGAAATATCACGGGGGCAAAGACCCGTGATGTTTCACTTTTAACCTAGAGTCATACACAGTGTCTTCAATCTCCTCCTCTGCAGCTCTGCATTCTGTAATGAATACAATGTTGCTCAATATAGAGCACTCTGTGTTCATTTACAAACAGGAGACATAGTAAACATGTGACTGATACTTACCATGTTTTCCATTATGAATGAACACAGGGTGCTCTGTGCTAAGCATTCCTGCATTTATTGAGGGGGGTTCTTAAACATGATAAACTGTGTGGATCTATCTGTCACTGCAAACAACAAATCCTAACTGAGTCATTTACCAAGTTAGCATTCCCTATCCCCCCTCCCTTTAATCATACCAAAGACTGAGTTCAAGACCCAGCCAGGATGGTTTTTGTGTTTTTTCTTCTTTTTGCAAAAATAGTGCAGTGCTGGACAGGTCCACAGGGTACAGGGTCTAAAAGTGAAGTAGCCCATAAAGAAAACTCAATGTATTTATAAATTGAGTTGTTTGTGATTAGTTGTAATCCTACAACACACTTACCATCCACTGAGAGTACAAATAGGGCTGGCAGCATTAAGCAAGGGTCTGCACTGGCTACTGCAATGAAAGAGATGACACATCTGTAGCTCGGAACAAGTAATTTCATGTACTGCACACTGTCCAGAGTAGGGACTCCATAGGGAAATTGTTCAAGGCTCATATAAAGTCAAGCTTTAAGGCACTTCAGAAAGACACTGATTATACAAGACATTGGGAGAACGTTGCTTTTTTTTTTTTGGTTTTTTTTTTACTGGTGTTCTAACTTTTGCCTTTTGACCAGACACACAACGTAACACAAGGTTTAATGTTTGATTTTTGTCACCAATACAGATTAACATTACCTGCCCTTTGCTGTGCTGTCAGGTTTCCATGCGATTGGTTCCATGAGGTCTCTCGCATTGACTGGCGCTGGTTGGGTGGGCGCTGAGGAGTCTTGCTGCGTGTCATCATCCGATGATGCCCAAGGGGCGTGGATAAGGTGGGAGCAGACTGGACACCACCATTGGAGTAATTTTCCACCTCTACAGTATCCAATGGGATATCCCAGAGCTCAGGATCTTCTGTAGCCAAACACAGGACAAGATAACTGGATACCATGTCAAACACATCACACATTTTGTTATGTATAAAAACGTGCAAGGACACATTTTATTCTTTATTTCAGACAATTAGACGTAGCCTTTCACTAAGAATCCTGGGCTGTATAGTCCATTCTCTGGTCCCACTCAGGAGGGAGGCCCATTGGGTGTATGAGTTGCAAGCAGGTGTGTTATCCCTACAGAGTTTTTTTTATTTGTTCCAGGATTATCACTTATACCATCAAGTACAACTTCTAGTAGTATCACATTTTAGTGGGCTGAAAAAGACCATCCATTTCTAAGCCCTCAGAGAGCCTCAGTATTCTAGGCCTGGACTATATAAAAAGAGTTTCCTTCTGTTCAGGTTGGCACCGAGGCCCGTACTTTCCTGATACTAACATCTGCCTTTACTACTTATGCCAAGTAGAAGGGCCATTGTGTTTTTGCCAGTGCACAGCTGAATGGAAGGGGCGGAGCTTAGTGCTGACATGGACAGCAGTGAAAGTGTGGTATACAGTCTGAGCCTGTAATCCACAGGGCCACACATTTTTTCAAAATGACGATAAGTACTTGCAAGCACCAAAAAACCCAACCCTACTGAACACTTACAGAAAAAAAAGATTATTCAAAAAGGTAAATCAGCCACTAGACGCTGCAAGGAATTTGATGAGAAGCATGTTGAGTCCATGGAAGATTTTATTTCTTGCCACAAATGTTTGGAAAATGTTGAAATCTTTTTGCCAACCTAGCCACATACAGGCCCCCAAAATTCAATGACCACCTTCAGGCTTTCAAAGGACATATTTCCTCATATTACTTCCTCACAACCTATCACAGTTTTGGTGGCTCTAAAATGCCAGGATAGTGCAAACACCCTCCCCCCCCCCAAATGACCCCTTTTTGGAAAGTAGACACCCCAAGCAATTTGATAAGAGGCATGGTGAGTATTTTGCAGGTATCATTGTTGTCACAAGGTTTTGAAAAAGACTTGTGGCAAAAACTTGTGGCAACACATGAGATCTGCAAAATACTATCCATGCCCCTTAGCAAATACCTTGGAGTGTCTACTTTCCAAAAAGGGGTCATTTGGTGGGGGTGCTTCTGCTACCCTGGCATTTCAGGGTCAACATTGGAAGCTTATGCCAGACATCACCCACTCTAACCACTTGAAGACAAAACTTTTTCTAACACTTTGTTTACATGACAAAACAGTTTTTAAAAAAGTATTCTGAACCCTTAGAGTCCCTTCCCGCTGCTTGTAAAAATGACCCAACAGTTAATTAGCAGTTATGATTGTTTTTACATGAAAGCCGACTGCCAGCTGAAACAAACGATACCAGGATGATCATCCCGGTAGAACGACTCAAAATCCAGTGACGTACAGACGCTGATGCTATCTGATGTTGCTAATGGCAGTAATACAGTGATCAGTAAAAAATTCTATATACTGACACTGTACTAATGGCACTGGCTGGGTGACAGGGTGATCAAAGTGTTAATAGGGGAGCTCGAAGTGTTAAATGTGTTACTCTAACATGTGCATGTAAAATGTAGTGCTTTTACTCACAGTGCAGTGTTCTCTCTTCTCTCCCTGGATTGACGGGGCAGCGGAGGGCACATGCAGGCGTGCTCACACCCAGGAATAGAAAGCAACGTAAGGGTATGTCTCTTTGTCCAGAGCTGTGGCAAGTAGTTAAAAAAAGAAAAATCCCTGATCACCCTCCCAAAGTAATACAATGTAATACTCTGATGAAAGTATTTAAAAAAATAAAAATGTTTTATAAAATAAAGTATTGAGAATTAAAAAAAAAAATTTTCAATACTTTATTTTATAAAACATTTTTTTTTTTAAATACTTTCATCAGAGTATTACAATGTATTACTTTGGGAGGGTGATCAGGGATTTTTCTTTTTTTACACTTTGCATTGCAGGAGCAATAAAGAATGCAATGCTTTCTTTGAATTGTCATGAATGGGTTCATGACAGTTCAAAATACAGTGATCTGTGATTGGCTCCAGCTGGTCATATGGTGCTGGGTGCTGTGATTGGCCAATCACAGCTCACCAGGAAGAGAAGCAGAGCTGTTATGAATCAGATTGATTCATACCAGCTTTGGTAACATTGTGATTATGTGATTGCATGGTGATCACATTACCAATGGATCCCGTTGACCGGGATCTACATTCTGCTGTGTCCAGTGGACACAGCTGTCGCGGCTGGATAGAGCCAGATCGATGTACGGGTACGTCGCTTTGCCTGTAGCTGCTGCCCATCCGCAGTACATTTCGAGCGGGAAGTGGTTTTTGAAAAGCAGATGCGGCAAGTATACAACCCTGTTCTCCTGCCTTTGCAGCTTAACCGCCTGTTTTTACCGCTCATCAACCGCAAGTGTAAACTTAGCCTTAGAGTCATAGCTCTGAGTGATCTTATACAATTATGGATGAACAATGTTCTTTCGTAATAGAGATAGATCACTCAGTGCTGCGGTTATGTGTGATCAGTCTGCAGCTGCTTTTACACATAGCCCCATCAGTATAATTTTTCTGATCAGTGCCACCTCTGATACATTGTCTACAAAACCGCAGTGTTGGAGCTGGTTCACATATATGCGGTTCGGATGGAGTTTGAACACATCCAATCCGCTTGATATGTCCGGTGCACTGGCAGTGCGGATTTAGCGCGGATTGAAGGAAAAAAAAAAAAAGTCTTGTCCAATTTCTGAGCAATGTGGTCCAGTTACGGTGCGGATTACAGGCTCATTGATTCCAATAGGAACCGCTTCTAAATCACACGTCATGAATTTGTGTACATGATTTCAGGCCGGTTTCTCTCCTGATCTGGATGTAAACCTGACCTGCACCGCTGAACAGTTACACACAATTGTAGTGGTGTGAACTTCCTGCGCTCAAAACAAACAAAAAAAAATATAAAAATATACACCAAGAGAAGCTGCTAACATTAAATCATATACCTATGAATATGTGAACTAATAAATAAATAAAATGTAGCGCTACTCATATAAAATATTTATCCATGTCTAAACCCACAATATGTGTATCAAATCATAATTATATATACCTTATCATGTGATATATCATATAATAATACCAATACCGTGCCCTTTTAAGTGAAATTTTCACAAAAAAATAAATATCCAGTGATCAGTGAACCCAAAATAAATTACAATAGTGATAGTGATGAAAAATAAAAATAAATCAATATTTCCAACTATTGGAAATATATAATATATAATCAATTCCAAAAAAATATATATATATTAGTGCATCTACAGGAATATATAAATAAATATATTTTATTTATATATTCCTGTAGATGCACGAATATATGTATATATTTTTTTTTTTTTTCGGAATTCCCCAATGGCTCGTTATCACCCCACTTAGAAAGGGGGAGAAAGTCTGCTTACACAATGAAGAACTACTTGCAGTGAAACGGAAGGACAAATGTGATGTATTCGTCCTGTCTTCTATTCATACCCAGATGCGATGGTCCAATTTAACGTGGCGCCTGGTGTCATTGAAAAGAAACTCTGCATCCACAACTAAAATCTTTATATGGGAGGTGTAGACTTCGAACAACAAATGATGAAGCCATATTTAGTCTCCTTCAGAGTTGTCCCTCCTGTCCTTGCCAACCTGGACTCTGCATCAAGGACTGCTTCCATTGCTACTACACCATAGTGGGCTTTTAATTTAGGGTAATGCACGGCACATGATAGGGGTATAAACTATTCTGAATAAAGAAGGGTCTTTTAAGATGTTCATCAATCAGAGGGTGGAAAGGCTATTGGTATGAAAAGTCAAGTTACAAAAAAAGTTAAAAAAAAAAAAAAAAAAAAAGTTATATTGTTAATGTTATATTGTTACTGTGTGATATTGTTAACCATTGCGGTTTGCACCGATCTATGTATTCTGTCTGCAGCAGGGTGCTGCTCTCAGAATACATAAGTCAGTGCCTGCAGCCCTGCAGGGGCAGATCCTCTATTTCCAGGTAAAAAAAAAAAAAAAGTGTAAGCCCAAGCATTGGTCAGCAGGTGATAGCTCCTATGCCTTGGCGTATACTTTTTACTGCCAAAGATTTCTTAATCCACTTCACACCAGGGGTAGTTGATCCAGGGAATAGGATTGCCTCCTGGGGGATTAGGAAGGATTTTTTTTTCCCCTACTGGAGCAAATTGGATCATTCTTTATTGGGGGTTCTTTGCCTTCCTCTAGATCAACTGTGGGTATAGGACAGCGCATAGGGTCTTCAATATCTTTTTCTTGTTGATCGAACTAGATAGACTAGTGTCTTTTTTTCAACCTCATTAACTATGTAACATTGATCGATGTGAATGGAGGAATTTGTTAGGTTCTTTGTTTCATATGCCCAGCATTAGGAGTGTGGGATGTTCGGTGAGCAGTAGCTCCTATGCTCTGGCACATACTTTTTTTCAAAATTTACTGGCCAAGATTTCAGCCCACAGACTCCAGAAAAAGAAAAAACAATACATATTTGTTACAAGTAAACAATTCATTTTCATTCTTCATTTTCCAAAAACTTGTGGCCACAAAGGCGATCTGCAAAATACTTGCTATGCCTCTTAGCAAATACCTTGGAAATATTGATTCAGTGATTAGAGAGGATATCCACTTTTGTGTTTGCAGCTTTAGTTTTTTAGTTTTATGCACTTGCACGGTTTTGTTTTATTTATTTCCACCTTGCAGAGTTTACCTCCAAAATGGGTCATTTGAGGGGTGTTTGTACTACACTGGCATTTTAGAGCCTCCGAAACGACAATAGGTAATCAGGAAGTCAAAAGAGGAAGTTTCGCCGTTTGAAAATCTGAAGGTGCTCATTGGTTTTACCCAGGAGAAGTAGCAGAATGTGTTTTGGGGTGTATTGCCATGTATACCCATGAACGTGTGTGTGAGAAATATTTCAGTAAAGTGACAACTACAAACATTTTGGCAAAAATAAAATATCTTTCATGGACTCAACATGTCTCTCAGAAAATTCCTTGAGGTGTCTACTTTCCAAAAAGGGGTCATTTTGGTGTGTTTGTACTGTCTGGGCATTTTAGCACCTCAAGAAATGTGATATGCAGTCAGAAAGTAAAAACTGTGTAAATCCAGAATATATATATCATAGTTTGTAGAGGCTATAACTTTCACACAAACCAATTAATATACATTTATTGGGATTTTTTATTTTTACCAAAGACATGTAGCAGAATACATTTTGGCCTAAATTTATGAAGACATTTTATTGGATATGTTTTTTTAACAGAAATGAAAAAATATAGCTTTTTTTTCAAAATTTTCAATCATTTTTCTTTTTGCATGACTGAGCAATTACTAAAGTAGCACAGTGCTGATTAGCAAAAAATATTCTGGCGTTCAAGTGGTTAAATACAAAAATCCATCAACAGGAAAAAACAATCTGGGAATGAAAAGCATAAAAAAAAAAAAATTATATTTATATCGTCCGACACCCAGGACATGCAGCTCCAGGTTCCGGGTAGGGGTTTTATTTTGTTTTTTGTTTTGTTTTTTTAACATCTAGCCCTGCTGCGGGACTGTGACAGGTAGAGAAGAGAAAGGAGAGAAAAAAAAAGTTAAATAAAAAAAAGGTTTTTTTAATTGTAATAAATTAAAGTTCTGTATAGCTCAGTTGCTTCTGGGGAGTGCATAGTGGTGGAGGATTTCACAGATGTACTCTTCCCAGATGTCACTCCATTTCATTGGTTATGATTGAATTAAGCAACACTGTTGGACACTTCACTTTTGAACTTTTTTATGTTTCTTTACCATCACGTAAATTATAAGTTTTACACAGGAATATTTTTGTGTTTACATGTTCTCACCATATGAGTTAGACACCAGCGCTGCACTTTTCTGTATATAAGATGGATATCTGACTACACTTGCTCTTCTTGATTGTCCATGCCATTGAGGTCCTGGAATATGCAGTCTCATCCTGGACACCATTATTTTATAATTGCTCTGATTAATGTCTGTTTAAACCTTTTTTAAGTATTATTATGACAATTACCTCAATGACATTTACCTACTATCCATGTGTACATTATCATTTACCTCTATATGTCTATTTAGAAATTACTCTTGTATCCATGCCCCCTGAATAAGAACAAAAAATGGAATAATAGAAATGCGTCGGGGTAGTCTCCAAACTTTGGGAGTTTTTTTCATGTTGTGAAGGAAGAATCTTGTAGTATTGTCAGAGTTAATGGTCCTTATGGAATAAGGCATGTATCTTTTTTTTAAAGAAGTTTTTATGAGTATATGTACTATGGTCACTGCATTAAAGTACCAACATCCTTTGCAGTTATCGGCTTGTAGTTCTCAATGAACTACCACGGCACTGTTGAGCGCTCTGGTAGTTCACGGATTCTTCCAGTGTTGCCAGCGGTTTAGACATTAATGGCTGTGTTTTGAGTTATTTTGAGGGGACAGCAAATTTACACTGTTATACAAGCTGTACATTCGCTACTGTACCTTGTAGCAAAGTGTAATTTCTTCAGTGTTGTCACATGAAAAGATATAATAAAATAGCTACAAAAATGTGAGGGGTGTACTCACTTCTGTGAGATACTGTATTTACATATCCATTATAAAGGTGATAAACATTGTCTGTGGTGTCACTTCTGCAGCCTCTTTTCCCATTCAGTCTCTCCTCCTGCTGTAGGGCTATGCTGATGACATGTCAGGTGATATAGGAGTCCAGTTTCAATTCCCTTCATTACAGAGGTGTGCTGTAGTGACCTGAAAGGAGCAAAACACCGGCAACATCATATGGGCTATAGAACAGCTTGTTATGGCTGAATATAGCTTTCAAGTTTAGGACAGGGCGCTGGTAGTGGGGCTGCATGGTGCACTTGTCCCTTCCACCTGTACAATAACCCCAGCATAAATGAGCACACATCCTCAAGGACCAACTGCTTAAAAATAGGCTTGCTCATCAGAGCAACTGTGGCCTTATAGCTGACTTTCCAATTTATGACTAGTTTAAGTATGGTTACTTACGCTCAACATTTAACTCTCGAAGAAAGGCATTTTAAACCCCCTTCCTGCAAACCCAATATTTTTCACTGTGATACTTTGACTGACACCTACTTATGAAACACTGTACCCAAATGAAGACCTCCTCAATTAAGGCAAAATACATTGGGGGCATGGCATGGGTGCAACCAGGCTAAAGCCATATTTTCACTTTTCGGGCTAGGTTGGTTTTTTTCTTTATAGTATATGTATAGTATATGAATAGGTTCCTTGGCCACTTGCACCTGTGAGTAGGAGTCACCGGATCTGAAGGATGTTTGTCTGGAGCGACATCCCAAGTTTCTTATGATTACTGTACTTAATTTTATATCTTTTTTTTGAGACAGACAGAGGCTTTTTTGATGGCATTTAATTAATGCTGGATTAACATCTTTTTACTATATAAAAAGGAAGAAAAGAGTAAAAAAAAAAAAAAAAAAAAAGTTTCCCTTAGTTTCTGCTTTAAAACTTTGTAAATAAATAATCTTTCTTCATGAATGTAGACCAAAACATATTCTGCTACATTTCTTTGGTTTAAAAAAAAAGTATATTATTTAGTTTGTGTAAAGGGTCTACAAACTAGGCTGCGATAACACTGATGCATTGTGCGATGTGTTTTGAAAAGTCCTGCATGCTGTATCTTTGATGCGGTTTTCAAACTGCACCAAAAATGCAGCTCCCCATTGAAATTAATAGATTATCAATGCCTGGCAAACCTCTATGACCATAGAAGAATGATACCAAGACAAGTTAGGAGCAGTATCAACTTCCTAGAAGGTGGCTATTTCGATAATCCCAAATTATACATCTCCTGAACACTTTAAAACATACCAGTGACCTAACATCCTCTACCTAATGGAATATTTCTGCAGGACGTTTGATAAGTACATTGGTCATATATCTAAGATATATAAAATACTCCATGAGAATGCAGCTAAATTATCCTTTATGGAAAGATGGGAACAGGATTTAGGTGAAATGCTGGAAGCAGCAGAATGGGGGAAATTGTCCCAATTTAATTCTAAAAATTACATTAATAACTCATTGATTGAAGCAAATTATAAAGTTTTTCTATGGTGGTATTTGGTGCTAGTACGCTTGACGTCCTCTATCCTGGGAGCCTCCCCCTGATGTTCCGTGGCTGCGGACACGAGGGAACTGTTCTTCACACCTAGTGGACTTGCCTCAAAGTGAAGTGGTCTCGGATCCACAAATATAATTTCATTTACTCCCTCATTCATGTGAAACTAGTGAAAACTCCACAGCAGGCAATGTTGGGGAGGCCGCTGGAGGGGATACTGGGATATGTGAGACTCCGGATCGCATTCATCCTTACAGTAGCTAGGATTTCCATGCATGGTCCTGGAAAGCCCCTACGATCCCCTTTGAACTCCTAAAGGCTAAACTAACATGGATTGTGATTAATGAATGTATGTCAGCCATTTTTTATAATAGGCTGGCCTAATTTGAAAAAACACATGGAAGCCCTGGATAAAATACCTCTCAGGACCTTCCTGAACAGGATAGAGGGACTCTAATGTAGTAATCAGAGGGTGCACATTTAGTATCTTTTCTTTTTCCCTTCTTTTCTTTACCTCTTTCTTCTTCTCGCCATAATTTGGTCGGACTATCTTGCCATTGTTGATCCCATGGGACTTCTCGTTAATGCGAGCCTGTGATTTTTTGGCAGAAGCCCACAGAATCATGCGTGCTGTAGTTGACTGAACAGTACAAACTGAATTAACACCAAATCATTATGACATTACATTATTGGTGATTCTGTTATAGCTGCATTGAATGTGTATAAATATTTTCATTGGTCACCTGACCAAGAAATATATGGTATACTACTTTTTGATTTCTGTTTTTTTAACTTTGCCTGTAACCCAATCTATATGTCACGATTGACCAGGAAATGGATACTGTAACTATTGCAACTTTTTGTTCATTCCTAATAAAAATGATTGAAAGAGAAAGTGCACCAAAACGTAATTTCACTGGTGAATGCTGGGTAACAGGCACCAACAAAATGCATCAGAAATGCAGCAAAAGCGTTAAAAAATGCGCTTTTATTGTATTTTTGCACTGGAGCAGTGTGAAATAGCCAATGATGTATATATTTGAAATGTATCAACCCTGATACTCTGACTGCCTCATTTCTTGAGGCCCAAAAATGCAACATGTGTGAGTATTTTTGGACTGATTATGTACCAGAAATTGTGTTTCACAAAAATCGACCAACATTGTGTCAAAAAACAAAGTTCTTGTCATTCCAGAAGTGTAGTTTTTCGCAGGGGAGGGCTGAGACTGGTGTTTTACAGGAACAAAGTCAATGGAATGTGGATATGAGTCAGTTCAGGTGACAGGCAGAGATGTGGTCAGTAAACAGACCAGAGTCAGTACAGGTTGGGCAGGCAGAAGGGGACACTGCACTAGTGTGGCAGTTATCAGGAATGCAGTGGCTCTGATGCCCTCTACTGATGTGACGATGATTTGGGACACCGTTGATGGCTGCACTGGCTCTGGTGACACTGGCATTGGTGTGGCTAGCAATCAAGGACATCATACTAGTGCCTGGCTACACTGGTATGGTGACATTGTACTGGAGTGGCTAGCATTTAGATACACTGCCAGGCTGTACTGGTATGTTGACACTGTACTAGGGTGGCTAGTGGTCAGGTACACTGGCTGGCTGTGCTGGTGACACGGTTTTTATTATTAATAACAAAAAATACAAAGTGCCAATCAGTGTGGGAAAACACTCAGTTTCCTCTCACAGCCAATCAGTGCGAAAGGAAACAAATACTTGCCGCAACAGCCTTTTGTTTACATGTGTGATCACTGTGACTGGATACGATTTCGGATCATCCAGAAATCGGGGACTTCTATATGCTGCCCAAAATCCACAAGCCAGGAAATCCAGGCAGACCCATCATAACAGGTATGAATACACTCACCGAAATTATCTCAGGCTTTGTAGAAAATTTTTTAAAACCGTTAGTCAAGAATACTGCTAGTTTCCTGCAAGACACAACTGACTTTCTGAACAAGATCAACAACATACAGCAATTACCATCGATAACACTTCTAGTGACCATGGATGTAGACTCCCTGTATAGTAATATCCCTCACAAGGATGGATTAGCTGCATGTCACAGATCCTTATCATCCTCACCAAACCACAAATACACTGCTGAGTATGTTACACAGCTCATTGAATTCATACTTACACACAACTAATTTACTTTCAATAAAGACATCTATCTTCAATGTATGGGTACTGCGATGGGAAGTAAAATGGCACCCCAATATGCCAATTTATTTATGGCTGACCTGGAGGTAAAATTCCTGAACAGCATGGAACAAAAACCATACAGATACTATCGCTATATTGATGATATTTTCATCATATGGACAGAAGGTGAAGAATACCTAAAACAATTTTATCCATTGATCAACACTTTTCATCCATCAATCAAACTAAAAATGGAATACTCAAACACACACATCAACTTCCTAGACACCACAGTATACATCAGGGGTGATACGCTTCACACCTCAATATACAGGAAACCCACTGACAGATGCAACTACCTCCACAGTTCTAGCTTCCACCCCCAACACACGAAACGTGCCATCATACACAGTCAGGCTATTAGATACCACCGAATATGTTTTGACCCAAGAGACAGAAATAAACATCTCGAGACACTAGCAGACTCCTTCCATAAGAAAGGTTACAAGGACAAAACTATCAACACCAGCATAAACACAGCCTTGAGAACCCGAAGAGAAAATCTACTTCAGTACAAGGAGAAAAAAAACAAACAACCGTGTAACTCTAGTAACCACATACAACCCAGCACTAGAAGAAATAAGAAAAATAATCAAAGATTTACAACCCATAACAGAGGATGGAACTTTGAAAGAAATATTCCAGCAACCACCAATACTGGCTTACAACCCCCCAACCTCAGAAATAAACTTATCAGTAGGAAACTTTCTTCTGATTATGATGTCACAAATAATGGAAGCAAACCCTGCAATAAGAAACGCTGCAAACTGTGCAACCAAATCAATCCATCAAAAAGTGTCAGACACACAAAAGGGATCTTCAATATCTCCGGATCATACAGCTGCACCTCCAGTAATGTTGTGTACCTTATCCAGTGCAGAAAGTGTAGCAAAGGATCTTATGTTGGCAAAACAGGACAGAAGTTGCAAACAAGGATAAATTTGCAGAGACATACCATCAAGAAGATGACCTTTGCACACCTGTGGGACACCATTTCGCACAACCAGACAACACATTGGGAGACCTCAATATTTTAGTTCTTAAAAGAAATTTCAAATCCATTCAGGAAAGAAAAACTTTTGAACTAAGAATGATAATTCTGTTTGACACAAGAGATGACGGCCTGAATTTGGACATGGGAATCCTCATTCAGTATCCAACAGTTTTATGACTATCAGATCAAGCATGACTGCCTCTGCTAGTGTTTCCCCCACCCCAGAATTTGCTTTTGCTGTGTCTTATCTCTGTTTTTTTTTTCCCATCCCCTACATCTCTTCTAACATTCTGCTAAATCTTTGTTTCAGTACTGCTTAGACCTGAAGAAGGGGACATTGCCCGAAAGCTTGTCCTCAAAATTGTATGTTAGTGCAATTAAAAAAAGTATCACAGACAGTACTCAATTGTTCCTGTCGCAAATGCACTAATACGGCTACAATCACCTCAAGCATATTGGTAAACATAGAAATTGAGGCAGAGAGTGATGGGAAACTAAAAATGTTATGGCGTAACCAGAACAGAAGGTGGGAAGAAATCTTGCATGCTTGTTCTGGTGACAATTGTCTAAAACTGGAACTTTCTATCCATTCCTGCTGTGCCTTTGGGGCAGGAAGCACTGAAAGTCTGAAAATAAAAAAAACCCCAACAGGGCATCTTCTAACAATACAGAGGAATAATATGAAACAACTTAAATAGAGAAGTACAGCTGCTGAGGAAAGTTTTCACAAAAAAAATCTGAAATGACATAACGTGTGTGAAATTATTTACTGAGAAAGAACAGACTATAAAGCAATAAAAGTTCTGTGCTTTACAAGGCCATACATGAATACAAAATTAGAGGACGTTACCAGCTCAGGACCTTAAAGTCTCACCTGCCAGATATTCATCTTCCAGGGCTGCCATAGCCTGTGCTGACCCTGCAACTGTCGGAGTGCTGTGTACCAAGGGAGGGAGTTTGGGAGCACTCAATGCTTCTGAAATGAGACATATTATAACAATTAGAGTTAACAGTTTAAAACTTATGACTGAAAGTTTAAGTGGAGAGCTAGCATTCCAGACCTCAATCTCTTTTGCACTCCACCTCCTTCTTCTACCCTAAAAGGCCCACCGTCACTAAAAAAAAAACTGCAGGCCAGTCCAGTGACATCATGGGTCCTTCTTCCCCAGTGGTAGGTGGTTCTTCCTCCTTGACTGCCTAGTCCAAGAGTATTGTGTCCACAGGCTACATGATGAAGCAAACCCAGAGGGCATGTCTACATCCTGGGTTCACAGGAAGTAGGCTGAATGACAATGGCCACATCAATTGGCAGTAAGGAATTATTGTGGTGAGGCCACTTTGGATTGAATAGTCCTAAATCAGGGGTCTCCAAACTATGGCCCTCCAGGTGTTGAGGATCTGCAAGCCCCGTGAGGCTTTGCAAGATTGGCAGCCACAAGCAAGACTCCCCCATGCAGAGGCATGATGGGACTTGTAGTACTTCAACAGCTGGAGGGCCATAGTTAGGAGACCACTGTCCTAAATAAATTGTAAAGTGCCACACCCCTGTATTGTAAATTTCTAGTAGCGTATTGTGAAAGATGGGATTTTTGAGGCACAACTATTAAAAAAATATATACTTTATTCAATTAAATATAAAACTTACTTAACCCTACGTCGTGCCACTACAGACATGCCCTTTTGGGTATTGTAATAGCTCCCTAACTGCGATTCCCATGACAGCTCTTCTCTGGCTCAGCCATAGGCTCCATCCTTCGCTACTAAGCCCCTTATGCTTCACTGCCTGCGAATCTGAGACTCGGTTTGTTACTCAGGCAACCTTATGCCTCTTTTTCACTGCGCTTGGAAAGCTTTTTTTTTACAAGGTGTGAATGGGAGAAGGTTTGCCCTTGACAATTCTCCATGAGATGTATTTTGTACTTTTTGAGGTTGGGGCTGTATCAGCGATTGTCCCTGAGTACAGTAGAGGTCAAATGTCAGCCTTGGCTTTTCTCTTTCAATGACCAATTGCATTGCACTTCATGGTGAAAGCTTTAATGCAGGGCGTGGCTCATATTATTCCCCCCGGATGATTTTTGATGGTATTGTAGAACTTAATTCCGGTAGTTTAGCCACTGCAGGTTACTGCCTTTGAAATTGTTAGAAATATTCCCTGGCTGACCTTACTCACATGGTGGCTTTTTTGATTGCTATCACTTTTGCCAGGAGTTTGCCCATGCTGACTGCTTTATCATGTAAGGAGCCTTTTCTGGTTGTCCACAAGGATAAGGCTGTCCTTCGACCTAAGGGCCTACTTTCTGCCTAAGACATAGTGGGGGAGATTTACTAAACCTGGAACACTCAAAATCTGGTGCAGCTGTGTATGGTAGTCAATCAGCTTCTAGCTTCAGCTTATTTAATTAAACTTTGACAATAAAACCTGGAAGCTGATTGGTTTTTATGCACAGCTATACCAGATTTTGCACTTACCAGTTTTAGTAATTCACCCCAAGCACATCCACCCTTTTGTCCTGTTCTAAAACACCCTTGGTAGGGGGCACTTCATACTCTGGATGTGGTTCGAGCTGTTAGTCTACCTTGCAACTATAGCCACAGACGGCTGTGGTTCAGACTTACTCAATGAAGGATAGGGTTCCTCCTGTCTGGTGAAGGCTCATTCTACTAGATAAATCCTGGGTGTTTCAGCAACAGGCATCTGCTTTGCAAATTTGTAAAACTGCCACCTTGTCTATGATTTACACGTTTACTAAATTTTACTGGGTTCATGTTCTGGCTTTGGTTGATGCTGCTTTTGGCCTCAAGGTGCTTCAAACTGCTGTTTGAATTGGGCCTGGACCCCTTTTTGTTTTTTTGTGAGGGGTATGTTGGATGGGTGTAAGCCATTCAAGATGGAATTCTCATTAGTAACCCCCCATCCCATTGATAGCCAAGGTAATACTGGGACCCTTTTACCTATACCTAAACCCTTCCTCTGTAAATCTGCCATAAATGTGAGGGGAAGCCCTTCTTAGGATACTCAATGTGACCTGGGAGGTAATGAGGTATAATAAGGAGGGTCCACTCAGTGTCTGCCTGCTGTGTTTACTGCCTCTCTCAGCCATTTTCCCAGACAAGCAGTGTTCCGGCACCCGAAGACCCCTGAAACGTCCGGGAAATGTTTGTGTCCCTCTGGCTGAGTTAAAGATAGCTGCCATGCTGATCCACACCTTAATGACTTGCTCCAGCCAGTGAGGATCTCAGGTCTGTCCATGGCAGAAGAAGCCTAAGGAACAGACTGCAATGTCCTCTCCCATTCTAAATGTTTAGAAAAGGTCCCTTTCATTTATCCATTCCTCAACCTCCTAATCAAGACCCTCAAGCTTGGTTGCTATTCTACCCACAAGGTCTGGCACTCAAACGTCTGTCAAACCCTTAGACCAGTCCTCCTCTGCTTGAAGGTGGCCCCACTCTCTAGAGTGGGGAGATATTTCCTAACCTTTGCAGTTGCTTGGACAGCTTACATCTTGAACACTTGGGGCAGGAGGTGTTATCTAAGGGATATAAACTGGAAATTTTCTTCCTGTTCCCCGCTCAGTTTCTTACCTCTACACCAAGCCATCTTCTGTCTTCTGAAGAAAAGTGTCATTACCCCAGTTTCTGTAGCAGAGCCATTCCAACCTGTTCACTGCTCCCAAACCTGAAAGAAGCACTTTCCCCACCTTGGACCTTGAGGTTTGAATATCTTCGAGTCCAGAAATTCCAGATAAAATCCACCAGATTTGTCATCACTTCCATTCACCAGGGAGACTTTCTGGCCCATGGACATCAGAGATGCTTACCTACATATCCCTGTCTCTCCAGAACATAAGTGATGCCTACGCTTTGTTTTGAGGCCCCTACATTATCAGTCTGTAGCCCTGCCTTTCAGCCTATTGTCTGTACCTCAGGTATTCACCAAGATACAAACCCCAGTATCAGCCCTGCTGTGCTCTCCTGGCATCTCTATTGTGTGATATTTAGATAACCTCCTATTGGGAAAACAGTCGAGAAGGACTCTGTCACACAGCATGTCAGACTGTCCATACATTTCAGCGGTTCAAATATAACCTGAACATTTAAAAATCAGCACTGGAACTGAATCAATATTCAGATCATCTTGGTCTATCCTATACACAACTCATTAATAAAATAATATAATTATAAAGTGCAAAGTGATCATCATCATCCTTTCCAAATAAATAAATATATACAAGTGCAAAGTAAACCTCACCACATAGTGATGGTAATGGTAATAAATTGTCCCCAAAAAAAATTTAAAAAAATGTGAATATTATTATTATTATTATACAGTATTTATATAGCGCCAAAACATTTGCTCAGCGCTGTAAATTATAGTGGGAGACAGTACATGAGACAATACAGTAACAATACGATACATGAGGGGTTCGAGAGCCCTGCTCCTTGGAGCTTACAATCTAGGCTTACTAGAAAGCCTGCACCCTATGACTAACTGCATAGCACAAAACACGTTAGAGGGGCTACAGCATCCAGACGTCACGCCACCGCTGGTGGCCATCCTGAAATACTTACGGCCAGTGTCCTTTATTAAATTTTATATACACCTGCTCTGTGGAATAAAGTCATCCCTTTATGCAGTATGTGGTGTCCTTCATTGGGCTCTCCCTGTGAGTGCCGTCATTTGCAGAGCCTATCATAGAGGCGACCCAACGCGGTGATACACACCAAGGGACCCAGAGAGTCTAATACAGATGTGACCAGACGCTGTGACACCTGCCCAAGGACCCAGTGGTGTATAGGAACCTGGCCTGACCTGGGAGCAGATGACCTGATTATACCCGATGAGACAGGATTAATCTCAAATACGCGTTTAAAGCACGCTTCTGGTGAATGCGCACTTTGCTTATTCAGACACTTCATCTGTCACCCCTGGATCAGTTACCCACACACGCTGATTGTGATCTTACAAGATCTTCACGTTTTTTATTTATTATTTTTTTTTGGGACAATTTATCACCATTACCATCACCATGTGGTGTGGTTTACCTTGCACTTTATATATATATATATATATATATATTTATTTATCTATTTATTTGGATAGGATGATGATGATCACTTTGCACTTTATAATTATATTCTTCTATTAATGTATTTTACCTTGTTTTAGCGCTGCACCTATTTTATTACATTGGAAGGTTTTTTTTGGTTGCCTTTTTGGTGTTCTAGCGGCTATTCCTTCAGGTAGCGCTCCCTATTATCCCCTTGTTTATATACACAACTCAGGCCAGAGTGTTCTTTCTACGAGTAACGGTTCAGGCCCTCTGATCTCAGTTTCAAACCCTCTAGTCCATGAGTCATCCAACTCTCAGCTTTTGTCAAGTCCTGATCCTTACGGCAGCCTCATTCAAAACAATCCACTTTGCTCAGTTTAACCTCAGACATCTATAAGACAACATTCCTCTTGGAGATAGTCAGTGTGGTCTCTGAACAGAACGATTTGATGGTGGACAAGTAGCAGGTTTGTCCCTGGTTGGTGGTTCAGGAATCCAGGTCTCGAATCAAGGGAAGTTCTTTCTTTACATTTTTAGGAAGATCCTTACAACGGATGTCAACTTGATGGACTTGGGAGGATTCTTGGGCACCATGTTGGTGCAGGGGACTTTGTCATCCTTTGGGTGATATGGCTGTCTCTGCAGAGTAATACCAACCTGCTGGAGTCTCAAGCGATGTGGATTCACCTTCTGACCTTGACAGCCATATTTATTCCAGGCATAGAAAACTGATAGGCAGAGTTGCTGAGCCGGCAGCATTGAGACCCTGGGGAGTGATCTCCACACCAAGAAGAGTTCCAGGACTTGTGTCACAGGTTGGGTACACCAGATGTGGACCTCTTGGCCTCCAGTTTGAACAAACTGGACAGGCTCGTCTCCAGGTACAGGGATCTTCTAATGCATGCAGTGAATAATCTGGCAGAACCATGGGACCAGTACACCTGATCTCTGGTTTTTCCTTCCCTTCTCATCTGCTTTACAGAAATGGAATGGAGGGCATTGCCATAATTCTCATTGTTAGAGAGTAGCACGAACAGATGTGGTATGCTAATCTGGTAAGACTCCTAGCATACGCATTGTGGGCCCTACCAGATCATCAGGATCTTCCCGTCTCAGTGTCTAATTTGCCATCCTGCTTTTCAGTTACTGGTTTTAACAGCATTGTTGTTGAAGCCCAGATTGTGAGAACAGGGCATTTCTGAATCTATGATTCCTACAATTCTCAGTTCACTTGGTGTGAGTCCCATGGCTTCCACCCTAGGAGTTTCTCAGTGGGACAAATCCAATATATTCAGCAGATTGGTGTAAACCAGCGTTTGACTGTCAGTACTTTCAAGAGTCAGGTTTCTGCCCTTTCTATCCTTTTTCGATGGCTGCTGGCAGCTCTTTGATTAAGATCTTTGTACAGGAGTTCTTCATTGTAGCTACCCCATCCATAATCAATTACTCTACAGAACTTGAATATGATTCTCTCTACGCTGCCATCTTGTGAACCCATTGGAGACATCTCTCTTTCTACTCTAATCCACAAGGTGGTTTTGCTTGTAGCCATAACCTCTGTGAGGCGATTGTCTGAACTGGTGGTCCTATCCTGCAAAACAGATTTTTTTTTGTTTTTGCATAGGAACATGGTGGGGTTAAGACCCATGACTTCTTTATTCCCTAGAGTAGTTTCTAACTTTCATCAGGACATTGTTTCTCTATCCCTGCTTTCCAGCTTAATTTCACTAAAAGTATTTTCCCTCCATTGTTCGGATGTGATTCGGGATGTGCATATGTCTCTCTCTCAATTACTGCTTCTTTCAAAAAGACTTATTCCCTATTTGTCATCCTGGACAGACCCTGAAGGGGTGCACCAACGTATTGTCCTATCATCTCTAGGTGTCAGACTGAAGATCAGTCAAACCTATGGTGCCAATGATCAGGCTTTACTCTCCCTTTCCTGTCAAGGTGCCCTTTACTAGATTTATGAGTACTTCTTGGCCTTTTCAGCACCAAAAAAACAGTTTTCCAGATTTGCAAGTCTGCCACCTGGTCTTCTGTCTACACATTCTCCGAGTTTCACCAGGAGTATGTTTCAGCCTCATCTGATGCCAGCTTCAAGTGGCTTTGTTGGACTGCATTTGCACGTCCCTTGTACGTCAACAGACAAGAAAGAAAATAGAATGTTTATATTCACTGTAAAAATCATTTCTAGGAGTCCAATGTGGGACACAGATCTCAACCCTTTCTGTTTATGATCATGATCTCAGTACTGCTTTGGTACAAAACTGTCGTATGCTAGTAGTAGGGTAATCTTGGGCTGGCTTAGAATTTTATTTAGCTGCCATTGTCAAATCCATCTGTAGGTGGCAGTATTCCCCAAAGGTTAAAGACTTACTGTGTCTATCAATGGATTCCAAGAAAAGGATTTTACAGTGGGTTATTTTATATAAGAAAATGAGCCTTCAGTTTCAATGGTCAGTCAGTTTGGCATTTCTTACCTCCCTGTCCTGCCTCTAGAGATGTTGAAGTATTCTGATTATGTTTCCTCTCCATCTCTTCACGGAATCTTTGCTGCAGCTGCTTTTGCCGCAGTTTGCGCTGATAGGTGGCTTCCATCTCCGGCTGAGGAACTGAAACGGACGAGCCAAAACCAGAGCTGAAAAGAATGACAGAGCGTCTTGTATAAATGAAATGACCATAGTTCCCAATTCTTCTCAAAATTTACCCCTCTTGGTTAAGGTAAAATAATAAACCACATTAGGTAGAAAAGGGTAGAGGCCCCAGCTCAACATTTCTGTAGGTGGAACAGGAAAGAGGACTAAACAAGACCAGGTCTTCGAACTCGGCTCAAAGAGGTGTTGGCAAAAAAGGTGGCAACTCTTTGGCTAAGTGTAGACAAAGAAAGCCTCTGACAGGATCAAAGGCAAAAATTGAGATGTGACAAAACCAAGAATTCATGGTTGGACAAACCAGTGGAACCATGTAAGTAACAGCCAGTACAAAAAGCTTACTTAAGATCGATAAGCAAGTGGCCCATTTAATAAAATTGCTAAATTATTATTATAATACAAAAAGCTTACTTAAGATCAATAAGCAAGTGGCCTATTTAATAAAATTGAAAAATTATTATTATACAGGATTTATATAGCGCCAACGGTTTTCTCAGCGCTTTACATTATAGTGGGAGACAATACAGTAACAATACAGTTCAATACAAGAGGGATTTGAGGGCCCTGCTCCTTGGAGCTTACAATCTAGGAGGGAGGGGTTAATGGTACCATAGGTAATAACTGTGGGGGATGGAGTGGTTGGAACAGTAGAGGATTCCAGAATTAGCAGAAGCGGGATAGGCTTCCCTGAAGAGATAGGTTTTCAATGATCGCCTAAAAGTAAGTAGAGTAGGCGACAGTCTGATAGATTGGGGTAGGGAGTTCCAGAGGATGGGGGATGCCCTGGAGATGTCCTGGAGACGAGCATGGGAGGAGGAGATAAGGGAGCTACAGAGTAGGAGGTCTTGCAAGAAACGGAGAGTACGGTTTGGGTGATATTTAGAGACGAGATCAGTGATGTAATTTGGGGCAGTGTTGTGGACGGCTTTATACGTCAGTGTTAGTGTTTTGAATTTTATCCGTTGGGCAACTGGGAGCCAGTGGAGGGATTGGCAGAGAGTGGTGGTAGATACAGAACGGTTAGTAAGGTGGATGAGTCTGGCAGCAGCATTCATGATAGACTGAAGAGGGGATAGCCTGCAATGAGGTAGGCCAATGAGGAGGGAGTTACAATAGTCAAGGCGAGATATAATAAGGGAGTGGATAAGTTGCTTAGTGGTTTCCGGGGTTAGGAACGGTCGTATCTTGGAGATGTTGCAGAGGTGAAGTCTACATGATTTTGTCACCGATTGGATTTGGGGCTAGGACAGATGGGAGTCTAGGATTACACCTAGTACCCTGGCATGAGGGGATGGACTGATGATTGTAGTTCTTGGGGGCCAGCTGAGAACTGGCCCCCAAGAACTAAAAGGCTAAGTTCACTTTTTTTTCCCCTCTAGATTCCAGCTCCCCTATGTACCAAAATACCATTAATGTACTTCTGTTGCAGAACAGATATAGTTTTCTAAGTATTTTAGGACAGAAATGCACAGTAGCCTTTTGATATGAATGATCACAAACAACATAGAAATTGTTATTGGATGCATTCCATGCTATAGAAAAGGTTCATGACTACCTGGTATGTGGATTTAGGACGTAAAAACTGTTAAGACACCATAAGTATTACACCAGATGACCTCATTAGCGCACATCCTGCACCTGCCCTCTCCCTTCACCCACCTCTATACTCACATACAGGCAGTAGTATTGAAAACAGGGGAAGTCTGAAAAGCTCATCATACACTATATAATGTGACTGTACAATCTCCTTTAGATTTACTATCAGCTATGTAATGCAAGGGCCTGCCTGACTGGATACAGAATGACTGGATAGATAGGCGTCTCCTCCTATTATACAGTTTTGGTAAATCTAAAGAGGATTGTACAGAGATTGTACAATCAGATAGTATGGCCAGCTCTGTAAAGGTACATAGGGAGTGTACAGAGAAACTCAGCTGTCAAGCCCCATTCGCATCTCTGTGTAGTGGGAATTTACAATTTCATACCGTTTTTTTGGGGGAACATTTGGAGTATTTCTACTTATCGCGCAGCTCAATTCATTTGAATGGGCTGCCCTATGTGCTACAAATGCGCCAAAGAAATTCAAGAACTCTTTTTTGAGCAGAGTGTGGAGCATTTTTTTTACCTCACTTTTTGAAGTGTTTGCAGCATGCTTGTTGTGCGATAAAATGCGCAGCAAACATGCATCTGCTACCCACGCTTGGGGTGGCATTAACATTTAATGGCAATGCAAGCACCATGTGCATTTGCAGCACATTGCCGAAATGCACAGCAAAGCGTAGGAATAGTGCCCCATCGTTGGTGTCAGTGGGGGGGGGGGGGCAGGAAATAGTGCCCCACCATTGGTGTCAGTGGGAGGAATAGTGCCCCATCATTGGTATTAGTGACACCAATGATGGGGCACTATTCTTCCCACTGACACCAATGATACTTACCTTGCTGACTCCTGCTCCAGCCTGGGCTCGCTCCCTCCCTCTCCCACCTACAGCCAGCATACCTGGCTGCAGCAGCACCATCTGCACGCTACAGACACTTACCTGTCAGCTGTCTTCCTTCTCCGGCCGCTCCCTCGCTCGATCTTCTTTGATCTTCGCGCTGCTGCTCGGCTCCACCTCTCCAAGCTCCACCTTCTCGCCGGTGATTGGCCGCCTGTGTGCCTCTCCTGAGCTACAGTTCCGGCGGCCAATCACTGGCGAGGAGGCGGAGCTGTTGAGTGATCCCCGGGATGTGGCCAGATGACAGGGTGGCATGTCATCCCGCGCACCCATCGCGGTCCAGGGAAATGTGGATGTATCTGCATGTGGGCGGACCCGCCTGGAGACTGATAGAGGAGCGGTGTCTTGGTTCCTAAGACCATCGGAAATGTGTGTTTTCCGATGGTCTTAGGAGACCCCTGTGAAAGGGTTGTTCGACCCCCAAAGGGGTCGCGACCCACAGGTTGAGAACCGCTGTGCTAGAATGTTGAGTTGCAGCAGTCCAGAGTGGAACTGGAACATACAAAACTGCCTCAAGGGAGGCCACCATCAAACCCATACGTGTCAAGCAAAAACAGAAGGTTGGACGGTCTATGGACTGTAAATCCAATATGGGAGCAGAGAGTCAGGTGCGATCTTTTAAAACAAAAAACTATGGTCAGAGTCATAGAGACCTAAATACTCCAAGAGGAAGAAAAGTTCAAAACAGCAATTCCTTCAGCAAACAAACCTCTAAAGAACCTGAACAGTTTGTTTCGCACGACCTGAAAAAGCTTGTGCCAATCACTCCCTTAGCAGGAGGTCATCCGGGTATTCTACTTTAGGGATATCCTGTGGGCATAGCAAGACTAACACCTCAGTAAACATTTGAGATGTGATGGACAGACCAAACGGAAGGGCAACAGACAGGAATGCTACATGTCCACGGCAAGGCAGATAGCATTAAGGAGTCAAAAAAGAGGGAATGTATATAGATATCCCTGATGAGCAAAGGCCAGAAAGTCCTCCGGATGGAGGAAGGCAAAAACATTGATTACATCTGAAAATTTTGGCATGCAAATGCCAACAAAATGCATCTAAGAATCAGAATCGTCACAAGCCCCCATCTGCAATAGGGACTGAGTAAAAAATGTTTACACTTTTTTTACATTGTGGACTAAAGGCACAGTCTCCTGGAAAGAGGAGTATTTCCAGCAGGTCCCTAGCAGAGAGGATGGCAGGTTAGACACCTTGAAACAGGGCAAAGGCAGAGATAGAAAATCTAGCTTGCTGCCCTTGGATAGTACATCTTTCAACCAAGTGTTTAAATGTCTTGGGTGCAGGAGATTGTAACTGCTAACAGACCTCTCTCTCTTTGAGAAGTCTGCATAGGGATAGGACAACTTACTTGCAGAAACCCCCCCTGAACAATGAGAAATAAGGGGGTGGGTCCTGGATTGAACCACAAAAGCCTGCAACAAATCAGAAGCTTTAAGGTCCTTTTTCATGCTCTCTCTATTTTGGATACAAACACCATCCCCTCTCATACCGTCCTGGCCTCGGTGTCCTCCAGACATGACAACACTGTATGAGAAACTAAGGCTTGGGCTCACATGTGCCCACTAGGCTGCAAACCTCTGGACTCTATGTGGTCCCAGACACCTCAGGACACACCACCTCTCAAACCCCCCTACAAGGGGGAGGAGGAGCAAAGGGCTTACCATACAGTAGTTTCAGGAGTCTATCCCCTAGAACCATTTGAGGGCCAAGATCCTGAAAATGAAGAGGAACCCTCTGATCCAGACCAATGGCCAGGGGAAGCCAAACCAGGCAGATCTGCATCAAGAGGGGGACTGCTGATCTAACAGCTATCCGGTCAAGATAAACAAAACAATGTACTGCTCCTAGACAGTAGGAAACATAATCTAAACTGAGGAGCGAGCAGAGTGGGAGGGGTTCTTCACTGTTTTACTTGTGTTTCCTGTAGAAGAACAAACCAATCATCCCTTATTTTGTGGTCTTGGAAAAGGAGTGGGGAAATATACATATGTAAATCCAGAGCAGTCAGATAATATTATGGCAACTCTCCTGTGCAACCCACGTAAAAAAAAAAAAAAAAAAAAAAAAAAACACAGGGTGGAGTCACAAACCTAGAGCCACTGACATCAGGTATCAGGTTAGTCTTCTTATTGTCCCCTTGGTGCAGTTTGGAAGGAGACTGTTCACATGATGTTGTCAACTGTAGCTCAGCCGTTTCTGGATGATTTTGGTCTATATGTTTCTGCTGTTGTAGCAGACTGTTATATCGAGCCTTTTCCAGGGAAGCATCAAAGTCCTGTCTCTTTGTTTGTGCCCCATTAAGATCCGGAGGAGGCTGTAAAACATCAACTTGTTAATAAAGTGTATGAAGTGCTTAACAGGACTAACTTTCACCTTTATTGCACAGAACGAGTGAAAAACAAACAACTAACTGCAGCTCAAATCAATAATCAGATTAAAGTAGAACTGCTGGCAAAACTTTTTTCTTCATTTTGCATAGAGTAAGGGATGGTTTTAACTCCTATAAGGTTTATTTGTGCTATCTACAGTGCCTTGATAAAGTATTCATAGCTCCTGAAATTTTCCACATTTTGTCATGTTACAACCAAAAACGTAAATGTATTTTATTGGGATTTTATCTGATAGACCAAAACAAAGTGGCATATGATTGTGAAGTGGAAGGAAAATGATAAATGGTTTTCAAAACTTTTTACAAATAAATATCTGAAAAGTGTGGCATGTATTTGTATTCAGCCCCCTTTACTCTGATACCCCTAACTAAAATCTAGTGGAACCAATTGCCTTCAGAAGTCGCCTAACTAGTAAATAGAGTCTACCTGTGCGTAATTTATTCTCAGTATAAATACAGCTGTTCTGTGAAGCCCTCAGAGGTCTGTAAGAGAACATTAGTGAACAAACAGCATCATGAAGGCCAAGGAACACACCAGACAGGTAAGGATTAAAGTTGTGGAGAAGCTTAAAGCAGGGATAGGTTATAAAAAAAAAATATACCAAGCTTTGAGCATCTCACAAAGCACTGTTCAATTCATCATCTGAAAATGATGGGGGGGGGGGGGGGGGGAGTATGGCAACTGCAAACCTACCAAGACATCGCCGTCCACCTATACTGAAAGGTCAGGCAAGGAGAGCATTAATCAGAGAAGCAGCCAAGAGGCCCATGGTAACTCTGGAGGAGCTGCAGAGATCCACAGCTCAGGTGGGAGAATCTGTCCACAGGACAACTATTGGTCGTGCACTCCACAAATGAGTGACAAGAAGAAAGCCATTGTTGAAAGAAAGACATAAGAAGTCCCGTTTGCAGTTTGCGAGAAGCCATGTGGTTGACACAGCAAAAATGTGGGAGAAGTTGCTCTGGTCAGATGAGACCAAAATTTAACTTTTTGGCCTAGAAGCAAAATGCTATCTGTGGCACAAAAATAACACTGCACATCACCCTGAACACACCATCTGAAAGGGTTAATAGTTAACTTTTGCTTTGTGCCTACTAACTGGTTTATTTTATGTACAGGATGTTCCCTTGGGATTGAAATGCTGTTATCTATGCACACATTTCTTTTCTGAGAAATTGCAGAAGTTACTACTCTGTTGCATTTTTGTTTTGACTAGCCATAGAGTAGTTTACTGAAATCTTTTCTCTGTATTCTGATGTGTTATGGAAACCGCCTGAAATATGCAGTGATATAATTTATTACTTAAGGCCTGATCGATAATAAAGAAGTTGAATTTTGCATCATACATCTAGGTATTTGTGTTGCATTGTTCCCAAAGTACTTTGAACTGTATGTTTGTGTGGAAGAGAGGAGGGCCGGCTGACAGGAATTGATATTCCTAACACCATCCCCACTGTGAAACATGGTGGTGGCAACATCATGTTGTGGCGATGCTTTTCTTCAGCAGGGACAGGGAAGCTGGTCAGAGTTGATGGGAAGATGGATGGAGCCAAATACAGGACAAACTTAGAAAAAAACCTGTTAGCGTCTGTAAAAGGCTTGAGACTGGAGTGTAGGTTCAGAGCTCTGACAGAGCTTGAGCTATTTTGTAAAGAAGAATGGGCAAAAATGTCACTCTCTAGATGTGCAAAGCTGGTAGAGACATACCCAAAAAGACTTACAGCTGTAATTGCAGTGAAAGGTGGGTCTACAAAGTATTGACTCAGGGGGGCTGAATACAAATGAACGCCACACTTTTCAGACATTTGTAAAAAATGTTGAAAACCATTTATCATTTTCCTTTCACTTCACAATTATGTGCCACTTTGTGTTGGTCTACCACATAAAATCCCAATAAAATACATTTACGTTTTTGGTTGTAACATGACAAAATGTGGACAATTTCAAGGGGTATGAATACTTTTTCAAGGCGCTGTATGTCCCATTGGGAAGATTTACCTTCGCTTCATGTCCTATAGCCAAACAGGAAGTGAGAGGAAATCCCTGCATATTAATTGAATTGCTTGGGGGCACCGAGGTCACCAGAACTAGTGTCTCCATTGGAACTCTATTACTTTTCTGGGGACAACACAAAATTTGTGGTTTTCTTTTACTTTCATTTTTAATAATATTAGTAAACAGGACAAATGGAGATGGTGAATCTCCCTAAAGTGGAGAGAGACAGAAGTAAAAGCTGACAGGTGTTCCAATCCCTCTCCACTCTGTCAAAAGCTTAAAAAAAAAAAAAAAAAAAAAGTTTTGCCCGTGGATACAGAATTACAGAAGCTGTTGCTACTGACTTGTACTAAAAATATGCATGTTCTGGAGCGGTTATTCTGATCCTGGTTTAACGAGTCACTGAAACGGAAATCTGAAGTCCTGTCCTGCTAACTCATTCTAAGTTAGTGACTCGCTAGGTAGCAAAGTCAGTATGTAGATGGCAGACCCAAAGCAAGCACATTAAAAAGGTTAGCAAGGGCAGAACTCAAATTTCTTTCCTTTACAAGTTTTCTTTAATTTTGAACTGGTGGGGCAGTCTCTGCGCATACCCATCAACAATACAAAAGAATTGGCAAAGCCTGGAATATGCTTGTAGGTGTTCTACTGTGTGTCCAATTTCTTATATTTTTCTGACATCTACTGGCCAACTAGAAAATTGCCTATGCACTTGACAAGCCAATAAGTAAGCAGCATGAAAAGCTAAGGCTGCCCAAACATGGTTTGTTTTTGTTCAGCCAGACAGCTGAATGAAAAAACTGAACCAGTTCTCCCATCCACACATTAGGTGTGGAAGTTGCGCCATTGTATTCTGACAGCAGGGATACTTTCCCTGCCTCCCCACTGTCAGAATACACAGATCAACAACACAGCAATGATCAAACTAAAATTTTTCAGCAGTCCTGTTCATGAGATGTCAATCAACAGATCCACTTTTCATTGGTTGTTACTGAATAAGTAAATTTAAGTCCATGTATGGCCAGCTTTAGTCCACCCTAAAAAAAATTATAAATGCACATATTTGTGAAAGAAAAAAAATATGCATTTACATTTTTTTTGCATAGGAGACTGCAAAGCATTGCACCCCCGATCAGTAGATCGCAGGTGAAATGTCAGGCTCCTGCATTCTGTCCGTAGTGAGGTATGGACTATCAATATGATAGCTGGAGGAAATGTTAATGGACTACAAGTGTGGTGGATTACCACGCTCTTGTTCCACTGAGAACTATAAGTCCAACTGCCACAGTGAAAGATGGGAGTTCATTCATTCACAGATCCCTGTAAAAATTACAGGGGCTGCAGAGAGTTTGCATTATGTTAAACCCAAGATATATGTATAGCATGTTGCAAAAGGCAACCACTTGCCGGCCGCCCCATAGCAGAAGTACTGCTACAAGGCAACTTCGCTGTGCAAAATCACCTAAATATATATGGAATTTTGCATTTCCAGGTAGGGAGCACATGCTTTGCCCAGCCTGCGCTTCTGTTGGTTCCTGAAGATGTCAATCACCGGGTCCCAGCCGGCAATTCCCGGCCGAGACTCGGTGATCGTCCGTGAAGCTGAGAGGGGAAGAGATCTGTGTAAACAACACAGGTCTCTCTCCTGCTAGCATAGATGTGCCGCTTTCTCTCTGCGTAGCAGAGTGATAGAAAGCAGGAGATGTCCTTAGTAAAACAGCATAGCACACAATAAAAACCACTCCCTAACACACAGTTAACCCTTTGATTGCCCCAGATGTTAACCCCTTCCTGCCCAGTGTCCTTAGTACAATGTCAGTGCTTTTTATTAGCAGCGAGCACTGTATTAGTATCATTGCAGATTTCTGTGTCAGTTAGTGAGGTCCCACCCAGTATCAGAATGCCCGCCACAGTTCTGCTGACTGCCGCGATTACTAGTATATAAAAAAAAATTACAAATTACAATATATATACCGCCATTTATAGACGGTACAACTTTCACATAAACCAATATACACTTGTTGGGATTTTTTTTTTTTCTAGCAAAGACATGTAGCAGAATACATTTTGGCCTAAACTTAAGAAATTTTTTTTTTACTGGATATTTTCAAAATAGTCAGTCTTTTTTTGTTTATAGGGCAAAAAATAAAAAACCGCAGAAGTGATCAAATACCACCGAAAGAAAGTTCTATTTGTGGAGGAAAATATGGCCTAAATTTCATATATGTACAGCAGTGCATGACCATGGAATTGTCCGTTTAATTAATGCAGCGCCATAACGCAAAAAATGGCCTGGAGAGGAAGGGGGGCAAATCTTCTGGAGGGCAAGTAGTTAAAGAGGATCTTCAGCTGTGTATGCAAAAGTACTATAAGTACTGTAGCTTCTGACTTTTCCAAAACAAGTACCTAGCAACCCATGGAGTCCAGCACTGTCTTCATACAACTTGATATCTTCAACGCTGTCTTTGGTCCCACACTGCCATCTTGGATTCAGAAGCGGACTATGACTTCCTGTTTAGTCACAGTTGTCTCCCCACTGCACGTGTGAGATTGGAGGACACTATCCTGAAGCCTTCTGTGATGTGTCACATATCTCAGAAGACTGCGGTGCAAGAGGAAGGGGGGAAAGAAAGGGGTGCAGACCCAGCAAATATTATCCCCACCTAGACAAAGAATAAGGAAGTGGGAGCAAGTACCTTATGTACTGAGTTTTCTAGCAAGCAATGCAGAGTAACCTAGGAATAGAAGGGAGGGGTGACTGTGTCCAGCACTGTACTACAAGATAGAGAGGTTACAGGTAAGTCAAAATTCCTTTTATCTTAATCATACAGTATGGAACACTGGCTGAGTACATAGAACCTGGGACGTCCCCAAGGAATGATTGAAGGGTGGGCAACAACTAGGCAAACAAAACTGTGCCAACAGGCCCGACAACAAGGGTCAACAGACCCTACTTCAGTGTGTTCCTGCAAGAACCTTGTGACCAAGGAGTGCATCCACAGAGGCTCACCTGATAAAATGTTGAAAAGGTATGAACAGAGGACCAGGTGGCAGCCTTACAAAGCTAGGCTTCAGAGGCCTAGTGCAAGAATGCCCAGGAATCTCCCACCAACCTTGTGGAGTGGGTGCGTAAAAGTGCAGCTGAAGATTTTTCCTTGGGAGTGTAGGCTCTAGCGATCAGTTGACTTATCCATCGATAATGGACTTGGAAGCAGGATGTCTTTGCATGGTCCTATGGATATGATACATAGGGAATCCATCTGCCTGATCAAAGCTATTGTTCTTTTAGATACACTCTTATGGTTTTGACTACATCCAGGAAATGACAGGACTTTCCTTTGGGTGCTTTGCAACAGTGCATGAAGGTGCCAGTACAATGTCTTCATTTGGGTGGAAGACTGAAACTTTAGGAAGAAAGGATGATCTTAGGTGTAGGACTACATTTGTCATTACGAAGACTGAGGAAAGATAGGGCCGCCAACTCAGAAACATGTTTGACAGATGTGATTACCCGCCGAATTGGATTTTTGGATTACCTGTAAAATACACATCTTCGAGTACATCACAGGACACAGGAGCTTTAATAGTCCTTACAAACAAGGTTATGTGCCACCTACTGGTGACTGAACACTGTCAAAAAAAAACAGTAAAGTCCCCTCCTAAGCATAATTCCGTCTATAGGAAGGGCTTCAGTTTTGAAGCAAGCCTTAAACCAAGAAAGAAATCCTGTTTTCCTTATCGTACATCACGGGACAGAGCTGCCTTAGTAACCTATACGAACAGGGATGTCCCAAAGCACTAAACATAAGGAAAGGGAAAAATAGCAACAGGCCCGAAAAAACAAACCACAAACAGAAAAGAACATCACACAGCAGCCTGCAAAAACACTGTGTACAAAAAGTATCATCTTCAGCGGTTCTAATTTCCAGCTGAAAAAAATTGGTAAGAGTGTGCATAGAACACCAGGATGTGGCTTTGCAACTAAAACCTGATGACACATAGCTCAGGTAGGGAAGAACTGCATGTGCAGTTTCAAAAGCCTTCTTTTTTTTTTTTTTTTTTTTTTATGGGCAGCTGCCATCTGTAACGGCCATTTATGGACAGCTAGTAAATCAACTGATATTTACAAACTGTCCATAAATTTACAGACAGCTGGCAACCCTGACCCCCATGCAGAAGCAAATCTTTGGATTCCTTAGCATCCTGAGAGAAGCCACCTGATTCCTCAGAGCAAGGCAATTCTCAAGAGGGAGAATCATTCTCATGCTGGCAGTATCTAGTAGCAGGCCCAGATATTTCAACCACTGGGCTGAGAACAACATTGATTTCTGGGGATTGGGAACCCAGCCATACCTCTTTAGAGTGTGCTCCGTAGCAGACACATGTTCCAGAAGCAAATTGTCCACATAACCCAGAACAGGCACCCCCTGGGCCCGTAGAAGAGCCAGAATCGGAGCCAGGACCTTGGTGAACACTCAGGAGGAGGCTGTGGACAGGCCAAAGGGCAGGGCCACAAATTGAAAATGATGATTTTACATCTCAAAACAGAAACCTCTGGTGAAAAGGAAAGATTGGGACATGTAGGTAGGCATCCCCCCTAACTGAACAGGTTAGTGCACCCTTTTTTGGGAAGAGAACTTGGGTGTCCAATTTTGATAGCTTGGGGGGTAAGACACCCTACGGAAATGGGACTGAGGTTTCGATTTTGAAGTTGCGGTCTGACAGCAGGGAAAGGAATGTCTAGTGGAAAAAGTAGGAGCGGCAGATCTTCAAGTCGTTTAGTTGTCTTTCTTAAAGTAGTTGTAAATCTCAGACATGAAATATGAAAAAAGCATATCCCTCTATAGCGTGTACCTGTCTCAATTAAGAGCACTAAGCTTTGGTTCACACTGCTGCAACTTGTCATGGGACACATGGTCGCAGCAGTGTGAACTAGTGTCATTTCTGTCTGCTGCTTTGTTACTCTGCTATTAGCATGAGTCACTTCTGACAAGTTTTCCTGACACCAAAAATGGTGACAGGGGAAGGACCTCCAGCAGATTGGCAGCCTCAGCTTTGTTCCTTTGAGAGAAGGAAAGACTACAAATAGACAGGTACTACTTAGGCTGACCATACACTATACAATTTTCTTGAGAATTTTGCTTTAGATTTACCAAAAACCATATAATATGAGGTCAAACCTAAGCAACACTTTCAATTGTATCCAATTAGTCAGGCCCTTGCACTACATAGTGAAAGGTAAAGCTAAAGGAAATTGGACAGAAATTGGCCATAAAATTATATAGTGTATGGCCAGCCTTATGTAGGAGGATTGGTTTCATCTCTGTGTCACCTGAGACCAGTCACTTCACTGGGTATAGGTAAGGGTTTACAACCACTTTAAGTGATAAAAGAAAGTCCTTACCGACCCAACTTTTTATGATATACGTATCTAGGTCAGGTCCAAACAAATGTTTCCCGCAAAGGGGAAGACTGACCGGCAGCTTCTTGCAGGGAAATTCTGCAGACCAACATTTTAACCAGAGAATGATGCATGGACAAAAATCCCTAATGAAAAATCTGCTGAATGGAATCCTTCTGTCAGACATTCGCCCAAATCGATATCTCTGTTGGAGAAATTCAACCCTTTGCACAGACACCTCACCCTAAGACTCTGGCAGGCTTCAAAAGCCACAACTGCCAGTTGCAAAGCTGTACGCACCAAGACAAAAGAAGCTTTGAACAAGATTTGCAGACATTTGTCAGAAGCATCTTTAGAAACCGGAATTTCGTCCACTGGGCATGTGAGATAAGGGGCCACCGCATCTACCAAAGGAATACTCCCAAATCTTAGTGAATTCATCTTCCATGGGGCATTGCTGAGTAGATATCTTTGGTGCAGCTCAGATTAGTGAGCACCACTTCTGCAAGAAAATGTACAAAGGCTGTCTGAATTAAACTGTGACCCTGGGGTTCCTCTGGTGCGGAGTTCTTGGAAGAGAAGCTTTCTGCCCCCCATTTTCAGGTACACAGTCATCTGCTTCTACACAAGTTCTTCCTCCACAAATAAGGGAGAAGAAAGAGGGAAACACCTCCATTTGTGACCAGTTTGACCCATACCAGAAAGTATCCACGAGCGCTGCCCGTGCTACCAAAGTAGATGACAAATCCTCTTTAATTACAAAGCAACTGGAAGAACGTGCCCCAGCAGATAGCAGAAATACCTGATAAGGGAAGGGAGTCAGAGCTGCAAGGAACACTTTGACCCACAGAGAAACTTTACCGGGGCTACAATCAAGTTTCTCCTTACCTGCCGGAGGCATTTGGAATCCATTCCCACTTGCATCCCTTCCTCTCTGCTGTCTGTGAAACATATGTCCTGCTGGCACCAGAAAAATTACACCTACACTAATCTAGTGATCCCATTCAGCCAAGATGCACTGTGCAAATGCCAGGAGGTACGCTGGTTACCCTACAGGAAGGACTTTTCTAGACTTTCGGTGCCCCCTCCACCCCCAACAGTTGTGCTCACATGACCAAGGAGATCATATGACATGGAGAGATATTGTTGCAGTTGTTTCCCTTTACTGGGATATCTGGTGTACCACTGGTGTCACTGCCGGGCTGCCAGGGCCTTCCAATGCTGACAAGAGGTGGGCAAAATGGCTTCCGGCAAATACCATGGACCTTGTGATGTCATTGCAATGCTTCTCTCAAGGAGTGTGGGGGTAGAGAACATGGCTCCACCACCTCAATTGCGCCGGAAAGCTCCTATACTTGTCTCCAACACAGACAAGCAAAAACATAACACTGTGTAACTCTCCCTAACAATACCACCCAATTGAAAAAGGGGGGGGGAATAATAGCTATCCAGGTACCAGCAGGTCTACCAGGACCACTCACCATTCCAGGCAGGAGAGGGATCCAATTTTCACTCATCATGGTGGGCTTCATACAGAGGGCCATTTGGCTCTAATATACAATGTATTGAGGTGGCATTTACAATAAACATAGAGAAGGTGCATTGCCATGCGTTGTAACAATCTGGGTTAATGCGCATTGTAGCATGCACTGTCACAATGCACAAGTGTGAATGGACCACTAAAATAGACAGAACTCAAAAAGTGAAGATTGGCTACATTACAGGAAGCAATTAGAAATGCAAGGCTGATGTCACATGGGTGATTATGTAGCAGCAATTTCTCACTAAGGAAATCATACTTTATTATGGAATCACTAATTTTATAATGAATTGTTGCTCAGTTTCTTAGTGATTGAACTTTAGTAGCATTTCATTACAGCAATGACTTTGCTTATGCCAATCACTCCTTAATCACCCCTATTGCTTAGATAAGAAAACAAATAGTTGAAAAAGAGCAATATGTAGAAGCCAATACTAACGAAATGATGCGGCACAAATCTGGTGTTAGTGATTTGAAGTGGTGCGGAATCTATGCTATAAACTTGCCTGTGTGACAGTCTAATTGTCCCTAAGTAGTTCCCTGAAAGATTCACCTTTTGTCCTGAATTCCTCCTTAAAAACAGTGCACTTCCTGTGCCTAGGCACTTTTGATCTGTAGCCCCCCCAGGTGTAAATCTGCAATGTGAGATTTAATGCACTGCTACCTCTGCCTGCTAGCTTGAGGGCCGATTCACACTGTAGCAATCCATTGTGGTTAAAGCGTGTTATTTTGCACGTTGAGGCAGCATATTATGAATGGTCTGCCAATGTACTACAACAAATCAGAAACATGTAACCCCTTTTTTAGCACCATGAGGTACCACATGAGGTATATCTGTTTTGGCGTGCTGTGGTGTGTCATTCATTGCACTGTACTGTAGTGTGCTATTAAGTAACATGTACACTGCATTGAGTGTCTTTCACATTGAATGGCACTGCAATGCACCACATGCAAAACTGGAACATGAGCATTTTTACATGTGCCACAATGCCCAAGTGCGAATGGGCCCTCTGCTTGGGTTAATTGCGCTGGACCTGTATAGCACCCCAAAAGAAAACATCTTGCCAATATATTATTGCACAGGGTTCAATAAATTCAGGGTCCCGTTCCGACTGGCAACATTACTGGCCATCCCCATGTCGTGGACGCACTTCGTCTGATGCGGGGTCTGGTTATCATTCTTCTGAGTGATGACAGCTGTAGGAATGAATCCTAATAAAACCAGTCCCCTGCCCTGACCCCTAATGGAACCGTTAAGCATCTGGTATAACTGTGCAGATAGCTACACAGCAGTGACCATCACCTTGAAATACTGTCAGGAAAGGATTACCACAGCTACTGTGGTGTCCTGTGATGTACAATAAGAAAGGACACTTTGGCTGGATTATCTGAGGGGATAATCCTTATGGATTCAAAGAGTGGTCTCTGCAGGCTAGAGAAAACCAGATTGAGGTCCCAAAGAACAGGGTGCTGTAAGAGGGGCCTGATGTAAGATGCACCTTGAATAAAGATTTTTGACAAGGCAAAGCGAAGCCAGAGGTTTTTGAAAAAAACTCAATGAGGATGAAACCTGTCCTTTCAAAAGTGTTTAAATTCTGATCAAGCAGCCATTGTAGGAAGTCAAGAATGCAAGGCAAAGAATAATCTCTGGGATTAAAGTTCCTGTGGTCACATCAAACAAAGAAGGATTTCCAGGTAAGGTAGAAGATCTTTCTGGAAGCATAAATAAGTCTGAACTAAAGCTGACCATAGACAGTTCGAGGTTCAGCAGGAACCGCCCCAGATTCGAACCATGTATGGGCAGGCTGAATGTACCCAAGTTGATTGATCGATCGATCAACTTGGGTACAACCGGCCTGCCGGATTTTGCATGCGATTATGGATAGCAGCTGTTATAGCCATTGTCAATAATCACTGTCTTCCCCTGCCTTCCGGGAGAACATAATGGCTCAGCAAGAGGGATTCTCCTGTCAACATTGTCTGTGTTGATGGGGAACTGTGGTTGCAAGAAAGAAATTCACACCATCTATGGCCTGCCTAAAACCATTTTCCCTGAATCATGAGGGACTAGAAAACATCTTCCTCCTCTGAATAACTAGCATCTATTACTTTCCACTGATAAGGAAGGAAAGACTTCCCTATTGCTAAGGCTAGGCTGGAGATCCACCAAGTCATGAAATTCCTTGCTTGGCTGGATAGGAGACATGGGCAGGATGAGAGAAGGAGCATGCTTGTTAAGTGTTGACAAGATGTTGTGCTGGAGAGATCTTGAATGAAATTGGGTGGATTGAAGGAGGCTATCATGAGTCAGAGTTCTCTTGGAGAATCTCACTGTGGAATGTCTGTTTGACCTCAATTTTGAAGTGTAAGCTCTGAGAGAGAGAATTTTCTTCTCTGGAAGGAAAAAACTTTTGCTTGGGATATGTCTGGAACCAGACCCAAGTATCACAGGTGAAGAGAAGGCTGGAGAGCAGATGTTGGAAATTGATCACCCAGCTTAAAACCTGGAGCATCTGAATGGTCCTTTGAATTTATGAAGATCGCAAGAAAGGAGATAAGTCCTTCAGGAAAAGGTCATCCAGATAAGCTGTGACCTGGATGCCCTGAGTTCTGAGAAGGGCAAGAAGAGGTTCTAGGACCTTTTTGAATAATCTGGAAGAGTTTTGAGCTCTAATGTGTACCCCTTTGAAACCACAGGTCTGGGACGTCTGTAACCCAGAGAAAGGCAAACTGTATTAATTTCCCCCCGGCTCTTAGGAGTGAGGGCGTTCCTTCATTGGGAAGAGGGCTTTAAGAGTTGAACTTAGGTTTTGAAGTTGACGCCTAAGTAGAACACTTAGTAGAACAATTAGGTGCTCTTCATATTGAAGAGGTTGTGGTTCCTGTGGAATGAAATTTTGGAAGTTTCTGCTGTAGAAGTAGAACTTTTCCTCCTGTGACATTGTTTATGAATTTGTCAAGTGCCTAACCAAAAAGACATACTTCTTCAAAAGGGCATATGCGTGAGGCATCTTTCAGACAAATTCAACTATCCAAGTTTTGAACCACAAGATTCTATACATGTTCGAGATTAGAGGCATTCTAGAAATGTGTGTCTTTACTTGTTCTAGGGCATACACACAAAAGAGAAGAGCAGAAGGTAATTGCTGTAGTTGCTCAGTGAAGGCACAGGCCTGGATTTCAGGATGTTGGTTGTTCACTGCACTATCCCAGTTAGCTGAAATGTGACAGACAGAAGTCACTGCAACAGAGCTGGGCCTGCAAGTGTAAAGGGATGATTTACAGAGGAGAGACCCAACTGTCAGACTGCCCAGTCTATTTATTTGTGAAGGGGAATGTCTTAAAATTTTCCAGGACTCTGTACCAAAAGGGGCATGGCAAGACAGGGGAGAAACCAATTTTACAATGCAGAAGTGTGAGTATATTCAAAATAGCAAGCATGTTGTGTTATACCGGCATTAAAATCGACCCTGCTTTGGTGCAAGGGAAACATGGTGTGTTGTACAGGCTTTCAGCAGAGTGAATGTTAGCCATGGCTCAGTTTCCCCTGGTTTCCACCATAGCTACAGGTGAGGGCATTTTTCCCTGCAGGGTACTCACAGAGAAGGGTGCAGAATATAGGGTAAGGAAGGAGAATGTGGCAACCTAGGTGTAGACCAATCTTTAGCAAAGTTCTTGTGGCAAAAGGGTGGGTGGAAGTACCCGAGTATATTAAAAGGCTCTAGGTGAAACTGGCATTAAAGTGTGAAACCTGTAGTGTGATGTAACACCTGGTCATCCACCTAAGATTCGACTTTAGCACCAAGTTTGAAAAGTTTAGACTTTAAAATTAATACATTCCAAACATAGGCTCGGTCTTATGGGAAGAGATACAGAGCAACCATGTCTTACCTGTCCCTGATGCTGGACCCTATATAACATTCAGGCTTCACCTATCAGGGTGGACATACTCCCTGAATGTGCCTTCCGGGTCTTGGTGCCATAATAATGGCCAATGGCTTGTGCCCTGTACAGCACTCTGCGGCTGACTATACGCATCACACAAGGTACCAAGCTGAGCACCTATGCAGGATCCAGTGCCCAAAGCAGTATTACAGGCTGTCCCCACGTTGTGGGGTCTGCATATGCTCCCAATGTTTTACAGACGTTGCACTGATCCAGTTGCACTGCTTCTATTGTGGTATTAAAATAAAGTGAAGAAGATGATTGAAGAATCAGAAAATAAAATAATGTAGTTAAGAGTGATTTCTCTGTCAGGGCAAAGAGGGTCATCACCTTGGTACATTAGCAAAAAACTGAGGACTCACAGAGTGGGGTGGGGTTATGGGGGAAGCACCGGGGGGCATGTTCTCAAAAGCTTACCTTTAATCTAATTACCTGAAGGTATGGAAATATAACAAGGGTCTAGAAATACTCAACCTCTGTTCTGTACTGTACAATTAAGATAACTTTTTTTTCCCCCATGTATGCTACTTATCTTGAGAGAAAAGCCCAAGCAAAGATCACATGGGGTCTAGCAGAATCATTTTAGGTGTTTTCATAAAATTAAATCAGAATTCTAGCTTTACTACTGTTCCAGTGTATGCAAGTAATATTACATAACAACCACATCTATATTTTATAAACACATTGGATTTCAAGTGAGCCCACAAAATTTTAGAATTATATACAATTATATCAACATTACTAGATCACACAATAACATTTTAAAATGTGTGGTCAATTCTATTAGACTCTATTGCCCATCCACATCTAAATTCAGATTGAAAGTATTTGATATAGGTATTCAAGAAACAGGTACAGGCTTGGTAGTCAGAAAAGAACACAAGTAAAATTAGCAGGTACAATACGAATCTTGACTATCACTAACCAATTTGGGCAGCTTGTTGACGGCTCGAAGATAATCTTTGTCCAGGATGCAGTTGCCAAGAGAATTTCCAAAACACCTAGCACCAAAAATGAAAGAGGGTCAATACCTTTTTTTTTTTTAAAAGAGCTAAACCACCTTTTTTAAAGCAGTGACCAAAAAATACAAATTCAGATATGAAAAAACTTAATGTAGTCTTCAGTATGCTTTTCGGGGTGCATGGCACAAGTGTTCCAGAGAAAACAAAAATTAGGCTCAGAAATTGAAAGGACCAGCTGTGATAATGGCTGGTGGGATCCTAAAGTTTGTCAAGCTATGAACTACAGCAGGTTAAACACGTACCATATAAATCGGCCTGTTCAGCAGGAATTGGCCAAACTACAGTACATGTGTTCTCCTCTCTGTTCAACAAAAGCCAGTCTTTAGACCAGCTTCTGATGGGAAAGGGTTAGAATATGGAAATAGAGTTCCAATACAAAGGAGTTCTATGGTCACCACATACACTTTACGTTTATAACACCAGCATTGTAATAGCAATACAAACAAAACAGTAGATATACAGTATATGACAGTACAAGTTTACTTGAAAAACCTCCTTTCATGTTGCGAGTTCTGCCTGTCTGCTGGCCATCACTTTACACAACTTCCTTGATTCCCTCTATGCTTTGCAGCTTCTCCTCTATTTAAATTTCTAGGGACTACATATTCCATGGTGCCTCGCTGCCTCCAAGCGGCGATTCCACCTTGCAAAACCCCCTTCTCGCAGCACCTCTGTAATTCTGAAGGAAGTCTCTGATGTCTGTGTCACTGCATTGCCTAATTATAGGGCATAGTGAGGATTATCACAGAATGCAAGGAAATAAATGTGTAGGATTCTTCACAAATTAGGTTTACAAACTTCAGGATCATTGAAATTATTAGCAGTAGGCTAGAAATTATTGAAATACAACGTGGAATATATGATTTTAAACTTTGACCACAGATATGCTGCAAACTAATGTAAATTAATTATGCACTTAAAAAAGACACTAAACAAGATCCTTATTCTCCAAAAATCTGTACATACCCACTACTTAATGGCATATATTATAATCTATTTTTCATTAAATTGTTTCTTATTGTGTTTATCTTCCTCCTTGTAAGGTCCTTTGGACTCCAAAACTTCCTCTTTTTGCGCTCACTTCCGCTTGTTTGGAACAAGCAGTGCATGTTAGTGGCCATGTGGCCCCATTCTATGCATACTACAAATCCAAGAATCCATAATTCACAGCCCCTAGCCTGTCAAGCGAGAGGATGCCTACGTTTCTACATACAGTGGGACCATGGAGAAAAAACAGGCACCCTCTAACAGGAAGTCAGACCACAGCAAAATAAATAAATTAAAGATATGGAGGGCGCCAAGTTCAATAAAAGGAACTTTAAGTCCTGGTTCACACTATAAATGTGTATATACAGTTGCAAGAAAAAGTATGTGAACCCCTTGAGATTACGTGGAGTTTTGCATGAATTGGGCATAAAATGTGCTCTGAACGTCATCTAAGTCACAACAATAGAAGAACACAGTCTGCTGAACATAATACTACACAAACATTAGATGTTGCCATGGTTTAATTGCACATAACATGTAAACATTCACAGTGCAGGGAGGAAAAAGTATGTGAACCTTTGGACTTGATAACTGGTTGACCCTCCTTTGGCAGCAATAACCTCAAACAAACATTTCCTGTAGTTGCAGATCAGACCTGCACAACGACGAGGGTGGTCAGGGCTAGGGGGGTGGAGCCTGATCATGGCGGCACGGGAGAGGGTGTAGCAGGCACTCTTCGTTAGCCTCCCCTCGTTTATCCTCCCTATGAGACCTCGACAGAATGACCAGCAGCATTGAATGAGCGCAGAGACCCACCTGCAGGAGAGGGTTCGCGGAGTCCTGGGGGCGGTCGGATCCGGGAGAGAGCCGGGAGAGGAGCGACTCGGGGTGTTTTCCCCGATGCCCTGTGGCTGCGTCTGAGGAGGAGTGGTGTGGCCAGGGAGCGGACGGGCGGCCTGGAGACAGGAGAGAGTCAGGAGAGGGACGCCTCGTGGTATCCTCTGGCGTCTCGCGGTGGCTTCGGAGGAGGAGCAGGGTTGCCAGGGAGACGCCAGTAAGACGGCCGAAGCATTGGAGCGGCACCGACACGTGGGAAGCCGCGGAGGAGCTCTGGGAGCTCTGTGAAGGAGAGAGATTGCCCGGCATCTGAACAGGAGGGTGAAGTGGCTGAGAGAAAAGCAAAGGTCAAATCGCCCCCACAATATACAATATACACAAACCTCTAAATCTGCTCAACATCTCCCTGTCTCCTCTACCTAACCTACCTTCACACCATCCTCATACCATCTCCATACTATTCTCAACTTTACAGTTTTATAATACTATACCTCCAATATCATAATACGGCTAAATATCATACCTCCCACACTACTCCTTTCTCTATTCAAATATTAACATGCATAGCAACTCTAATTTATGAGGATCTGTGATCGGAAGATAAGCTATATGAGCTACGTGAGACCTCTAGGAATCCCTTCAAGAGGCTACCAGGGGATATAAATACAGAGGAGGACTGCTTCTGGAGTGAGGTCCCAACATGGTGGGTGAGTGATGACCGTGGGTTTGCCTACAGGTCCCCTTTTACACGCCATATACATTGGATTTGTATAATAGACTTTTATATATATTGAGTTCCTGCACTAGATTCTAAGTGCCCAGAATAAGACAGTGCCTTAAACACTCAACTTGAAAATAAAAGAATTAGGGGATTCCTAGGATAGGTCTGAAGAACGGGAGGAGTAAGAGAATTGGAGTAAAAATTTTAACAACAACATGAAAGGTAAAAATATCAAAGGGAGCGGGCCTAAGAACACCCAAACTGGTACGATTAAGAAGTATGTGTCACAAGGAAATGTTACCCCAGAAAGAACTCAGGGAATAAGTGAAAAAAGTGAACTGGAAATAAGTATTGATAACAGCCCGAGACTTTCCCTGGGACCAGTATATAATAATCAAATGGAAGGTATTGAACCGAGAGAGTTGGAAAGAGATATGCAAATACCGAACAAAAAAGAAATGGCGGAGATGTTTAAAGGTTTGGAAAATTCAATAAAGCAAGAGATGGGGATGATCCGGGAAGATCTAGGACAATTGTTAACTAGGGTGGAGGAAATGGAGGAGAAGGTACAAGCCCAAGCCCAGACCATACCAAAATTAGAGAAATGGATAATCGAAGATAGAAAAGAACACAAGAGATTGCTTTATAGGATGGAAGAACAAGAAAATAGAGAAAGGAGAAATAATATTAGAATAAGAGGAGTTCCGGAACTGACACAGGGGGAAGATCTAAAAGAGCTAACTGGTAAAATCTTGAACCTCATAAGGGATAAGTCGGATGAGGAGATGTTTAAACTGGATGAAGTATACAGGATTGGGAAGTACCAACAAGGAAAAGGGGTAGAAAAACCAAGGGATATAATCGTTAAATTCCATAACCATGGAGATAGAGAAGAGATATGGAAAAAGATTAAAGGAAGAACAAACATCACATATGGAGGGAAAAATATCCAAATTTTTGCAGATTTGACAGCAGAGACTCTGAGAAGGAAGAGATCACTGAAACCCCTATTAGAAGAGATGAAAAAACAAAGTGTGAAATACAGATGGGGCCGTGACTTAAGTTTAATTGGGTGGAGGGATGGAACTACAGCTATTTTAAGATTCCCGGAAGATATGGAAGAATTTTGTGATAAATTTGGACTGCAGCGACAAGAGATACCTGGTTGGGAGGTGGAGGAGGGAGAGTTGGACACTTATGGGTCAGGAAAGTGGCAGCTGGTTAAAAGAGGAAATAGAGAATCAACAGATAAGGGGACATTGGGGAGGAGGGGGGGGAGGTAAGCGGCCATGGGCAGAGTCGAACCCCTATAGAGGGATCAAAAGTAGAATATGATCCAAAGGTATGGGAAGCCTGGGGGGGTGGGGAGACGGGAGAGGACGGGATTTGGGTGGGAGGGAGGGAGGGGAGGAGGTATTGGGTCAATACTCTGCAGGTCAGAAGGGATAGAGAGGAAGAGGCAATCTGGAAGAGAGATGGAGTCAATTGGGAACAATGGAAGAAATACAGTTTATAACTTATAATGTGAACGGGCTGAGTTGTCCAGGGAAGAGATTTAGGATGTTTAATGAGTTACATCATAGGGCGACGTCAGTGGTATTTTTACAGGAGACGCATTTTGAGATAGAAGCAAACGTGAAATTGAAATCCAAACATTACCCAATATGGTACTATGCAGATTCTCCAATTAAAAGAGCAAAAGGGGTTGCAATAGGTTTGGCAAAGAATATGAGATTTGAGCTGGAGGATAGAAGAACCGACCCGGAGGGGAGGTTTTTATTCTTAAAGGGTAGACTTCAGGGGATTGAGTGTACTTTAGCCAATATATACTGCCCTAATAAAAACCCGGAGATGTATATGAAGGGTCTGTTGAAAAAACTAATGGAGTTTAAAAAAGGGCGTTTGATAGTGGCTGGAGACCTAAATTTCTGTATGGACCCACAAAGGGATAATACCTCTTCTGTGCAAAGAGAGGGGAGTAGGTCTCTGAGAGCTTTGAAAAAAGTGATGCATGAATATCAACTAGTGGACACCTGGAGAATAACGCACATGAAAGACAGAGACTATACCTTCTTCTCTAATGCACATGAGATATACTCGAGATTAGATTACATCTTAATAGACCATCAACTTATAGATCATCTGGTAAAAATTGACATAGAGACAAGGACGTTCTCGGATCATGCTCCGGTCGTAATGAAAATGGGATGGGGAAGAAAGTGGACTGGAGGATTAGGGTGGAGGTTAAATGAGGCTCTTCTTCTGGATGAGGATGTAGTTCAGAAAATTGAGAACGAGATTAAGGTATACTTTAAGGAGAACGAAACAGAGGAAGTATCAACAGCTACAGTCTGGGAAAGCCATAAGGTATTCATAAGAGGAATCTTGATTGCGGCAGGAGCAAGGAAGAAAAAGGAAAGAAGAGAGAGGGTTAGTGGGCTATTAAAAGAAATATTGGACTTGGAGCAGATCCATAAGAAGAAAATAACAAAAGATACGAGACAGAAGTTATTGGATAAAAAAGATGAGCTAGAGAGGTTGATGGATGAGGAGAAGAGAAGAGTATACAACAGGGTTTTGAACGAGAGAGATAGATGGGGAGACAGACCAGGAAGATATCTAATGAGAGCTCTGAATAAAAAGAAAAATAGGAACTATATAGAAAAGATAAAAAGTTCAAAGGGGCAGTTGGTCCATTCAAATAAAGAGATTACTAAAGTGTTTACGGAGTATTACAAAAAGTTATATAATATTAGCCCCCAAGGCCCTTTAAAAGAAGCTCAAGAGGGAATTAATGAAAAAAAGAAGACATACTTAAAAAATGCGGGATTACCAAAACTAAGTGAATCACAGTTGAACTCCCTAGACGCAGAAATTTCCCAGGAAGAAATTAAAATAGCATTAAATAGCACAGGGGGAGGAAAAAGCCCAGGCCCAGATGGCTATACAGTTAAGTACTATAAGAAATTTAGTGAAGTACTGTTACCCAAGTTGGAGAAATATATGAATGCTCTGGGAGGTGGGATGGAAGTGAGGAGAGAATCCCTACAGGCCCATGTAGTACTCATTCACAAGGAGGGAAAAGATCCGTCTCTGTGCTCCAGCTATAGACCTATCTCATTATTGAACACTGACACCAAACTGTATGCAAAGGTGTTAGCAAACAGGTTGAGGGATCTGATGCCTGAATGGATCCATCGAGACCAGGTGGGCTTTGTACCGGGGAGAGAAGGTAGAGACAACGGCTTGAGAACCCTGATGCTTATTCAGAAAAGTAGAAAAGGGAAAGCCCCGGTGGTGCTCCTGTCAATTGATGCAGAGAAGGCATTTGATAGAGTGGACTGGGGCTTTATGATGGACAACTTAAAAGTGCTGGGGATAGGTGATAGAATGCGAGAGTGGATAAGTAAACTATATAGGGAGCCTACTGCAATCATCACGGTAAATGGGGAGAGATCAGAACCCATCGGAATGTCTAATGGTACAAGACAGGGCTGCCCACTGTCCCCTCTGCTATATGTATTGTCACTCGAACCTCTGTTGTCAATAATAAGGAATAGTGGATCGGTAAAGGGAATTCAGATAGAATCCATAGAACATAAAGTAGCGGCCTTTGCAGACGACTTATTGTTCTATGTGGGGAATCCCCGAATAACTCTCCCAAATATAATGAAGATTCTGAAGGAGTACGGTGAACTATCAAATTTAAAAATTAATCCAACGAAAACAGAGATCCTGAATATCAATATACCAAAGAATGAAAAAGAAAAACTACAAAAAGAATTTCCCTTTATATGGAGAGAAAAGGAGATAAAATACCTAGGAATAAAACTCACTGCCTCATCTAAGCATTTGTATAGATTAAACTATATCTCTTTGATAAATGAGATCAGGGAAGATTTAAAAAGACTAGAAGGAGGAAATCCATCTTGGATAGGACATATAAACCTAGTCAAGATGGTAATTATGCCTAAAATACTGTATAGATTTCAAATGGTACCAATTAAAATCCCAGAGGCCTTCTTTAAGATAATGAAAAAAATGTTAACAAGATACATATGGAAGAATAAAAAACCTAGAATAGCATATGAAACACTGAGTAGGACTAAAGAGAAAGGGGGATTGGGTCTGCCAGATGTCAAGAGATACTATAAAGCAGTGGTTTTAGCAAGAATATATGACTGGACATTTAATCACAAGGGGAAAAGTTGGGTAACAATTGAAAATGATCTTAGTGGCATTAGATTGAGTCAGATGATATGGGTTCCACCACAGTTCAGGGGAATTAAAGAAAGCACAAGTATCTATACTCTAAATGTTTTTAGGGTATGGGACAATCTACACAAAAATATGAAATGGGAATTTAATTCTATATTAATGCCTCTCACAAATACTGAGTACTTTCCTCCGGGAAAGAATAAGATATCAGGGAGATGGTTTAGAAAGGAGGATACCCAACTGAGAGATGTTCTGGTGGAGGGGGAATTGAGACCACTTAAAGATTTAATAGAGAAGAAGGGAGATATTTTTATTAGAATAGATGAGTGGAAATATCATCAGTTGAAATGTTTTATTGGAAATCTACCGAAACCCCTGAGAATAAAACAGGAGTGGAATATGTTTGAAAGGTTGTTAGAGACACGAAGGAATGGGAAGCATGGTATTTCAAAAGTGTAGAGAATACTCACAGAATTAGACACAAACACAAAATTAATTTTTATCACTAAATGGGAAAGGGATATGGGAGTTGGGTTTGACGAAGATAGACAGAGAAAGATGTTTAGATTGATACACGATAATGTTAGTATGAGAGAGGTTGAGGTTAATTATAAGTGTGTGACACGCTGGCACATTACACCGAGTGTAGAGCACAAGATGAATGGGGAAAACTCAAATATGTGTTGGAGAGGATGTGGAGGGATAGGCACGGTGTTTCACGTTTGGTGGGAATGTCCGAAAATCCAGGCTTTTTGGAAGATAATAGTCAAATTGATTAAAGAAATAACTGAAATTGACATAGGGTTAGACCCAACGACGTGCCTCCTACACAATGTGGAGACATCTGTAAATAAATATAAAGATTCAGGTATTTGGTACTTCTTGAATGCGGCGAAGGGGTTGATACCCAAGTTTTGGCGGAAAGTTGAGGTACCGAATGAGGAAGACTGGATCAATAGAGTAAACCAGATAAGTAAAATGGAAAGAACATACCATATGCAGGAAGATAGGATGAGAGTTTATTTTAGGAGATGGGAAAAGTGGGAAAGAGCAGGATTGAAAGAGAAATATAGGAAAATTTGAACTAGGATGTTAGCAAAAAATCAACAAGCCTCAAGAGATCAGATTGGGTTAGAGTCTGCAGAGGGGGAGGAGGGGGGATGTGGGGTGGAAAGGGGGGGTAGTGGGATGGGAAAGAAAAGAGTTTTTAGCAAGGGAAAGGTAGAAATGTTATAAAAGTCTGTTTGTATGAGAATTATTTCCCTTGTTGGGTTTGTTTTTTTTTGTATTAACATGAAAAATTTAATAAATGCTTAAATTATAAAAAAAAAAAGACCTGCACAACGATCTGGAGTCATTTTGGACCACTCCTCTTTACAAACCTGTTTCAGTGTAGCAATATTCTTGGGATGTCTGGTGTGAATCGCTCTCTTAAGGTCATGCCACAGCATTTCAATCGGGTTGAGGTCAGGACTCTGACTGGGCCACTCCAGAAGGCGTATTCTGTGCTGTTGCAGCCATTGTTTTGTTGAATTACTTGTATGCTTTGGGTCATTGTCCTGTTGCATCACCCATCCTCTGCAGAGCTTCAGTTGGCGGACAGATGGTCATACGTTTTCCTGCAAAATGTCTTGATAAACTCTGGAATTCATTTTCCCATCAATGACAACAATCCGTCCAGGCCCTGAGGTGGCAAAGCAGCCCCAAACCATGATGCTCCCTCCGCCATGTTTTACAGTGGGGGTGAGGTTTTGATGTTGGTGTGCTGTGCCTTTTTTTCTCCACACATAGTGTTGTGTGTTCTTCCCAAACAACTCAATCTTGGTTTCATCTGTCCACAGTATATTTTGCCAGTAGTGCTGTGGAACATCCAGGTGCTCTTTTGCAAACTTCAAACGTGCTGCAATATTCTTTTTGGGCAGCAATGGCTTCCTCCGTGGTGTCCTCCCATGTACTCCATTCTTGTTTAATGTTTTCCTTATTGTAGATGTGTCAACAAAAATGTTAGCATGTGCCAGAGATTTCTGTAGGTCTTTAGCTGACACTCTGGGATTCTTCTTTACCTCATGCAGCATTCTGCGCTGTGCTCTTGCAGTCATTTTTACAGGACGACCACGCCTAGGGAGAGTAGCCACAGTGCTAAACTTTCTCCTTTTGTAGACAGTCTGTTTTACTGTGGACACATGAACATCAAGGCTTTTTGAGATAATTTTGTAACCCTTTCCAGCTTCATGCAAGTCAACAAATCTTGATCGTAGGTCTTCTGAGAGCTCTTTTCTGTGAGGCATGGTTCACATCAGACAGTGCTTCTTGAAACCAGTAAACCCAAAACAGGTGTGTGTTTTTTAAGGGCAGGACAGCTGTCAGCAACACATCCAATATCATCACACTGATAGGAGTCAAGGTTGGCTCACTCCTGGCTCCAATTAGCTCTGGGAGAAGTCATTAAGCTAGGGCCTCACATACTTTTTCCTTCCTGCACTGTGAATGTTTACATGTTCTGTGCAATTAAACCATGGCAACATCTAATGTTTGTGTAGTATTATGTTCAGCAGACTGTGTTCTTCTATTGTTGTGACTTAGATGATGTTCAGAGCACATTTTATGCCCAATTCATGCAAAACTCCACGTAATCCCAAGGGGTTCACATACTTTTTCTTGCAACTGTAGACTGTGCTGCCAAAAATGTGAATCAGAATTACTTAATTTGCCACATGTGAAAATGCAATAAATAGAAAAAAAATTATATAAAATGGACAACACAAGAGAATATAAATAACGTCCAATGTATCAGTAAGTCCCATTCAAATATTAGTTGCTTGAAAGCCAAAAGATAGGTGAACAAGTGCTGGTACCATTAGGAACAGAAAAAAACAGGTGACCACTTCCAGGTACTCCAGGTGGCCCCCATATGGATTTGCACTCACCACAATGGATGGATCTTCTATTATTAGATATGTCTTACTGCGTTTTTATTGGTTGGACCCACTCTGTGTCTTGTCACCAACGTGACCATTCACCAGAAATGTGATTTCTTTCCGTGCAATGCACTGCCACTCAAAAAACAGTATCAGGGGAAAGGTTCATTGGGCAAAGCAGCCAACTTTATTCAGTCATATAAACCTAACAATTATACTGCACTCGCATGTATATGTGCCTAGGGACCGGCATCAGGTACATTACCATTCATTAACATCTGCATGTTTACAGACACACACACACACATCACGCTTGCGATGCCGTTCATTTGCATCTACGTATATTTTAATGAACAGCAACCCACAAGAAAACACACACATTGGTTAGCGCCTCGAAAACGCGCAGCAATGTGTTTGCGTTACCATTCAATCGCATCTATGCATTTCTGAACTCATGGCAACTTGCAAGAAAACACGCTTTGCTGTGTGTTTCAAAAAATGCGAGGCAACACGCATCACACTTGCGTTATGTAGGCTATGTTTGCATCTGTGCATTTCTGAATGTGTGGAAACCTGCACAGTAAACATGCGCGTTGCCACGCGTTTCAGAAACGCGCATCGCACTTGCTTTGTCATTACGGCGACGCAAGCACAATGCGCGTTTGCAGTGAGGCAAAGCATGCGTTTTCTGTGTGGGTTGCCACGCATTCAGAAACATGCAGATGTAAATGCAGCCTAATTGTTAATTACACCCCAATCATGGTTAGCAGATGAGTATTTTTGGCACAAGACAAAAAGCACACTGAAAAAACATGACACTCCATGATTCAAAACCATCTAGAGCTACTTTGGGGCATTTGTCTCGCAAAGGGCAGCCAATTGAAGGGAACGGGCTGTATGGGCGACACACTTTTATGCTTGAAAACTGTGCAAAAAAACACAAGTTGGAACACACATTTGTGCTACACTCAGAAGGAAGTTTTTGTAGCAGCAAGGATGACCAGGGAGGAGAGGTGAGACTTAAAAAAAAAAAAAAAAACCCCACTGATACATCAAAGTTGTATAAGAATGCTTCTTACCAGTAAAGTGACTTTAAAAATTGCTTTGAAGTCACACCATGTAGCTGAGAGTCGTACAGCAAAATCGTCTGGAAATTGCAGCGGCTTTCATGTTGTCACGCTAGTGTGAACCAGGGCTAAAGGAGACATGTGGGAATACAAAAAAACACATCTATACTCACCTCCCCACTACAGCATCAGTCTGATGCTGAAGCTGTTCACCACCAGCTGTATGATGAAGAACTGAGCGATCACATGACCAACAATTGCTCAGTTCTCAGTCTTCACTGAGCAGAGTGGTGACTGTCAGTGACCGCTCTCTGCCCTGCCTCTCCAGCTCTCACTGAAGCGTTGAGCTGGAGACGTGGTGGGAGTAGCATGCTGAGGGGCAGTTCCAAGTGCCAATCAGGCATCTAAGTGGATCCCAACATTGCCTGGAGCAGATCTGTGACATCAGAAGGGAGTGGGCTTTAGCCTGCTGTCGACTGATTCTGGGTCACAGAAAAGTTGAGTAAATTTTTGACCATTATAACTGGCTGCCATTTTGATTTCTATATTGTCAGCACCTGTTAAGGCATTACAAATTACAGGAGCATCACAATTTTTTGTCCAGTCCATTTTTGGGGTTTTGTGTGGAATGTATCCAATTTGGATTTTTGTTTCTCCACTTTTTGTGTCATACCAATACAAACAAAAGAAATAAACATGAGAATGCCTAAACATTTGTAATTGCAACAATTTTATGGGCGAAGTGATGCAATATCTGACAGAAATGCTGGGGTGCCAATATTTTTGGCCATGACTGTATTTAAAACCAGATTTTTTCTTGTTTACAATCTATGTCCCATGAGTTACATCTCTCTTCTATTAAAGGAGTATAGGGAAAGCTGTTTTGGCTGTACTTCTGTGGATCACAAGAGTGCAGTGCACTCTGCACCCCTGTGACCCGTTTTCAGCCAACAGCAAGCTGGAGCCTGCTGTCGGCTGACGTCACTCAGCCAGTCCAGGCTGGGGAAAGATCCCAACTTTAAAGTCCGAATCCCTCCCAGAGTCTGGAGCAACACCTAGCTCAGCCTCTCAGCAATCTGCTGAGAGCCTGAGCCAGCCGCTCCCTCCCCTCCACAGTCCAGAGCCCCAATAAGCATGGGGGGAGGGAGGGTGCACAGACCAGACTGACAGTCACGGCTTTCTGCTCAGTGCGGCTGTAAGAACTCGGCGATCATGTGATTAGAGCTGACGGGGGACAGATGCAGAATTGGACCAATGCTGCATCCACCTAGGTAATTTTTTTTTTTTTTTAAAATCCTAAAGCAATGCCATACTTCCCTTTTAACCACTAGCCTACAGGGCACTTATACCCCCTTCCTGCCCAGGCCAATTTCCAGCTTTCAGCGCTGTCGCACTTTGAATGACAATTGTGCAGTCAAACAACACTGTACCCATATGAAATTATTTATCATTTTTTGTGACAGATAGAGCTTTATTTTGGTGGTATTTAATCACCTCTGGGTTTTTTTATTTTTTCTTAAACAAACCAAAAACCACTGAAAATTTTGAAAAAAAAAATGTTTTTTCTTAGTTGTTATAAAATTTTGTAAATAAGTGATTTTTCTCCTTCACTGATGTGCGCTACTGAGGCTGCAATGATGGGCACTGATAGGCTGCACAGATGGACACTGATAGGTGGCACTGGTAGGTGGCATTGATGGGCATTGACAGGCATCACTGATGGGCACTGAAAGGCAGCACTGATATATGGCACTGATAGGCGGGACTGACTGGCACTGATAGGCAGCACTGGCTGGCACTGATAGGCAGCACTGACTGGCACTGATTGGTGACACTGAAAGGCAGCTCAGATGGGCACTTATATGTGGCATTGCTGTGCACTGGTAGGCACTGATGGGAACTGGCACAAGGCACTGATGAACACTGACAGGTGGCACTGCAGGGGCTACACTGATCATCAGGGCACACTGATAATCAGTGCCCTGATGATCAGTGTACATGTCCCCTCCGCGGAAAGCCGATTACCGGCTCTCCTCTCCTCTGTCAGCGTGACAGCTCGAGAGGAGAGAAATGCAGACAACCGGCATTTCCCTGTTTACATGTGATCAGCTGTGATTGGACACAGCTGATCACATGACCGAGCCGACATCTTCAGCTCTTTCCGTGATCGGTGATCCGCTGTGTCCGGGGGACACAGCGCACCGTCGATCGCTGCGCTGCGTGCTCCCTGAACCGCGCATGCGCAGTGAGAATGGGAGGATGTCGTATGACATCCTCCCAGAACGAGAGAACCACCTTGCGCCCGTCATATTACTATATGGCGGGAGGGAGGTGGTTAAGCCCCATACACAGGGGCTGATTATCGGCCAGTATCAGCCAGTTCAATAGAAACCGGTTAACATTCGGACCACGTGTACATCCGCCTGCCCTACAGAAGCTGTCCGAATGGCTGGCTTCTGTTGAATGGGCATGCTGGAAAACCATCATCCAATTGGTACCTGATCAGTGCTGGCAGTCAATGGCTGCAAAAGCGGACCAGTGTGTTTTGGCAGGAGAGTATTCCCATCAGAACACAATTATGTCAGTGGGGAGATCGCTGTACTAAGGTCGGATAGTTAGTACAGCGAGCTCCACCCGAGCACTTCAGGTTTTTTTTTTTTGTGTACCAGGCATTACAACCCAGGGAAACTAATTTTGATGTGCCCATTAAAGTGGAAGTAAAGGCTAAGTCTAAGCCTAACAACAGGAGAGTCGGAATAAGGCTTTGGTGCTGGATGGATTTGTTCTGAGGTATTTATTGCTGTCTGTGTCCCTGCTGGGAGGCTCACCCTCTGTATAACTGCTGTCTGTGAGATAAATTTGTGGAAGAAGTGGAAGAAAAGCCTTGCACACGGACATCATAATTTACTAATGTTTACTCAGGAACATGTTGACAGAACGCCCCCGAGTAAAAAACTGTGTGTAAAGACCTGAGTAATGTTGAGTATAGGTGTGTAAAGGTGCATAAGTTTATAGACAGGTAAAATTTCTTTTACATTGCCAGTGTTGTAATATACTCATTTATACTCACGTAACCATGCACATGTGAGTAAATTACTGCACTCAAATGTAAAAATTTCTATTTTTTTACGGCTCTGTACTCAACTCATTTTGGCTGTTATTATTGTGATACAGGATTTAGATAGAGCCAACAGTTTGCTCAGCGCTTTACAATATAAAGGGAGACAATACAGCAACAATACAGTTCAATACAAGAGGGTTAGGAGGGCCCTGCTCCTTGGAGCTTACAACCTAAGAGATAACATATATATAATAAACTAAATGTGTGCCAGCAATTTCTGTTGCCTCCATGAATTGAAGTATACGGTCCAACTTCATGCCACTAGGTCATGTGTCTACACAAAGTGTACAGCTACTGGTTTGTAGGGACTGATAGGTTTCTGCAGACAGTGGCTTTTAAGGGCCACCCCGATGTCACTGTGATGTTTTTGTAAACACCACTGAAAATGACCAATAGCTTTTTCCCCACATACATGAGGGAACAGTGACATGGTGTCACCCATCCTCTGGAACTCCCTGCCCCAACCCATCAGATTATCACCTACTCTCCTCTCCTTTAGGCGCACCCTGAAAACCCATCTCTTCAGGGAAGCCTACCCCACCCCCTGCTAACTTGCCGACCTCCTCCACTCTTCCTACCACTCCATCCCCCCACAGCTATCTCCTCCTGTACCACTATCCCTTCCCTTCTAGATTGTAAGCTCGAAAGAGCAGGGCCCTCAATCCCCTCATGTTTTGCATTGTATTGGTATTGTTCTGTCACATGTTCTGTCCCCCTTTGTAATATACAGCGCTGAGCAAACTATTGGCGCTTTGTAAATACTGTATAATAATAATAATAATGTCAAGATATAAATACAGCAATCAGCATTATAGTTAAAATATTCTTGTATGCAATACTTGTATCCAGAGTATTGTTGAGAAAAGAAAGGACCACAATTTAGAACACTACATATTTTACAACGGTTTCATCTGTAGCAACCTGTCTTTTCAGAAATCTTACATAAACTTTTTTTTTAATAAGTTGGATCAGCATGTACAAGAAAATCCTTTAAATTGCAACTACTTCTATAGGAGTATCATTGTGGTTGTATACATTATGATCACTCTTAAGTAAGAATGTCTATTGACCATTTCTTTAACACTGTCAGGGAGGAAATGGTGTACCGGTACAAACGAGATTCTATTACACACAGGACCAGAAGGAGCCTTTATACCACCCAGTTTGTTAATTGCACTAGTTGGGGCTCTCTCGAACATCCCTTGGGTATCCCCATTCTAGAAATCTCTTCAATTTTCTCAATATGAGAATTGTGATCCTTGACTTCACTGCACCTACTAACCTGTACTCTAAACCTATCGATAGAAACACTCTTACAATTTACAAATATTCACCCAAGCCCCATGGTTAATCTCCCACTTTCACAGTGTATGCAGGTTTTTCATATCTGCAGTGATATCAACAATCGTGATGCCCAGATTGAGAAAACAAAACAGATTCTTGAAATGGGGATACCCTAGGGATGTTATAGAGAGGGCTAGACTAGCAGTCAACAAGATAGATGTACAGGCTTCTGCTGAACCTGTGTGCAACCGAATCCTGTTTGTGCAGGTTCACCGTTTTCTCTTTGAGAGTGTCAAAAAAATGGTCAATAGACTTTCTTACATTCTCTAAAGTGATCATAACATATACAATCATGTAAAACAACCACCATTACACACACCTATAGAAGAAACAACAATTTAACCGCTTGCCGCCCTGCCACTGTGTATATACGTGTGCAGGGCGGCAGTGGAGCGCAAAACCACGTTTAAAAACGGGTTCCGCACTCCCGACACTTTCGCCGGCAGGGGGCGCGCGCGCGCGCTCCCGCCGACCCGCGGGTGATCCGATTCGATCGAGGAGGGATCAATCATTAGATTTCAGCCAGTGATTTCTCGCTGAAATCGGATGATCGGTCCCTGTCCTGTGTTGATATTTACACAGGACAGGATATGATGTCATTCTTCTCTGCCTGAACACATTCCGTTCCAGACAGAGAAGAAGAGACATTTAAACGTGAGTAAAACAGCACACTGACAGTTAGAACACAGTCTAGGACACATTTAACCCCCTGATTGCCCCCCCCCCCCCCAGTTAACCCTTCACTGCCCTGTCACCAGTGTCACTGATCAGTGAAGCGATTTTTATTGATCACTGTATCAGTGTCGCTGGCGACTTCCAATAGTGCTAGCGCCCCTCCCAGATAGCGCCAGTTTGCCCGCCAGTACACCAATAAAGCCATTTAACCCC